>NC_091998.1:8943018-9243018 GCF_044704955.1 Pristiophorus japonicus | reverse complement strand
ACAATTTGGCCCAACCTTTTAAAAACACTATATATTTGTTCTCAGGATGTGGGCGATACTAGAACGGCGGTATTAATTGCCTTTCCTTAGATGCCCTGCGAAAGTTATTGTGGGCCTTCCCCTCGAATTGACGCAGTCGTTGAGGTGATGGCGTTCCCACAATGGTATCAGCGCCGATTAAGAAGCAAGGATGGTGCGAGACTTGGAGGGGCACATGGATGTGATTGTGTTCCCAACAAAATGCTGACAGATACCTGGGTCATTGTCAATAGGCTGCCTGATTTATTTCCCCTTATCGATCAGTGACGTTTGTTTTACAGCTAGGTGGCTTACGAGGGCACTTCAGAGAGCACAGCGTCAACAATATAGTGTGAACTGGAGTCTCGTGTAAGCAGGACCCGATAGTGCTTTATGTGGTCGAGCCAGATCTGGCGGTGAATGGTTAAACCAGTTGTCTGCCATATCCGTTCAAGTCTACATCCCTTGCAGTTAAGGGAGCAAAGATCAGTGCTGTACCAGGGGGGAGGGCCAGGGTGAGGGAGATCAATTGTCCTTTAATGATTTACATCCAATTTAAAATCCGCAAAATTGAGAATGCTGCGGTTTAAGGTGATCACTGATGGCTTGAGTCGAGCCTGGTTAGGAGGAGATATCTCACGTATACAGTAATCCTGTTAAGCTGTCTTTAAGTGGTCCTATTAGCAGCGTACACAAAGGAAGATTATGGGACAAGACATGCAAAGCTCTTAATGCCCATTTAATTTGATCTCAAGTTCTCTCCTGTGTTGTTTGCTGTGGCTAATACTTGCATCTTAAAATTATCCGCTTCCCCCTCCATGCAGAGTTTGTGATTGCAACACAGAGCATTCGGATGAATATACAAATCCCTGCAGGATAAACGGGCTGGGGGAGTGAAGGGTCACATGACAGTGTAGTGTATCGGAACACTGATGCATTGGACCATGGGAGAATGGGGGTGGGGAGGGGCGGGGAGGGGTGTGAAATGTCCACAGAACTCGGGCTTTGGGATGTCAGTAAAGAAGTGAAGAAAGGAGATAACATGCTCACAGTCACTGTGCAAAAAACACTCGGGAAAGTCCAGGCATATCTCAACATGGACGGATATGTAGGTTTTAAGGCAGATGACCAAAAGCTTGGTCAAAGAGGTAGGTTTTAAGGAGCGAAGATCAGGGCTGTACCAGGGGGAACGACCAGGGTGAGCGCGCGTAATTGTTTTAACATGATTGCCCTTTAATGATTTACATTTTTTGTGCACTGTATTTAACACACCTACAAATTCAGTGCCAAGCCAATGTAAGTTGGCGAGCACAGGGGGTGATGGGTGAACAGGTTTTGATGCAAATTAGGACACGGGCAGCAGAGTTTTGGATGTGCTCAAGTTCATGGAGGGTGGTAGATGGGAGGCCGGCCGGGGGAGCGTTGGATCAGCCGAGTCTAGACTACACTGCTAAAAGTAATTAATCAGTCGAGAAGTGCTTCAAATGAACGGAGATCATGGAAGCTGCAGTGTTAAGATAAGTCCTTTCCTCTTTCTTTGAATGGAGTGAAAACTTAGAGAGAGGGGTGAGCAGGACAGAACTCCTTTCCTTTATTTGAAAAGTGCCCTGACAGAACCACAGAATTTCACAGCACGGAAGGAGGCCATTCAGCCCATCGAGTCTGTGCCAGCTCTAATCCCAATGTCCTGATCTCGCCCCATCTGCTTCAACTATTTGTCCAATTTTCCCTCGAGATGCATTCACCCATTCCCTGTGGCAAAACATTCCTGACTCCAACAACTTTGAGTAAAGAGATGAACATCTGCCTGATCTGGCAGACAGTCAGTTTAACATCTTATCCAAAAGATGGCGTCTCTGACAATGCAGCACTGCCTCAACACTGCACTAGAAGGTTAGCCTACGTTAAGAACATAAGAATTAGGAGCAGCAGTAGGCCATTCGGCCCCTCGAGCCTGCTCCACCATTCAATAAGATCACGGCTGATCTTCGACCTCAACTCCACTTTCCTGCACTGTCCCCATATCCCTTGATTCCCTTAATATCCAAAAATCTATCGATCTCTGTCTTGAATATACTCATTGACTGAGCCTCCACAGTCCTCTGGGGCAGAGAATTCCAAAGATTCACCACCCTCTGAGTGAAGAAGTTTCTCATCTCAGTCCTAAATAGCCGACCCCTTATCCCGAGACTGTGACCCCTGGTTCTAGACTCCCCAGCCAGGGGGGAAAACATCCTCCCTGCATCTACCCTGTCAAACCCTGTAAGAATTTTGTATGTTTCAATGAGATCACCTCTCATTCTTCTAAACACTAGAGAATATAGGCCTAGTCTGCTCAATCTCTCCTCATAGGGCAATCCCCCCATCACAGGGATCAGTCTAGCGAACCTTCGTTGTATTCCCTCTATGGCAAGTATATCTTTCCTTGGGTAAAGAGACCAAAACTGTACACAATGCTCCAGGTGCGGTCTCACTAGGGCCCTCTATAGTTTTATTTTACTCTTATACTCAAATCTTTACTCTCATAATCAAATCCTCTTGTAATAAACGACAACATACCATTTGCTTTCTTAATTGCTTGCGGTACCTGCACATTATCTTTCAGGACTCGGAGACGAGAGTACTACCAACTAAGTCAAGCTGACACCGAAAGGCTCAGAACAATTCCAAACAGCCAGTTTTAGCGGCTGCTCCCGGATATAAACATGTAGTTATAAATCAGCAGCACTAATAGCTACTGTAAATGAGTTCTTTGTTCTATTACAAAGTAATGGTAATGAAGTGGAGCCTGAGCAAATGGGGCCTTTACTTGCACATTCCAAAAACTGGGTTGCCCAATAACTAGCGTGTACTACATTAGAAACAAATTTCAGTTAATGGAACCAGTGAGCAGTGGCTGAACACTCAGTTTTCAGTCAGGGATGACGCGCGCGCGCGCGCACGCACGCACGCACGCGCGCACACACACACACACACACACACACACACGCATTATTTCGAAGAGCTGGGGAATTTTCTCCGGTGTCCTGGCAAGTATTTATCCCTCCACCATCACGAAAACCGATCACCTGGTCAGTATCACATCACTGTTTATGGGAGCTTGCTGTGCGCACAGAGGCTGCTGCGTTTGCTATATTGCAACACTTCCATAAAATTAAACCAGTTGTGCTTCAAGACGAATGCTGTATTACGAGTGTGTGCTCAGGAAAAAAATGCCATTTACAAAAAAAACATTTCATTTGTTCACTCACGGAACATGGGCATCGCTGGCAAGGCCAGCATTTATTGCCCATCCCTAACTGCCCTTGAGAAGGTGGTGGTTAGCCGCCTTCTTGAACCGCTGCAGTCCGTGTGGTGACTTTTTTGTAGTAGTTTGATAAAACTGGGTGTCTCGCTGGGCCATTTCAGAGGGCAGTTAAGAGTCAACCACATTTCTGTGGGTCTGGAGTCACAAATAGGCCAGACCGGGTAAGGACGGCAGATTTCCTTCCCCAAAAGGACATTAGTGAACCAGATGGGATTTTACGACAACTTTATGGTCACCATTACTGAGATTGATTTAAATCACCTGAATTCAAATTCGCGAATGCAAGAACGTATGAACAGAAGGACGAGAAACAGGAGTAGGCCATATGGCCCATTCCACACAATCTCTCATCATAAGACAGCCCTCTCATTCCAAGGATGAATCTCGTAAACCTTCGTTGTACCACCTCTAAGACAAGTATGTCCTTCTTCAGATAAGGAGACTGAAACTATGCATAGTACTCCAGGGGTGGTCTCAACAAAGCCCTGTACAATTGTAGCAAGACTTCCTTACTCTTGTAATCCAACCCCCTTGCAATAAACCCAACATGCCATTTGCCTTCCTAAATGCTTGCTGTACCTGCTTGCTAACTCTGTATTTTCTGCATGAGGACACCAAAATTTCTCTGAACAACAAGAAGTTAATAGAAACATAGACAATGGGTGCAGAAGTAGCCCATTCGGCCCTTCGAGCCTGTACCACCATTCAATAAGATCATGGCTAATCATTCACCTTAGTACCCCATTCCTGCTTTCTCTCCATACTCCTTGATCCTTTTAGCCGCAAGGGCCATATCTAACTCCCTCTTGAATAAATCCAATGAACTGGCATCAACAACTCTCTGCGACAGGGAATTCCACAGGTTAACAACTCTGAGTGAAGAAGTTTCTCCTCATCTCAGTCCTAAATGGCTTACCCCTTATCCTTAAGACTGTGTCCCCTGGTTCTGGACTTCCCCAACATCGGGAACATTCTTCCTGCATCTAATCTGTCCAATCCTGTCAGAATTTTTGTATTGTTTCTCACCATGGTGGGGTTTGAAATGTCTCCAAATTATAAACGCAGGCCTCTGGATTACTAGTCCAGTAACACAACCACTATGCTACTGTACCATTACACTAAGCTTCTCTGCCTCAGTTTGAATAAGAACATGAGAAATAGGAGGAGTAGGCCATACGGCCCCTCGAGCTTATTCCGCCATTTAATACGATCATGGCTGATCCGATCATGGTCTCGGGTCCACTTCCCTGCCCACTCCCCATAACCCCTTATTCACTTATTGTTTAAGAAACTGTCTATTTCTGTCTTAAATTTATTCAATAGCCCAGCTTTCATAGCTCTTTGAGGCAGCGAATTCCACAGATCCACAACCCTCAGGAGAAGAAGTTTCTCCTCATCTCAGTTTTAAATGGGCGGCCCCTTATTCTAAGATCATGCCCTCTAGTTCGAGTCTCCACCATCAGTGGAAACATTCTCTCTGCATCCACCTTGTCAAGCCCCCTCATAATCTTATACGTTTCAATAAGATCACCTCTCATTCTTCTGAATTCCAATGAGTACAGGTCCAACCTACTCAACCTTTCTTTATAAGTCAACCACCTCATCCCTGGAATCAACCTTGCGAACCTTCTCTGAACTGCCTCCAAAGCAAGTGTATCATCCTTTCGTAAATATGGAAACCAAAACTGTACTCAGTATTTCACGTGTGGCCTCACCAATACCCTGTACAACTGTAACAAGACTCCAACCCCTTTGCAATAAAGGCCAAGATTCCATTGGCATTCCTGATCACTTGCTGTACCTGCATACTATCTTTTTGTGTTTCATGCACAAGCACCCCCAGGTCCCGCTGTACTGCAGCACTTTGCAATCTTTCTCCATTTAAACAATAACTTGCTCTTTGATTTTTTTTCTGCCGAAGTGCATGACCTCACACTTTCCAACATTATACTCCTTCTGCCAAATTCTTGCCCACTCACTTCAGGGTGATCTGAGATTATAGAACCCCACAAGAGGTGGGTATGGAGCAGTTAATAGAGGTTCGGCAGCCCATGTTCTAACTCGCACCAAGTCCCGCTCACCCATCACCCTGTGCTTGCCAACCGACATTGGCTCCCAGTTAAGCAACGCCTCGATTTCAAAATTCTAATCCTGGTTTTCAAATACCTCCATGGCCTCGCCCCTCCCTATCTCTGTAATCTCCTCCAGCCCCACAACTAACCGCCCCCCCCCCCCCCCCAAGATGGCTGCGCTCCTCTAACTCTGCCTTCTTGAGCATCCCTGATTATAACTGCTCAACCACTGATAGCCATGCGTTCAGTTGCCTCGGCCTTAAGCTCTGGAACTCCCTCCCTAAACCTCTCCGCCTCTCTACCTCTTTCCTCTTTTAAGACGCTCCTTAAAACCTACCTCTTTGACCAAGCTTTTGGTCACCTGCGCTAATTTCTTCTTATGTAGCTCGGTGTCAATTTATTTGTATTGTCTTAAAATGCTCCTGTGAAGCGCCTTAGGACGTTTTACTACGTTAAAGGTGCTATATAACTAAGTTATTTTTGTTATTCCTCAAAAAATATCGGTATTGGAGCACGATTAAATAGAGCCATTAATAAAAACAATCAGAATCTTTGTACCTAGAGTTAGAGAATGCAAAAGAAGTAGGTAACGTTAAATGTGTACAAGGTCTTGGTTGGCAACAGTTCGGGAGGATTACGATATATTGTGCAAGGCTCTGCCAGTGGCCACGCGCCACATTTAGTGACCCGTAGTTTCGGGAGGGGGCTGGGGGTGGGGGGGGCGGCACAAGGCCCTGCTATCGACGCGCATGAGCCTCACTCACTTAATATAAATGCAGAAGTCTGGCCTCAGCCAAATCTCACGGCTTTGGGTGAAACTCTGCCCACAATGTGCGCCGTGGACAATACAAACCGAGGCACAGCAGGAGTCCAGGGACCTGGCCTGCTTAATGGGGCGCTATAGTCTGAGGTTGGGCGCTCCCCGAGCAAGTCTGAGATGAGTTGAGGAGAAAGCAGTAACGTCAAAGATGTGTTATCTACACAGTAATTAGTGTGGATACAGTACATTAGTGCTCTAATAAATCATATTTCTTTAAAGCAGCATTTTTAATTCATTTATTTATTTGTGCGCAGCTTCAGGGTAGGATTTTTTAAGATAAAACTGGTATTTTGCACAGACCAAAATCCCACAAACAGCAACGCAGATGATTGACCAGTTAATCAGTTTGTGGTGGCGTTGATAGGAGTATTTGCCCAGACAGAGAACACCCTGTTCTTGATGAGTGTCACACATTCCTCAACATTCAGCAGTGGGAGACTAGGACTTCGGCTCAATCATCTATAGGACTGCACCTCTGACAATACAACACTTCCTCGGTAATGCACTGGAGCAGTTCTACAAGGGGAACAACTCCGTTAAAATGATGTCAAGTTTATGCGTAATGCAGTTGCATGCTTATGGCCTGTATTAACTGAAAGTAGCTGGGCCCTTGCAATGCTGTACGTTAAAACATGTCCCCAACAAGACTACACAGCTCTGTAACTATCCAACTATACAGAAGGTTGTGGGTTCAAGTCCCACTCCAGAGACTTGCGCACATCAATCTAGGCTGACACTCCCGGTGCAGTGCTGAGGGAGTGCTGCACTGTCGGAGGTGCCGTCTTTCAGATGAGACGTTAACCGAGGCCCCATCTGCTCTTTCGGGTGGACATAAAAGATCCCATGGCACTATTCTGAAGAGGAGCAGGGGAGTTATTCCCAGTGTCCTGGGCCAATATTTACCCCTCAACTATCACTAAAAACAGATTATCTGGTCATCATGTTGCTGTTTGAGGGAGCTTGCTGTGTGCAAATTAGCTGCTGCGTTTCCTGTATTACAACAGTGACTACACTTCGCAAAGTACTTCAATGGCTGTAAAGCGCTTTGGAACGTGTAATGTTTGCATCTGTGAACATGCTCACAGATTTGTAGAGCTGTTGCATTGGGAGTGGCTTAGCCAGTCACGTGATGTTCACAAGACTCAATAAAACCCCAGCCAGTTGGGTCTAGGTTATCCACAATGAGGTATGCAGTTGTGAGCCAATGGATGAACTGGTAATGTGTAGTGTGATTGTTAAACCTTTGCTAATAAACCAACTAGTTCTTAATAGCAATGTGTTGCTATGAATTCTTAAGCAAAGAACCCATGAAGCAAATACATTACAAGACATCCTGAGGTCGTGAAAGACGCTATATAAATGCAAGTCTTTCTTCTTTTGTAATGCTCAATTCCATTATTATGGACCCATCACTTAATTGTAAATATTCTATAAGGTACTGCACCTTCAACAAAGTCATTCTCAGTGTAGGTGTGTTTCTGAATGCGGTCATCATCATCTTCATCATCCTCCTCCTGTTCCTCCTCCTCCTCAGGGTTATTCAGCACCTCCAGGCCAGCCTCAATGGCTTCAGCAAAGTCGTCCCTTCGATCTTTCCTCACCGCTTTCTCCTCGGGGTGCCGGGTCAGGCCCATCTCCAGCTGGTACACTTTGGTCAGAGTGAAGCTCTCGAAAGGCACCACTGCATACTCGCTGGGGACCCTGGCGCCCATGCTCACCTCGGCCTTGTCGATCTGCGAGTGCAAGAACTCCAGCAGGTCGTTGGGAAAATTCTCCTTGCTGTTCTGGGCCCCTCCCCCATGGGGAGCCGGCCCCTTCTTCTCCTGCACGGATTTCAGTTTCTCACTCATCATCTGGAGTTCCTGCTTTAGCTGAGCGATCTGCCGCTTGAGGCTCGCTGCGCGACTCAGGTAGTGCTCCTCCTGTTCCTGCAGGAGGGCCTGATAGTATTCTTTGCCGTACGGCTTCCCTGGAATACCAAGGAGAGCGTCGTTATCCGGCCGGGGGCTGCACTCCAGCAAGTACAGCAGGGAGATGAGACAGAAAAACAGAGCCAGGCCCAGCAGCAGGCGCCGTGTCCAAGCCTGCATTAGTAGGCCTCGGCGAGGCATCTCAGAGAGGATTACGGCACACGTTCTCTCGCAGGAAGAACCCGTCACCTCATTGATGTAGCGCTTGCTGCAGTGAAGCCAGCTTCAGGATAGCCGTGGGTTAAAGCCAGGTTTCTCCACGGGGGCAGTCCAATTTTGGTTAACGCTCTTGTCGTTTCATCAGAGTTGGCAAAATGAAACGAATTCGGATGGGGGGGGGGGGGGCCGGGCAGAACTTGGCTCGTCCTAGCCGGTTGTGCCACGGAGATGGAGAGGAACTTTGAGCCGGTTGGAATTCAGAATATCCTGCAGTGCTTCAGTACGGACAAGCTTATTACAGCAGACTCTAGTTGCGTTTTATGTCTGTCCCACAGTGGAACTCTAGTCCATTCCAGGTGAGGCCCCTTTTAGAAACAACTGGATGTCCATGGGGCGACGATGCCAGCTCCGATTTATTGGCGTTAATCTGGATCCTATTTGCTTAGAGCAGAAGGCAGCGACTCCCAGCAAGCCTGGGTGCCTGTCAAGTTTTATACGGGCAAGGACGAACCTCAAAGGGCCAACCGCTGATCAACAACAGGCCACTGAACAGTTTCCTGCAGCTAATTATACAGCTCAGAGCAGACCAGGCCTTTGTACTGCAGCTAAACCAGAGTGAAAAATATTTAATAGGTTCAGTTCACGAGATGCTGTTGTGTCAAAAAAAAACTTTTTTTTTCAGTGTTCTGTCAAACCGACTTGGTTTCTCTGGCAATTATTCGGGATGTCGCAGCAGAGTGGCGCTGGCAGTCTTCATGGATTTAGCAGCTAGCTGGACGTGTACTGATCAGTGAATGGGAAGGACACGGGAACCTGCCTCCTGAAAAGGACAGAGAGAGAAAGAAAAAAATCAGGTTAAAACATAAATAAATCAGGAAAAAAAAGTAGTAAAGGAGATCAGCCGTGACTCAGTGGGTAACATTCTCATCTGAGTCAGAGGGTTGTGGGTTCAAGTCCCACTCTGAAGACTCGAGCGCATAAATCCAGGCTGAGACTCCCAGCACAGTGCTGAGGGAGCGTTGGCACTGTCGGAGGTGTTGTCTTTCGCCTGAGAAGTTAAACCGCGACCCCGTCTGCTCTCTTGGGTGGATGTAAAAGATCCCATGACACTATCTCGAAGAAGAGCAGGGGAGTTATTCCCGGTGTCCTGGGCCAGTATTTATCCCTCAATCAACATAACAAAAACAGATTATCTGGTCATTATCACATTGCTGTTTGTGGGAGCTTGCTGTGTGCAAATTGACTACCGCGGTTCCTATATTACAACAGTGACTGCACTTCAAAAGTACTTCATTGGCTGTAAAATGCTTTGGGGCGCCCTGAGGTCGTGAAAGGCGCTATAGAAATGCAAATCTTTATATTGTATTGTATCCTGAATGCACCCTGCAAACTAAAACTTGTTTTGCAAATCCAATAACGAATGAGCAACTCTATTTGCAAACTAATGGAGAGTTAGGACAGCGTTGTAACACATGTCACAGGATATTGTTGGGGGGTTGGGGGGGGGGGGGGCCCTAACAGCAACAACATGCATTTATATAGCGTCTTTAACATAGTAAAACTCCCAATGTGCTTCACAGGAGCATAATGAAATAACATTTTACACCGAGCCACTTAGAGATATTAGGACAGGCTTGGACAAAGAGGTAGGTTTTTAAGAGGAAGACAGAGAGGAGGAAAGCTTTGGGGAGGGAAGTCCAGAGTTTAGGGCCGAGGCAGCTGAAGGCATGACCGCCAATGTTGGAGCAATTAGAATCGAGATTGGACAAGACGCAGAGATTTCGGAGAGTTGCAGGGATGGAGGAGGTTACAGAGATAGGGAGGGGAAAGGCCATGGAGGGATTTGAACACAAGGATGCAAATAATAACTTATGGACACTTATTCTAACTTCTAAAAGACACCATCAGTTACCCAGAGAAAAACACAACTGTCTTTGCTGTAAACCATTTTTATCAATATATAGCGACAGAAATGTGTTATTAAATCAACAAAATACCGAAAAATTACACTCTGGCCTTTATGTTAAATTCTGCTATAGATTGCTTATCTAATCTGTCTTGCGAACTTTATGAATATTGAAGTCTCAAGACATTTGTGCTATACGACTTGCATTATGCCCAAAACCTAGACAGACGGAAATCTAACGAATTCGCAGATGCCAGTGTCCTCTCGTGCACTCGTTTCAAAACCTAGGACATCAATACACATTGGAGTTTAGAAGAATGAGGGGGGATCTTATTCTGATTCTGAGTGGGCTTGACAGGGTAGATGCAGAGAGGATGTTTCCCCTTGTGGGAGAATCTAGAACTCGGGTGCATAGTTTCAGAATAAGGGGTCGCCCATTTAAAATGGAAATGAGGAGGAATTTCTTCTCTCAGGGGGTCGTGAATCTTTGGAATTCTCTGCCCCAGAGACTGTGGAGTCTGGGTCATTGAATATATTTGTGGAGATAGACAGATTTTTGAAAGATAAGGGAGTCAAGGGTTATGGGGAGCAGGCAGGGAAGTGGAGTTGAGGCCAGAATCAGATCAGCCATGATCTTATTGAATGGCGGAGCAGGCTCGAGGGGCCAAGTGGCCGACTCCTGCTCCTATCTCTTATGTTCTAAGGTTTTGGATGTCATAAACCAAAACAGCAAGAATGCTCTCATAGTAAGTTAGTACTTTTAATGTCATCCTATTTACAGGAATAAAAAAAGTTCATTTTTTTGTACTTGCCACAATTTGTGTTTGGTGAGGCAAGAGCTATTTTCTCCTCTTCCCTTCAGCTCGAGTTACAGGAACTGAGCAAACAACCTGCTCCCAACCTGTAAACATCCGAGAACAGGCTCAAACAGCGCGTCCTGGACAGTGTTCCTCTCTGATTCCCGGGGCGAGAGTCTCTGGGTTCCCGCAATGGAGATAAGGAAGTCACGGCACCACAGTATGATCGTCCAGTCTTGCTTCGAGCTCTGCGAGTGCGCCAATGCGCTGCTTTTCTGACAAGAAACTTCCAATCACTTTTTCCCCTCTCGTGGATGTTGCAAATTTCCAGTGTTGTACAAGTTTTCCGAGCCAAGGCAGTTGGAGCAGAGCATTTTCACGTTGATACGGCGGGAGCAATTGCAAGACAGCCTCGTTAGGAAAAGAGAGGGGCCATTTAGCCCCTCGAACATGTTCCGCTGTTTAATTAAATCATGGCTGATCTGTATCTTAATTCCATCTACTCGACTTGGTTTTGTAACTCTTACCTTAAAAAATATTCAACCTGCCTGTAACTGTCGGTAAACATAGAGCTTATATATACTACACCACATTCCCAGGAGTAATGTTTCATGGTTGACAATTTCCGTTTATACCAAGACTTGACACAATCAAGGTTGACACCCGGGTGCAGTACTGCATGGATGCTGCATTGTTGGTGGTGCCATCATTCAAGTTAACCCACGGCTATCCTGAAGCTGGCTTCGCTGCAGCAAACGCTACGTCAACGAGGTGACGAGTTCTTCCTGCGAGAGAGCGTGTGCAGTAATGCTCGCAGCGATGCCTCGCTGAGGCCTACTAATGCAGGCTTGGACATGGCACCTGCTGTTGGGCCTGGCTCTGTTTTTCTGTCTCATCTCCCTGTTGTACTTGCTGGAGTGCACTTTAAAAAAAAAAAGGAAACCAGGGTATTCTCAGTGTCCTGGCCAACATTCCTCCCTCAAAAAAACATCAGTGTAACTGGTCATTTATCTGGATCTTCCTGCAAAAAGGGCTGCCATATTTACCTACCTAACCAGGGCACTTAAACATAGAAAATAGGTGCAGGAGTAGGCCATTCAAGCCTGCACCAGCATTCAATAAGATCATGGCTGCAACTCATCGCATCTCTGAAAATGCTTCAGTTACGATAAAGCGCTATACAAATATAAATTCTCTTCAAAGTATTTTTTGGATGAAGAGTTGCAGAAGAAGATGCCCTTCCCAAGGTCTATGGAGTATTAAGCCATACTGATCTGGGTGCCTTCAAGTCACCTGCAACAACATCTGCAAGTTCCCTCTGACTTAGAAATATATCGGCCATTCCTGCATCGTCGCTGGGTCAAAATCCTGGAACTCACTCCCTAACAGCACTGTGGGAGCACCTTCACCATACGGACTGCAGCGGTTCAAGAAGGCGGCTCACCACCACCTTCTCAAGGGGCAACTGGGGATGGGCAATAAATGCCGGCCTTGCCAGTGACGCCCACATCCCATGGACGAATAAAAAAAAAATGTCATTGCATTCTAAAGAGATGCTGATGTATCTGCAAAGCTCCAGTTACCCTCAGCCTGGTACTGACCATGATAGGTTGAGTAGGTTGGGCCTCTACTCATTGGAATTCAGAAGAATGAGAGGTGATCTTATCGAAACGTGCAAGATTATGAGGGGGCTTGACAAGGTGGATGCAGAAAGGATGTTTACACTGATAGAGGAGGCTAGAACTAGAGGGCACGATCTTAGAATAAAGGGCCGCCCATTTAAAACTGAGATGAGGAGAAATTTCTTCTCTGAGGGTTGTGATGTGGAATTTGCTGCCTCAGAGAGCTGTGAAAGCTGGGACATTGAATAAATGCAAGACAGAAATAGACAGTTTCTTAAATGACAAAGGAACAAAGGGTTATGGGACCTGAGTTCATGATCAGATCAGCCATGATCGTATTAAATGGTGGAGCAGGCTCGAGGGGCCGTATGGCCTACTCCTGATGTTCTTATAGCCTTGAGCTCTCTGAAAACAACTTGCATTTATATAGCACCTTTAACGTTGTGAAACGTCCCAAGTCACTTCACAGGAACATTATCCAACAAAATTGGACGCCGAGCCACATAAGGAGATTTTAAGACAGGTGACCAAAAGCTGGGTCAGAGAGGTAGGTTTTACAGAACGTTTCAGAGGAGGCGAGAGCGAGGTAGAGATGTTTAGGGAGGGAGTTCCAAAGTTTAGAGTGGCAATTGCGAGCACGGCCGCCAAAGGTGGAGTGATTCATTTGGGTGGATGCACAAGAGGTCAGAATTGGAGGAGTGCAGAGGCTGCACGGTGCAGAGAGCCTCGTTGGTGCCAAGGCTGGTTTGCTAATCTTGCTCACTTCGAGGAGCTCTGGAAAATGCCACATTGCACAATGACCAGCGTTTCACTTTCGGATGGTTCCCCTGCAGAGGAGGTGGGGCAGGTGAACCGGCTTCTGGAAGTTTTAATTAGGAAACCTGGCAATCATCATTTCTCATTTGCAAGCAACACAAGGCAGTTTTTATTGCATTTTCAAAACGTAATTATACTACGTTTGCTAATTAGAAACTGTAACATCCCGTGGGAGCAAAGGATGGGAATTATCTGCTGACTTGCAATGAAAAAGAAAAGTAAATGAGAACATAAGGAAATGATGAAAACCTGAACGATAAATGGGCACATCTGGAAATAAACAGCAGGATGATCAGATATGCTGAAACATTAACTCTGCCATTTCTTTTTTCAGATCCTGATGGACCTGCTGCACCTTCCCAGCATTTTCTATTCTGATTTCACACCAGGCAAATGAGCAATCGGTTCCTCATCTTGGCCATGAAACTTGGCCGGGATGGCGTGATACTGAGGCAAGTGGCTGTGTCGTAGAGAGGAGGGGAGCCATGGGGCACTATCCACAGGTGTCAGCCGTGACTCGTTGGGGAGCACTCTCGCCTCAGAGTCGGGTAGTCATTGGTTCAAGTCCACGCGAGAGGACAACAGAGTGACAGGGCCTGGCTTTAACGTCTCATCCGAAAGACGGCACCTTCGACAGTGCAGCACTCCCTCAGTGCTGCACTGGGAGTGTCAGCCTAGATTTTTGTGCTCAAGTCTCTGGAGTTTGGACCTTGTGGGGGAAAGGCAAGAAAAGAAAAAAAAAAAGACAGACTTGCATTTATATAGCGCCTTTCACGACCTCCGGACATCCCAAAGCGCTTTACAGCCAATGAAATACTTTTGAAGTGTAGTCACTGTTGTAATGTAGGAAACGTGGCAGCCAATTTGCACACAGCAAGCTCCCACAAACAGCAATGTGATAATGACCAGATAATCTGTTTTTTTATGTTATGTTGATTGAGGGATAAATATTGGCCAGGACACCGGGGATAGCTCCCCCTGCTCTTCTTTGAATAGTGCCATGGGATGTTTTTACATCCAGCTGAGAGAGCAGACGGGGCCTCGGTTTAACGTCTCATTCGAAAGATGGCACCTCCGACACTGCACTGGGAGTGTCAGCCTAGATTTTTGTGGTCAAGTCTCTGGAGTGGGGCTTGAACCCACAACCTTCGGTCACGCAGAGTCAGCATGGATTTATGAAGAGGAAGTCACGTTTGACAAATTTGCTGGAATTCTTTGAGGATGTAACGAACAGGGTCGCTAAAGGGGAACCAATGGATGTGGTGTATTTGAACTTCCAGAAGACATTTGACCAGGTGCCACATAAAAGGTTATTGCACATGATAAAAGTTCACGGGGTTGAGGGTAATATATTATAGCATAGATAGAGGATTGGCTAACTAACAGAAAACAGAGAGTCGGGATAAATGGCTCATTCTCTGGTTGGCAACCAGTAACTAGTGGGGTGCCGCAGGGATCAGTGCTGGGACCCCAACTATTTACAATCTATACTAACGACTTGGAAGAAGGGATTGAGTGTAACGTAGCCAAGTTTGCTGACGATACAAAGATGGGAGGAAAAGCAATGTGTGAGGAAGACACAAAAAATCTGCAAAAGGACATAGACAGGCTAAGTGAGTGAGCAAATGTTTGGCAGATGGAGTATAGTGCAGAAAGTGTGAGGTCATGCACATTGGCAGAAAAAAATCAAAGAGCAAGTTGTTGTTTAAATGCAGAAAGATTGCAAAGTGCCGCAGTACAGCGGGACCTGGGGGTACTTGTGCATGAAACACAAAAGGATAGTATGTAGGTACAGCAATTGATCAGGAAGGTATCTTGGCCTTTATCGCAAAGGGGATGGAGTATAAAAGCAGGGAAGTCTTGCGACAGCTATATAAGGTATTGGTGAGGCCACACCTGGAACACTGCGTGCAGTTTTGGTTTCCATATTTATGAAAGGATATAATTGCTTTGGAGGCAGTTCAGAGAAGGTTCACTAGGTTGATTCCGGGGATGAGGGGGTTGACTTATGAGGAAAGGTTGAGCAGGTTGGGCCTCTTACTCATTGGAGTTCAGAAGAATGAGAGGTGATCTTATTGAAACGTATCAGATTATGAGGGGGCTTGACAAGGTGGATGCAGAGAGGATGTTTCCTCTGATGGAGGAGACTAGAACTAGAGGGCATGATCTTAGAATAAGGGGCCACAAATTTTTTAAACAGGGACGAGAAGAAATTTCTTCTGAGGGTTGTAAATCTGTGGAATTTGCTGCCTCAGAGAGCTTTGGAAGCAGGGACATTAAATAAATTTAAGACAGAATGAGACAGTTTCTTAACTGATAAGGGGTAAGGGGTTATGGGGAGCGGGCAGGGAGGTGGAGCTAAGTCCATGATCAGATCAGCCATGATCTTATTGAACGGCGGAGCAGGCTCGAGGGGCTGTATGGCCTATTCCCGCCTGTTCCTATTTCTTATGTTATGTTCTGACACAAAGGCGAGGGTGCTGCCCACTTAGCATTTAGCCACGGTTGCCACTATAATATGATACGGTGGCCAGCACCAGTGAAGCAAGCACGGGGCAAAGCTGTGACTTTGTTGTCCACAGTACTCAGTGGAACGAGACTGGCCCTCGAGGTGCAGTGATTGCTTTCGAGAAGCTGGATCCTTGGACCCAACGCTGAGGCACAGAAATAAACCCGGCTCCAGCAAGTTATTCTTGTCTGTGGGGAAGCAGGAGCCCAACCGCCAGCATAAGGAACAATGGAATTTAAATTTGTTTCCCCCCCCCCCCCCAAGAGTTCTGGCAGCCACTACTTTCATGTCTGTTTTCGGCACTTCAGCATTCCACAAGAGCTACTAACAGTAAAGATGCTGCACGACCACTGAAAATGAGTCCCCCTGCAAGTTCCATAGCCAATTTTACACAGCTGCTCGATCCTGGGAGACCAGCATATGGAAGCCAGCATTTATACATTTAAACCTGGCTCTTCTACACCAGCAACAGACTCACTAGCTCGGGCATTTTGTTTCTTGGAATCGGAACTAAAATGGTACCAACATAATCGCCCTTTTTGCGTGAAGAGTTGCAAAAGTTGAAACCCCTTTCCAAACATATACAGAAATGGTGAGTGGGTCCTGAATATGGTCGTCTATATTCCCTCCCTTCCACGGCCCCCCCCTCCCCCACCCAAAGTTTCCCCAAATATATCTTCCTGAAGACAATGCTAACTTCAGAAGCAGCCCTGCTGCTCAGCTACTCCAATTGGTGAGATTGCTTTTCATAAAATGATGCAGAATCAACGTAACAAAAACAAGATTATCTGGGTCATTTTCACATTGCTGTTTGTGGGAGCTTGCTGTGCGCAAGTTGGCTGCCGCGTTTCCCACGTTACAACAGTGACTACACGTCAAAAGTGCTTCATTGGCTGTAAAGCGCTTTGGGACGTCTGGTCATGAAAGGCGCTATATGAATGCAAGCCTTTCTTTATTTCATTTACAGCACAGGAGGAGGCCATTCGACCATGAGATTAGTGCCAGGACTGAGCAGTTGATGAGATCTAGTATGCTGGGGACAAGGTCGATTAACCCCTTCGCCAGTACAAGCAACTTTTAAGAAAAGAGTAGACAGATATTTGAAGCAGAGGAACGTACAGGGCTATGGGGAGGGCAGGGTAGTGGGATTAGTATTGCATTGCTTCAGAGACCGAACGACCACTTTCTGAGCTGCGAGCATCCATGGTTATAAGTTGGCATTCATGGGATCAGCAGACAGAAGTCCACACTATTTAAAAAAATAATAGGGCCTTCATTTTACAACTAAGATGGAGAATACAAAAACGAATTACATAAAATGAAAGGTGGGGAAATTTAATAAAGTATGATAGCCTGTAAAATGCAGCGTAATAATATTTTTTTAAATAAAAAAAAACAAGCAAGTTATTTGGTGGCTGACAGTCATTTCCTTTGGATACAGTCCAAGTAATTACAATCTTAAACAGGAGTTAGTGCCGGACTGGAATTGAAGTTTTTTGAGCACCATCAGACTGCGAACACGGTTTTACACAACAGAAACCACAAACTAAACCAACTTGCATTTATATAGCACCTTTTAACATAGTGAAATGTCACAAGGCGCTTCAAACAAAATTTGACATCGAGCCACATGAGACAACAGGGCAGACGACCAAAAGCTTGGTCAAAGAGGTAGGTGTTGGGGAGCATCTTAAAGGAGAGAGAGGTGGTGAGGCACAGGGGTTTAGGGAGGAAATTCCAGAGCTAAGGCCTTGGGCAGCTGAAGGCACGGTCGCTAATGGTGGAGCGATTAAAATCGGGGATACTCAAGAGGCCAGAATTAGAGGAGCACAGAGATCTCGGAGGGTTGTGGGGCTGAAGGAGGTTATAACCTACAGGGCAGGGGGATTGTGGACTTGACACACAAGCAAAGAGATGGAAATGGCCCGAAATCAATTCACAAACTCAATGCAGACTCCATCCAACCTTCACTATCACACCTACTCTCATTAGCAGATGGGGGCAATGAGAGGTAGTCTCTTACATCAGGTTAGAAATACAAATAAATCCCAGAATAAAGTTGAGGTATTAGCAGACTTCGGACTGAGGTCAGTTAATGGATACAAAAACAAAGATTAATACTCGAGATTACCTTTAATATTAAGGCAGTATTTATTTCACCATGCAACGAGCCCATTCGCACCAGTGAGCCCATCCCCTCCCATGCATCGTGTACAATTTTCACTCGTGTGGCCGCTTAAGTTATTTACATTCCTGAGGGAGGCAGGCAAGACTTTGAAGAAGCCATAACGATGAACTTCCTCCAGACAATGTCATCTCCTGAGTAACATGCCTCTTGGTACCCCACGAGGAATAGCACAATGAACGTGACAAATTTGAATCGACAGCATGTGCGAGCATCACACTCGTGAGGAAAGAAAAAAGACTTGCATTTATATAGCGCCTTTCACAACCACCAGACGTTCTAAAGCGTTTTACAGCCAATGATGTACTTTTGGAATGTAGCTACTGTGGTAATGTAGGAAACATGGCAACCAATAAAAGTACAGCAAATCCCACAAACAGCAATGTAATAATGACCAGATAATCTGCTTTTTTTTTTAAAAAAGTGTTGTTGACTGAGGAATAAATATTGGCCAGGACACCAGGAAAAACTCCCCTGCTCCTCTTCAAAATAGTGCCACGGGATCTTTTACGTCCACCTGAGAGCAAGCAGACGGGGCCTCGGTTTAACGTCTCATCCGAAAGGCGACACCTCCGACAGTGCAGCACTCCCTCAGTATTGCACCGGGAGTGTCTGTCTAGATTTTTGTGCTCAAGTCTCTGGAGTGGGACTTGAACACACAAACTTCTGACTCAGAGGCTACCCACTGAGCCACGGCTGAGGTGCAATACAAGTTATAAAGCGTAAGCCGTGGATGTCAGAATATTACAAGACGGCAGAATATTCAGGAAGAGAAAGCTGGCTAGTGTCCTATCTCTGCACACACCACACGCACACATTTCTTTTGAAACAATGTACCTTTGGGTGGTGATAGACAAGGACTCCTTGTATTCTTGTAAAAAAGTTGACAATTATGGATAGATCCGAATATGTGTTCATTTAGTTTGACTCCAAAACTTAATTCCCTATAATTCGAATACAAATTTTTTAGTAATACTGAACAATTCTATACCAGTGAGTAACTGGGATGTGGCATGCCGAGCATATGTGACTCTCCCAAGCTAATCATTCAATTTTTTGATTCCACTCGGCCTTTTAAATGCCTTGCTCCTTTAATCTTTACATCTGGTATCCACCATTTCTACACCCCTGCCCCCAGGTCATAATTAGGCTTACAAGAAAGGTTGCTGCCATCTTCATTCCGGGGCAGACAAGAGTATTTTATGGTTGCAAAGGCACTCTCGTCGTTTTGGCAGAGACAGACAGCACAAACGTAGCTTTGCCAGTAAAAACTTCAAATAAGAACCTTACCCACGCAGTTGTGCCCGCTCGCATGCTCCAAGTCCGCTTGAGTGAGCGGCGCCTCGTCTAGAGCAGACCCTTCGCTCTCCAAACTTGAGGTACAGTCGCACCGAGCCGCCTGGAAGCGGAGAAAGAAAGCCACATCAGTGTCACGGCAAATGTCTCGATCAAAGCAAAGCAACCCATGTGTTTGTTATTATCCTAACCCAGTGCAGCGCAGACCGTTACTGCTTTGCCTGTTGTAAATGTTGTCTTGGGGGTGGGAGATCCTGTAGTAATGCCTGTAAATCCACGGAGGGTTTTTTGGGGGGCTGGGGCGGGGGAAGGGGGGGGTTTGAGGAGGAGGGGCATAAAGGAAAACGAGGATGACTGCTTTCTTGGCAACCCGACTCCTGACAAAACAGAACTCGGCTTAAGAGAGCCTGACATTCCTCTTATCTCAGGCCTCCAAATCCCTCCAGTTTTTTTTTAACCAATTTCTTCCTGAATTATGCCAGCCTTTTTTAGCAAGAGAAAAGAATTAAAAAAAACAGGTTTGCTCTTGGTCTTTTACAAGTCATTAGCTACTTTAAACATCCTGCTCCAACTTGTCTGCTCAGCATGGATCCACATGTGGTAGCTGAAGTAGGCAGCAGTGTTTAAACAACAACTAACATTGATATAGCGCTTTTAACCAAGTAAAATGGCCCAAGGCGCATCACAGGAGCGATTATCAAACAAAATTTGACACAGAGCCACCAAGATATCCTCATTGTCTTTGGGT
This sequence comes from Pristiophorus japonicus, assembly GCF_044704955.1. Taxonomy (NCBI): domain Eukaryota; kingdom Metazoa; phylum Chordata; class Chondrichthyes; family Pristiophoridae; genus Pristiophorus; species Pristiophorus japonicus. Next base: position 9,222,793 of record NC_091998.1, on the reverse strand, counting down.
GTGCGCCCCATTTAACGGACTGCGCGACCCATTCAAATTCCTGTGCGCCCGTGGTTTTTCCATTTAAAAGCCAATGAGCCAGCTGCCCGGGACCTCCAGAGCCCTGCCCGGCCACACAGATTACCGAGAACATTACAAGCCACATATTAGGACAGGTGACAAAGAGGTAGGTTTTAAGGAGGAGAGAAAGGTAGAGAGGAGTGAGAAAGAGATCCTACACGGATGTCACAATTAGTTCCATTATCATAAGAACATAAAAACTAGGAGCAGGAGGAGGCCTTTCGGTCCTTCGAGCCTGCTCCGCCATGCAATAGGATCATGGCTGATGATCTACCTCAACTCCACTTTCTTGCACGATCCCTTGGTTCCCTTAATATGCAAAAAATCTCGGTCTTGAAGATACTCAAAGACTGAGCATCCGCAGCCTCTGGGGCAGAGAATTCCAAAGATTCACTACCCTCTGAGTCAAGAGATTTCTCTTTATCTCAATCCGAAATGGCCAACCCCTTATTCTGAGACTGTGACCCCTGGTTCTAGACTCCCCAGCCAGGGGGAAATATCCACCCTGTAAGAATATCCTTTCACCGTATCGTAGTATTAGGCTTTGGTCTCGGTCAGTGTTTATGCTCCACACGAGCCTCCTCCTACCCTCCTCCTCCTCACCCCTTCAACATATCCTTCTCTTCCTTTCTCCCTCATGTGCATATCTAGCTTCCTCTTAAATGCCATCTATGCTATTCGTCTCAACCACTCCCTGTGAAAGCAAATTCTGCATTCTCACCACTCTCTGGGTAGGGTAAAGAATGATTGGATTTATTAGTGACATCAATTTCCCTTTATGCCATTAATGGTCCTGATCGAAAGTAGTATGAAGCACGAATGATTTAGAAACAAACTGCACCGGTGTACGATATTATGACGAGGTTGCCCGGCAGCAAGAGCTGAGGGTAATTTTATTCCACAATTCTAAGGGTTGAGAAGCTGAACAAGCTCCATTTTTGTGATGGCAGAGCACCTTCAGTTGGAATCTCTCAAGTGAACGCCAGCCTTAAAATGCGCTGCTGGCTCTAATCCTGCAGAAAGCCATTGTGCACTTGCCTTTGAGTCAGAAGGTTGTAGGTTGCAGCCCCCACCCCCTCCAGGACTCGAGCACGTAAACTAGGCTGGGGGTTGTGAGGTTGAAGGAGATTACAGAGATAGGGAGGGGCGAGGCCATGGAGGGATTTGTAAACAAGGATGAGAATTTTGAAATCGAGGCGTTGCTTAACCGGGAGCCAATGTAGGTCAGCGAGTGATGGGTGAGCGGGACTTGGTGCGAGTTAGGGCACGGGCTGCCGGGTTTTGGATCACCTCAAGTTTACATAGGGTAGAATGTGGGAGGCCAGCCAGGAGTGTGTTGGAATAGTCAAGTCTAGAGGCAACAAAGGCATGGATGAGGGTTTCAGCAGCATCATCAAAAGAAAATCAAAGATTTAGCTTGAAAAAAAAAAGTGCATATTTATAGGACTTTATCAGAAACGTCCCAAAGTGCTTCACATGCACTGAATTACATTTAAGTGCAGTGACTGCTGCGCTGAGAAATATACAACAGCTTGCGTTTATACAGCGCCTTTAACGTCATAAAACGCTCCCAAGGCACTCCACAGGAGCGATTATCAAACAAAATTAGACACCGAGTCACAGAATTAGGACAGGTGACCAAAGAGGTAGGTTTTAAGGAGCATCTCAACAGGAACACAGCAGGCACTGTCCGCACAGCAAGATCCCACAAATAGTATGGAGATAATCAAGCAGATAATCTGCATTGGTTGAAGACAGAATTTTCACCAGAGGAGAAGAACTCCACACACTTCTTTAATGTTTGCCTGAACCATCGAAATGCTTTTATAAAAAACAAGTACAAGCATCTATAAAGATTTGGGATCAGCCAAATATCCCTTTCCCTCTTTTTCTGTACACTGAATGTTCTTGTCTAGACTTCGAGTGCTGGCAACAGAATTGGGCAAATTGGCTTGGACACGCTTCGGAGCCACATAGTGCCAGGGTGATGAATGAATTCATTGATGCCCGGTTTCGTGTTCCAAACGGACATCAGCTTCACGCTTTCATTCTGCTGAGGGCTGATGCCCGTCTGTAACATGAAACTTTGCAAACACGGGGACTCTCAACGGACCAAGAACCCACCTCCGGCCTTGGTCCGACTCCCAAACCGATTCAGAGTTCCGGCCTGTGGCCAGACGTGCAGGCTCTGCTCCAACAAAAAAAGCTGTCTGTCACTGCTGCGGCCACCATGGGCACATAGTGCTTTGTTCCAGTTCATCTCATCTGCTGTGTGGAGGCCAGCTGGACAGAATATGGGATCACGAGTTTCAAAAAGAAAATATTGCACGCGATCCAGGTCGATGAGAAGCCACAACCCGATCCCTTGTGCCAGGGGACTGAATTATGAAAAGAGGCTTGAAAAGCTTGGTCATTTCAGCTTTGGAAGTTGGCAAATGAAGAGGAGACCTTTTATATAGAGGTATACATGATGAATCCAGGTTTTTGCAAGTCAAACTATGATTGCAGGGCAAGGGGGCATATGTACAAAAGGCATGTTGAGGATTGATGTTACACAAAGAGCGATCTGTACCGAGAATGCTCATCAGATAGGGTAGTGGAGGCAAAAACTCCAGTGATTCGAGTGGCAGTTCAATGCAATGGTGAGGTTGGGAGTGGGGGAGGTGAAGGAGCGGGGGGGGGTGGGGGGGTGTGCAGGGAGTCATAGACATCTGTGGAACGATGAGATAAATGGCCGCCCTCACCTGTCATTAAGTACCACACATCGCAGGAGAACCCGGACAGTCTATAATCTGAATGAATAATGATCTACAACAGCCGAGGCAAAAACAAAGGATGCCGCACCTAGACCAATTCCTTTCATTATAAAGAAAGCCTTGCATTTATACAGCGCCGTTCACGACCACCGGACGTCCTAAAGCACTTTACAGATAATTAAGTACCTTTTTTTTTTTGAAGTGTTGTCATTGTTGTAATGTAGGAAACGCGGCTTCTAATTTGCACACAGCAAGCTCCCACAAACAGCAATGTGACAATGACCAGATAATGTTTTTTTGTTATGTTGATTGAGGGATAAATATTGGCCCCAGGACACCGGGGATAACTCCCCTGCTCATTTTCGAAATAGTGCCACGGGATCTTTTACGTCCCCACCTGAGAGAGCAGACGGGGCCTCGGTTTAATGTCTCATCCGAAAGACGGCACCTCCGACAGTGCAGCGCTCCCTCAGCACTGCACTGGGAGTGTCAGCCTAGATTTTTGTGCTCAAGTCTCTGGAGTGGGACTTGAACCCAAAACTTTCTGACTCAGAGGAGAGGGTGCTGCCCACTGAGCCACAGCTGACACTATTCACGATGTCCACTCTTCTGTTCCTTTAATTAATGAGACAGCCTCACTCAGTATTGTGCTTCGCTATTCAGAGAACCTGCTGCTTGTTTACATAGGTGGCCAGTATCCCTATGGCATCCTTCCTGCTATAAAGTTTGGTCAAATCAAGCAACTGATGACTTCTACAATAGCAATGTCCATTCTGCAAATGAGAATGAGGTCATGAGGTGAGGGTGTTTCGGGAACTTTATTTTCATAGGGCGGGGCGCCACAAGTAAGCAATGGAATTTCCCACCATTTGCACGCAGTGCACAATAACTTTCCTCTATATCATCCCAACAATGCACCACAGTCAAACCACTGAAGAGCACTGACTACTGCAGCAGTACAACTCCTTCACTGGCGCTCTTTTTGGACGGAATACGGACGGGCTTATTTGCAGAGAATTCTTTTTGCACTGGGGTTCCTATTCAGGCCCCCAAGTTGCTCCAGCAATGTAGGTGACGAGGCGCCCACATTCATCCTGGAGGGTCTCCCATGAAGCTCCCACGCGAGGGATCTTCCAACCTTGCACTTCCAGAGAGGCTGTTACTGGTCTAGGAATCAAAGAGGCCTGTGCTAATGATCCAGAGACATGAGTTCAAATCCCACATGGCAGCTGGGGAATTTAAACCTGGAATAAAAAGCTAGTTTATCAATAATGATGACCATGAAACTACTGGATTGTCATAAAAACGCATCTGGTTCGCGAATATCCTTTAGGGAAGGATTTCTGTCGTCCTTATCGGTCTGGCCTACCTGTGACTCCAGACCCACAGCAACAGGATTCTGAACTGGTTAGCAGACAGGAAGCAAAGAGTGGGAATAACAGGTCCTTTTCAGGATGGCAGGCAGTGACTAGTGGGGTGCCGCAGGGTTCAGTGCTGGGACCCCAGCTATTTACAATATATATTAATGATTTAGACGAAGGAATTGAAGGTAATATCTCCAAGTTTGCAGATGATACTAAGCTGGGTGGCAGTGCGAGCTGCGAGGAGGATGCTCAGAGGCTGCAGGGGGACTTGGACAGGTTAGGTGAGTGGGCAAATGCATGGCAGATGCAGTATAATGTGGATAAATGTGAGGTTATCCACTTTGGTGGCAAAAACAGGAAGGCAGATTATCTGAATGGTGACAGATTAGTAAAAGGGGAGGTGCAAAAAGACCTGGGTGTCATGGTACATCAGCCATTGAAGGTAGGCATGCAAGTACAGCAGGCAGTAAAGAAAGCAAATGACAAGCTGGCCTTCATAGCGAGGGGATTTGAGTATAGGAACAGGGAGGTCTTACTGCAGTTGTACAGGGCCTTGGTGAGACCACACCTAGAGTATTGTGTGCAGTTTTGGTCTCCTAATCTGAAGAAGGACTTGCTATTGAGGGAGTGCAGCGGTGGTTCACCAGACTGTTTCCTGGGATGGCAGGACTGACATATGAGGAAAGACTGGATCAGCTAGGCTTATACTCACTGGAATTTAGATGAATGAGAGGGGCTCTCATAGAAATTTATAAAATTCTGACAGGACTGGACAGATTAGATGCAGGAAGAATGTTCCCAATGTTGGGGAAGTCCAGAAGCAGGGGTCACAGTCTAAGGATAAGGATTTAGGACCGAGATGAGGAGAAACTTTTTCACCCAGAGAGTTGTGAACCTGTGGAATTCTCTACCACAGAAAGTTGTTGAGTCCAGTTCGTTGGACACATTCAAAAGGGAGTTAGATGTGGCCTTTACAGCTAAAGGGATCAGGGGGTATGGAGAGAAGGCAGGGGTGGGGTATAGAGGTCGCATTATCAGACATGATCATATTGAATGGTGGTGCAGCTCGAAGGGCCGCATGGCCTGCTCCTGCACCTATTTTCTATGTTTCTATGCGTTGTATTCAAGGCGGCGACTCACCACCAACTTCTCAAGAGCAATTAGGGTTGGGCAATAAATGCTGACCTTGCTGGCGACACCCACAACCAGAGAATGAACAAAAACATAAAGACAAAGGAAAAGAAGCCAAGCACTCAATTTTCGGCTCGGGGTACACAATGTGTTCTCAATTGGCCAATGTTTCAAAACCAAGTGGACCTCGGCAGCCCACAGAGGCTGGTGTGCCTGGCGCCGTAGTGACTAGGATAGGGTGACGTGCTGCAAAACGACCGTAAGGTGGACCATTTGGAGAGTGCACTGGTTGATGTGAATCAAAACAGCAGCTTTCCCCCGCACCCCCCCGCCCCGCCCAGTGCACTTAAAAAGAACATCCCAAAGTGCTGTGCGACCAATGGAGCACTTTTTGAAGTGTGGTCACTGTTGTAATGTAGGAAACGATCGTACAAACAACAACAACTTGTATTTATATAGCGTCTTTAATAAATAAAACGTCCCAAGGCGCTATACAGGAGTGTTGGAAGACAAAAAAAAAAATTTGACACCAAGCCACATAAGAAATTATGGCAGATGACCAAAAACTTGGTCAAAGAGGTAGGTTTTAAGGAGGGTCTTAAAGGAGGAAAGAGAGGTAAGCGAGGCAGAGAGGTTTTGGCAGGAAATTCAATGGTTGAGCAATTATAAATCAGGCAGAATTTGAGGAGCGCAGCTATCTTGGGGGAGGCTGTGAGGTTGAAGGAGATGAGAGAAGGCGAGGGCCATGGAGGAATTTGTAAACAAGAATGAGAATTTTGAAATCGAGGTGTTGCTTAACCGGGAGCCAATGTCGGTCAGGGAGCACAGGGAATGATGGGTGAGCGGGACTTGGTGAGAGTTAGGACACAGGCAGCTGAGTTTTGGATCACCTCTAGTTTACGTCGGATAGAATGTGGAAGGCCAGTCAGGAGTGCATTGGATTGTCAAGTCTAGAGGTAACAGAGGCCTCGATGAGAGTCAGCACAATTTGGGTGGATTACAAAAGGTGTGGGGCAGCGTTTCCGCTAAGCTGCACGACCGCGCGGTAGTCTGGAGGTCGCTCACCGGCTTTTACACGAGAAAGCGCACAGGCGAAAAAATTTGAATGGGCTGCACAGTCAGTTAAAGGTACCACGCACGAAAAAAATAAAATTAGAGGGAACATTGATGTGGGGTAGCTTGGCTCCTGAACCTGCACAGATTAACTTAATGTTTTACCGCCATCCAGCCTCCAAAGCCATGCACAAGCAGCTCCTGCCAATTCAGTAACCACGCACTAAAAAAAATGAAGTGAAGCCTGAACGACTTGTGCCCTTGTCCATCTACACATCACTGGGCTCAGAGACTATAAACAACTTGTACGTTAAGGAAAGCTTCCGAACCGAGACAAGCCAAGAGATCCTCAAGGTCAAAGGTCTGTCTGGGGATCCCATGTGTCCCAAGCAGCGTGTCTCAGGAATTTTGTCTTCTTTTTATGTTGTATTTGCTGACTCACGTTAACCTTTCGGTTTTCTCTTCAGCAATAGCAGCACTTTGCCTTAGGCAAGTCACATGTTTTCAGAGTTTCCAGGAGAACATCCCAGGGGTTCCACACGGTCAGATGGCCGAGGAAATTAGCACCACTCGTGCTCAAGAGCAGGTCAGTGTGGTGAGGTCTGAAAACCACTGGTGCAGGGACCCAAATACAAGGCGAGAAACAGAGGCAGTGACTGAGCGATGCTCTCTGCCCTGCCTCACCTCCTAAACAACATTTTCCAGCAAGTGCTCGGGAGTGTGTGTTGGAGAAATCCAGCCGACAACCCAAACCGGGGCCATGTGTTATTCCACAGGTTGCAATTTTCACTTCACGCCTGGGCGAGATAACACACGGAGCAAAGCTATTTCTCAACAAGCCACACACGGCTTTTTAAAAACTGCCCAATTTGGTGCGCGGGATCAAGACAAAAAAAGAACTATATTTATATAGCGCCTTTCATGACCTCAGGACGCCCCATGGCACTTTACAACCAATGAAGTACTTTTGAAGTGTGGTCACTGTTGTAATGTGGGAAACGCAGCAGCCAATTTGCGCACAGCAAGCTCCCACAAACAGCAATGTGATAATGACCAGATAATCTGTTTTTGTTATGTTGATTGAGGGATAAATATTGGCCAGGACACCGGGGAGAACTCCCCTGCTCTTCTTCGAAATAGTGCCACGGGATCTTTTACATCCACATGAGAGAGAGCAGACAGGTTTAACGTCACAACCGATAAACAGTGCAGCACTCTCTCAGCACTGCACTGCGAGTGTCAGCCTAGATTTTTGTGCTCAAGTGCGTGGAGTGGGACTTGAACCCACAACCTTCTGACTCAGAGGCAAGTGTGCTGCCCACTGAGCCACAGCTGACAATACAACCTGACAAACAGTGCAGTCATAGTGCAAGTAATTCTGCCATACACAGCCTTGCAATTCAAACTGGGGTGGTTGGACCAATGTTCCCTTTAAACTGTGCGGCCGCGCAGCGCTCCATGAAACCCAAGCAGCCGGCTTTTCAATGTACAATCCACAGATGCGCGATATTTTGAATGGTCCACACGGCCCCAAAAATAATTACGGGGAACATTGGTATGAACCCGAGGAAGGGTGGAGCAGCTGGGAATCCCTGGGTCATCAGATATTTTGTCATTTCTGACTTACTCATTTCAGTTGCCACACACTAATATTTTTCGCAACGATAGAAACATTTTTACTTTGTATATCTTTCAGAAGTTTGGAGTCGGGATCCCCAAAAGTATATTAAGATTTGAATGGGATCTCCAACATCGACAAGTGTAAAAACTATTGCATTACAAATCAAAACTACAGCATTCCTAAAGATACTTTTAAGCATAGGTCAGCATCTGTATAAAGACACACTCTCACCTCAGGTGCTTTTATCGGCGTCACTGCAGTTATGAAGAGCCGCACGTCCCGCCGGTTGTTAAAATTGTCTCTGCAAATTTAAAAGTAATTCGCTCAGTGGCTCAAGCCCAAGCAAAGCCTCCGAAGCAGCCAGGCTCCTGTCCTCCACAGAGACAGACTCCTACATCACAATGATTACATCAGCACTGCAGAATCCTGGGACACCTCATCACTTCATCTCACTTTTCAATCATCCCAGCCTCGTCATCCGATATTTCCACAGAGCTCCGGCCAAAAACAATCTCAATAGAAAATGTGCTTTTTGACATCATTCACCTTAGCAAAGCTGCACAGTACAAGAACAGGATCCTGTCTGGGATAAAGGGGGGAAAAAATGCTGTTTGCAAAGACAATAGTTCTACACAGAGAATGGAATATTTAACTCATTCTTGACTTACTGTGCACGCTCAAGATCAGACAAGAAATTTAGCATATTGTTTGGGGATTAAAGAGGGGCGATACCTTGTACACGAATCATTATGGTGGGTGGTACTGTAGCCAACACTGGGGAGCATACGCTCCTATCCCTGGCCTATTCCCCCTCTCTTAATCTATTCTGCCTTTAACTCGCCTCTCCTCGGCTCTCAGTCATCTTGTTTCCTATTCCCTGTCCAAGCTTTGAACAGCCAGGGCGCAGTAAATCAAATTTCCTTGTTATCTGGAAATAATGTGTCTTATATTGGAACTGTTTTCTTTTCCCCGTTTAACCCTTATTAAATTGGTCAAATCACATAATACTGCTGTGAAGCGTCGTGGGACGTTTCACTACGTTAAAGGTACTATATAAATACAAGTTGTTGTTGTTGTTGTTGTTGGGGCGGCTCATCATTTAGAGAGTCAGAGAGTCTAATACTTTGCGCAACTTCTTTAGAATCATCGAAGTTTACAGCACGGAAGGAGGCCATTTCGGCCAATCGTGTCCGCGCCGACCAACAAGAGGCAATCCAGCCTAATCCCACTTTCCAGCTCTCGGTCCATAACCCTGTAGGTTACGGCACTTCAGGTGCACATCCAAGTACTTTTTAAATGTGGTGAGGATTTCTGCCTCTACCACCCTTTCAGGCAGTGAGTTCCAGACCCCCACCACCCTCTACGTGAAGAAATTTCCCCACAAATCCCTTCTAAACCTTCCACCAATTACTTTAAATTTATGCTCCCTGGTTGTTGACGCCTCTGCTAAGGGAAATAGGTCCTTTCTATTCATTATATCTAGGCCCCTCATAATTTTATACACCTCAATGAGGTCTCCCCTCAGCCTCCTCTGTTCCAAGGAAAACAAACCCAGCCTATCCAATCTATCCTCATAGCTAAGATTCTCCACTCCCAGAACATCCTCGTAAATCTCCTCTGTACCTTCCTTCGTCCTTCCTGTAATGCGGTGACCAGAACGGCACATAGGACTCCAGCTGTGGCCTAACTAGTGTTTTATACAGTTCTAGCTTAACACACTGCTCTTGTATTCTATGCCTCGGCTAAGCATTCCGTATGCCTTCTTAATCACCTTATCCACTTGGCCTACTACCTTCAGGGATCCATGGACATACACTCCCAGGATCCCTTTGTTCCTCTACACTCAATGTCCTAACATTTAATGTGTATTCGCTCATCGCCGAGCGCAGGCAGCAGAAAGAGTGTGCGGCAAATCTGTTCCACCCTCCCTTACCCTCAACAACTATCTGTCCCACCTGTGACAGGGACTGTGGTTCTCGTATTGGACTGTTCAGCCACCTAAGGACTCATTTTAAGAGTGGAAGCAAGTCTTCCTCGATTCTGAGAGACTGTCTATGATGATGATGATTCCCTTTCCTTGTTAGCCTTCCCCAAATGCATTCCCTCACACTTCTCTGGGTTAAATTCCATTTACCACTGTTCTGCTCACCTGACCAGTTGATAGATATCTTCCTGCAGTCCACAGCTTTCTTCTTCATTATCAACCACACAGCCGATTTTTGTATCATCTGCAAACTTCTTAATCATAGCCCCTATATTCAAGTCTAGATCATTGATGTATACCACAAAAAGCAAGGGACCTAGCACTGAGCCCTGCGGAACCCCACTGGAAACATCCTTCCAGTCACAAAAACACCCATCAGCCATTACCCTTTGCTTCCTGCCTCAGACAATTTTTGATACAACTTGCTACTTTGCCCTGGATCCCATGGGCTTTTACTTTTGTGACCAGTCTGTCATGTGGGACCTTATCAAAAGCTTTGCTAAAATCCATATACACTACATCATACGCACTGCCCTCATTGACCCTCATGGTTACCTCCTCGAAAAATGCAATCAGGTTAGTCAGACACAACCTCCCTCAACAAATCCGTGCTGACTGTCCCTGATTAACCTGTGTCTTTCTAAATGTAGATTTATCCTGTCCTTCAGGACTTTTTTTCAATAATTTTCCCACTGAGGTTAGACTGACTGGCCTGTAATTACTCGGTCTATCCCTTTCTCCCCTCTTAAACAAAGGTACCACATTAGCAGTCCTCCAGTCCTCTGACACCACACCTGAAGCCAGAGAGGATTGGAAAATGACAGTCAAAGCCTCTGCTATTTCCTCTTTTGCTTCACTTTAACAGCCTGGGATACATTTCATCCGGGCCTGGGGACTTATCCACTTTAAAGCTGCTAAACCCCTAAATACCTCCTCTCTCAGCATGTTTATTTAATTTAATATTTCACACTCCTTATCCTCGATAGCAGTGTCTGCATCGCCCCTCTCTTTTGTGAAAACAGACTTAAAGTATTTATTCAAAACCATACCCACATACAGATTACCCTCATGTTCTCCAATACGCCCTCCCCTTTCTTTAGTTATCCTCTTGCTCTTAATATATTTATAAAACATCTTTGGGTTTTCCTTGCCAAGAATTTTTCATGCTCTCTCTTTGCTTTCCTAATATCCCTTTTAATCTCACCCCTGGACTTTCTATATTCAAGAGACTCTGCAGTATTTACCCCTCGGTATCTGTCATAAGCTTCCCTTTTTTTCTTTATCCTACCCTGTATGTCCCTTGACATCCAGGGGGCTCTAGATTTGTTAGTCCCACCCTTTTTCTTTAAGGGTCTCCTCCTTGAATGCCTCCCACTGCTCTGACACTGATTTACCTTCAAGTAGCTGTTTCCAGTCCACTGTGGCTAAATCACCTCTCAGCTGAGTAAAGTTGGCTTTTCCTCAATTTAGAACTTTTATTCCTGGTCTAACCTTACCCGTTTCTGTAACTACCTTAAATCTAACTGAATTATGGTCATTAGCACCTAAATGCTCTCCCACTGATACCCCTTCCACCTACCCAGCTTTATCCCCGAAAACTAAATCCAGGACCGCCCCCTCCCATGTTGGGCTTGCTACATGCTGGCTAAAAAAATTCTCTTGAATGCATTTTAGAAATTCTGCACCCTCCATACCCTTCACACTAATGTTGTCCCAGTTAATATTAGGATAGTTCAAATTCCCTATTACTGCCTTATAGTTTTTACACTTCTCAGAAGTGTACCTACATATTTGCTCTTCTATTTCCCTCTCACTGTTTAGGGGTCTGTAGTACACACCCAGCAGTGTGATCACCCCTTTTTTGTTTTTCAGTTCGACCCATAATGGCCTCATTTGGTGATCCCTCTAAGATATCATCCCTCCTCACAGCTGTAATAGTTTCTATAATCAATACCACAACACCCACCTCTCTCTTTTTACCCCCTCTCTATCCCGTCTGAAAATCCTGTAATCAGGAACGTTAAGCTGCCATATCTCTGTAAAAACTATAATATCATACTCCCAAGTGTCTACCTTAGCTCTCAGCTCATCTGCCTTATTCACTATACTCCTTGCATTAAAGTATATTCCATTTAGTACAGTCAGACCTCCTTGGTGCCTACTTTCTAGCCCTTGCTTCCTCTGTCTTTCAAATTCACTTTCTACATTTTTGCATTCCAATTGCAGCTTTACTCCCCTCCCTACTAAATCTATTCTCAGCTTCCCATCCCCCTGCCAAGCTAGTTTAAACCCTCCCAACAGCACTAGCAACCCCCCCACACACACACAAGGATATTGGTTCTGTTGAGGTGCAACCTGTCCAGCTTGTACAAGTCCCACCTCCCCCAGAAGCGGTCCCAATGCCTCAGGAATCTAAAGCCCTCCCTCCTGCACCATCTCTCCAGCCACGCGTTCATCTGCTCTATCCTTCTATTTCTGTACTCACTAGCTCGTGGCACCGGGAGTAATCCAGAGATTACTACCTTTGAGGTCCTGATTTTTAATCTCTCTCTTGGCTCCCTAAACTCTGCCTGCAGGACCTCATGCCTCTTTCTATCGATGTCACTGGTCCCGATATGGACCACAACCTCTGGCTGTTCACCCTCTCCCCCCAGAATGCTCTGCAGCCACTCAGTGACATTCGTGACCCTGGCACCAGGGAGTCACGTCTGCAGCTGCAGAAATGCCCGCCTGCTCCCGACTATTGAATCCCCTACCACTAAAGCTCTTCCATTCTTCTTCCTTCCCCGCCCCTCCTGCGCAGCTAAGCTACCCGTGGTGCCGTAGACTTGCCTCTGGCTGCACTCCCCAGAAGCACCATCACCCCCACCAGTACTCAGAAGAGAGTTCCGTTTGGAGAGCAAGGGGACTCCTGCACTACCTGCCTAGTCCTCCTCTTCTGTCTGCTGGTCACCCACTCCCTCTCTGCCTACACACTCTTAAGCTGCGGGGTGACCACCTCAAGAAACGTGCTATCCAGGTAGCTCTCAGTCTCGGAGAATGGTAAGTAGTGGTTGAGGCGAATAGCAGAGATGCATTTAAGGGGAAGCTAGATAAGTATGTGAGGGAGACGGGAATAGAAGTATACGCTGATGGCGAGAGATGAAGAGGGGTGGGAGGAGGCTGATGTGGTGCATAAACACCAGCACGGACCCGTTGGGGCGAATGGCCTGTTTCTGTGCTGTAGGCTCGATGTGACCTAGCTTCAGCCAACTGAAGTCCTTATGGCATGGCAGATACTTGTGCTCTTCATCTCCTTGTCCCAGTCGTATACACAAGTCCTTTTTCATTTTCTCCTTCTGCTCTTCCTCCACGGACTTGAGCACATAAATCCAGGCGCAACACTCCCAGTGCAGTGCTGAGGGAGTGCTGCACTGTCGGAGGTGCCGTCTTTCGGATGAGACATTAAACCGAGGCCCCATCTGCTCTCTCAGGTGAGCCTAAAAGATCCTACTTCCAAGAAGAGCAGGGGAGTTTTCCCTGGTGTCCTGGCCAATATTTATCCCTCAATCAACATAACAAAAACAGATTATCTGGTCATTATCACATTGCTGTTTGTGGGAACTTGCTGTGCGCAAATTGGCTGCTGTGTTTCCTATATTACAACAGCGACTACACTTCAAAAACACTTCATTTGCTGTAAAGCGCTTTGGGTTGTCACCCTGTTCCCGTCATATATACAAGTTCCTTTTTATTTTCTCCTTCAGCTCTTACTGTCATATTCCCTTGGACTAAGAGTCAAGGCAGCTGACATTTTCTATAGCATTTCAGGTGCTCCTCAGGTGCCACTAGAAAGCAAGGAGGGCCTCCCCTTGCATCTCATCCTGTGACTTTCCCACACCTATAACTCGGGGTGTACCACTTGGTAACGCCCCCCCCCCCCCTGTGGCACAACTGAGATGGGCAGCTTAGAGAATGGTGGAGTCCAATACAAAACTGTAATATCAACTTAACTCAATAGTGTTGAAGCTGGTTACAATTGATGTTGGAATGGTATAGGTCTGGGGGCAGCACTCCAACACCCTTCTCTCAGCACCTCAAGTACCGTGTCCAGTCCTGGCCACCGAGACACAAGGCATTCCAGCCTCACATGAGGCTGATCTCAGTCTTAAAGGAATTTTGTTTTTATTATTTGTTCCTGGGATGTTGGTGTCGCTGACAAGGCCAGCATTTATTGCTCAACCCAAATTGCCCTTGAGGCAGTCACGGTAAGCCGCCTTCTAGAACTACTCCAGGCCTTGTGGTGAAGGTGGTTTCAGGAGAGTTTCAGGATTCCGGCATAGCAACGATGAAGTAACCCTGACCCCGTAATGTCTTCAAGTCAGGACGGTGTGTGACTTGGAGGGGAACTTGGAGGTGATGGTGTTCCCATGCTCCTGCTGCCCTTGTCCTTCTAGGCATGAGTTGAGGACAGACTGGAGAGATTTGGCAATATCATTCTGAAAATGTGAAAGATGGAAACATCAAATCAGCAAAACGATTTAACAGAGGTCGTCCATGCAGGGTTTGGAGGACACGAGTAAAGTTTGAGCAATTTTCATTGCACAATTTTAAAGTTTGCTGTGGGCTGGTTAGATATAATTTGCTTTTCATGCAAAATTGCTGCTCTTGCCCTTAAAAGGATTGGCTCCGCTGCATAGTCACTTCTCCTCCAAACTGTTCATCAAATCTGCATTTCCTGTCTTGTTTCCTGTGACTGCTTGGAAAGGCAAACTCGGTGCGTTAGATAGTAGACTGAACCTGCTAACTTGATAAACATCCCCGCTGCATGTTTTCACACTCTAGGCTCCAGGTTTGTTTTCATTATCTTCAGTCTTTGGCTTTGAAACAGCGAGAGGCTGGTCGTGAGCTTAGTCTAGGACCCACACTCTGGAATTCCCTCAGTGAACGGCACCACCTCACAAACCCCTCTCTAAAACACACCATCGTTGGCCATGTTGCCAGGACTGGAGAATTTTAGCGATGAGGAAAGATTGCTGAGGTTGTTTGGAACAGAGGAGTCTGAGGGAAGATTTGATTGAGGTATATACAATTATGAGGGGACTAGATAGAGTGGATAGGAAGGACCTATTTCCCTCAGCAGAGGGGTCAACAACCAGGGGGCATAGATTTAAAATAATTGGTAGAAGGATTAGAGGGGATTAGAGGAGAACTTTTGTCACCCAGAGGGTGGTGGGGGTCTGGAACTCACTGCCTGGGGGGTGGTAGAGGCAGAAACCCTCACCACATTTAAAAAGTATTTGGATGTGCACTTGAAATGCCGTAGCCTGCAGGGCTGCGGACCAAGAGCTGGAAAGTGGGATTAGGCTGGATAGCTTTTTGTCGGTCAGCGCGGGCACAATGGGCCGAGTGGCCTCCTACTGTGCCGTAATCTTTTATGATTCTATGAATTACTGAAACATTACTTTAGAAGGGCTTTCATTCTTAATAAGTGATCATCTCTACTTTAAGCCAACTCAGCTCCCTGCGTTGGCAACATCTGGAATTTATCTCGAAGAAAGATCTCTCTTTAAACACAGAAGGAGGCAGGCTCTCACAGCTAGTTTTGAGAATATGGTTTCCACCCAGGTATGAGTAATCAGCCTCTGCCAGCCTGAGGTCAATTCTAGTCTCAAACTGGTAGCTACAGTGGAAACACACACCCCCTGACCTGGTTTAAAAAAAAGACTTGCATTCATATAGCGCTTTTCATGACCATCGGACATCCCAAAGCGCTTTACAGCCAATTAAGTACTTCTAAGTGTAGTCACTGTTGTAATGTAGGAAACTCGGCAGCCCATTTGCGCACAGCAAGCTCCCACAAACAGCAATGTGATAATGACCAGATAATCTATTTTTTGTTATGCTGATTCGGTATCATTCGATGAAAAGCAATCCCACCAATTAGAGTGACCAGATAAATTGTTTTTAGATGTTGGTCGAGGGATAAATATTGGCCAGGACAGCAGGGATAACCTCCCCTGCTCTTCTTCGATCCACCTGTGACGGCAGACGGGTCCTCGGTTAAATGTCTTACCCGAAAGGCGGCACCCTCCGACAGTGCAGCACTCCCTCAGCACTGCACTGGAGAGTCAGCCCAAGAATTCTGTGTGTTCAGGTCTCTGGAGTGGGACTTAAACCCACATCCTTGTGACTCAGAGGAGAGAGTGCTGCCCACTGAGCCATGGCTCCACAGCACAGATTTTACATGCCCGTCTTGGTGAAGCGAAGGGTGTTGAACACACAAATCCTGTTGTGCTAACGTCACCATCTGGTGCACCCCAGGCGTCTTAACAGAGACAAAAGCAAAATACTGCGGATGCTGGAATCTGAAATAAAAACAGAAAGTGCTGGAAATCTCAGATTCTTGAAGTGCTGGGGGCCCTGAAAATGGGAAGGGTGGGGTGGAAAGAACAAAAGGGAAGGCCTGTGATAGGGCGGAAGGCAGAAGAGATTTGAGACACAAAGGGGATGATGGGCCCCAGCACTTTAGGAATCTGTTACATTTCGAACTATTGCCAGTTCTGACGACGGGCCATCGACCTGAAACGTTGACTCTGTTTCTCTCTCCACAGATGCTGCCTGACCCGCTGAGATTTCCAGCATTTTGTTTTGATCGTCACAGAGAGATTCACCACAACTCCCCTGTTGTTTACCTACATATCGCAGCAACCCTTTAACACACAATGATACAATGGAAGTGAAGATTTAAGGGGTGCTTTGGCGTACAGAGGTGAAGCACCTGTGGGTGTACAAGCACAAGAACAGGAGGAGGCCACACAGCCCCTCGAGCCTGTTCCGACATTCAATTGCTGATCTGGATCACAACCCCGTTTACCTGCCTTAGTTCCGTAACTCTTAATATGCCTTTACCCAATATAAACCGACCAACCTCAGTTTTGACATTTTCAATTGACCCCGAACCTCAACCAGTTTCTTTGTGTAAAAAGGTATTTTTTTAAGCTTATATCCTGTGGGGACCCAACACATTTGATGTCGATTTCCCGTTTAGGTTTCCGAGGTGTTCACAGATGGAACCTCAGCTGACTTCTAATCCAATGGCTACACAGGAGACAAGCTTGACATCAAAACTCGCCTTCCTGCTCCCGCTAATATCCTTTAATTGAGGCGATAATGACGAGGAGATGCTCTTAACTATCGCAAGATAATCATGGATGAGAAATGCCAGATTCATCTCAGCATTTCACAAAGTCCCAATAGTTTTCCCTCTCCAGCATCCAAATGATTCTATGATGTGATTCTATTACTCTATCCGGGAGACTAGAAGCCAACAGATTTCAGGCGAAGGTTCCATCTGTCACCTAAACAGGCAATCAACAATATCCAGCTAACGTGCAGGGCACAAAGTTGCATTGTGGCCAGAATCACACAAGGCGTTGACCAGGTACACATCTCGCTTTAGCCCCCATAGACTGTCCTGATGAAGGGAGTGTAAACGTGTCCCTTGCCTTCTCAGAAGATGCTGACAGACCTGCTGTGTATTTCCAAGATGTTCTGTTTTCACCACTGCAGCCATTGCCAGTATCATTTGGCCCAAGCAGTTGCAAGGAAACACATCTCAATGGTGATACTAGCGGCAGCAACTCCCCAGGGATCATAGATGTGAGGGGATGCACCTGGGGGGGGGGGGTGGAGACAGACTGGACTCTGGGGGTGGGGGGGGAGACAGACTGGACTCTGGGGGTGGGAGGGGGAGACAGACTGGACTCTGGGGGTGGGGGGGGAGACAGACTGGACTCTGGGGGTGGGGGGGGGAGACAGACTGGACTCTGGGGGTGGGGGGGAGACAGACTGGACTCTGGGGGTGGGGGGGGAGACAGACTGGACTCTGGGGGTGGGGGGGAGACAGACTGGACTCTGGGGGTGGGGGGGGAGACAGACTGGACTCTGGGGGTGGGGGGGGAGACAGACTGGACTCTGGGGGTGGGGGGGGAGACAGACTGGACTCTGGGGGTGGGGGGGGAGACAGACTGGACTCTGGGGGTGGGGGGGGAGACAGACTGGACTCTGGGGGTGGGGGGGGAGACAGACTGGACTCTGGGGGTGGGGGGGGAGACAGACTGGACTCTGGGGGTGGGGGGGGAGACAGACTGGACTCTGGGGGTGGGGGGGGAGACAGACTGGACTCTGGGGGTGGGGGGGGAGACAGACTGGACTCTGGGGGTGGGGGGGGAGACAGACTGGACTCTGGGGGTGGGGGGGGAGACAGACTGGACTCTGGGGGTGGGGGGGGAGACAGACTGGACTCTGGGGGTGGGGGGGGAGACAGACTGGACTCTGGGGGTGGGGGGGGAGACAGACTGGACTCTGGGGGTGGGGGGGGAGACAGACTGGACTCTGGGGGTGGGGGGGGAGACAGACTGGACTCTGGGGGTGGGGGGGGAGACAGACTGGACTCTGGGGGTGGGGGGGGAGACAGACTGGACTCTGGGGGTGGGGGGGGAGACAGACTGGACTCTGGGGGTGGGGGGGGAGACAGACTGGACTCTGGGGGTGGGGGGGAGACAGACTGGACTCTGGGGGTGGGGGGGGAGACAGACTGGACTCTGGGGGTGGGGGGGGAGACAGACTGGACTCTGGGGGTGGGGGGGGGGAAGACAGACTGGACTCTGGGGGTGGGGGGGGGAGACAGACTAGACTCTGGGGGTGCGGGGGGGAGACAGACTGGACTCTGGGGGTGGGGGGGAGACAGACTGGACTCTGGGGGTGGGGGGGGGAGACAGACTGGACTCTGGGGGTGGGGGGGGGGACAGACTGGACTCTGATGGGTGGGGGGGGGGACAGACTGGACTCTGGGGGTGGGGGGGGAGACAGACTGGACTCTGATGGGTGGGGAGGGAGACAGACTGGACTCTGGGGGTGGGGGGGGGAGACAGACTGGACTCTGGGGGTGGGGGGGGGGACAGACTGGACTCTGATGGGTGGGTGGGGGGAGACAGACTGGACTCTGGGGGTGGGGGGGGAGACAGACTGGACTCTGATGGGTGGGTGGGGGGAGACAGACTGGACTCTGGGGGTGGGGGGGGAGACAGACTGGACTCTGGGGGTGGGGGGGGAGACAGACTGGACTCTGGGGGTGGGGGGGGAGACAGACTGGACTCTGGGGGTGGGGGGGGAGACAGACTGGACTCTGGGGGTGGGGGGGGAGACAGACTGGACTCTGGGGGTGGGGGGGGAGACAGACTGGACTCTGGGGGTGGGGGGGGAGACAGACTGGACTCTGGGGGTGGGGGGGGAGACAGACTGGACTCTGGGGGTGGGGGGGGGAGACAGACTGGACTCTGGGGGTGGGGGGGGAGACAGACTGGACTCTGGGGGTGGGGGGGGGAGACAGACTAGACTCTGGGGGTGCGGGGGGGAGACAGACTGGACTCTGGGGGTGGGGGGGAGACAGACTGGACTCTGGGGGTGGGGGGGGGAGACAGACTGGACTCTGGGGGTGGGGGGGGGGACAGACTGGACTCTGATGGGTGGGGGGGGGAGACAGACTGGACTCTGGGGGTGGGGGGGGAGACAGACTGGACTCTGATGGGTGGGGAGGGAGACAGACTGGACTCTGGGGGTGGGGGGGGGAGACAGACTGGACTCTGGGGGTGGGGGGGGGGACAGACTGGACTCTGATGGGTGGGTGGGGGGAGACAGACTGGACTCTGGGGGTGGGGGGGGAGACAGACTGGACTCTGATGGGTGGGTGGGGGGAGACAGACTGGACTCTGGGGGTGGGGGGGGAGACAGACTGGACTCTGGGGGTGGGGGGGGAGACAGACTGGACTCTGGGGGTGGGGGGGGAGACAGACTGGACTCTGGGGGTGGGGGGGGAGACAGACTGGACTCTGGGGGTGGGGGGGGAGACAGACTGGACTCTGGGGGTGGGGGGGGAGACAGACTGGACTCTGGGGGTGGGGGGGGAGACAGACTGGACTCTGGGGGTGGGGGGGGAGACAGACTGGACTCTGGGGGTGGGGGGGGAGACAGACTGGACTCTGGGGGTGGGGGGGGAGACAGACTGGACTCTGGGGGTGGGGGGGGAGACAGACTGGACTCTGGGGGTGGGGGGGGAGACAGACTGGACTCTGGGGGTGGGGGGGGAGACAGACTGGACTCTGGGGGTGGGGGGGGGAGACAGACTGGACTCTGGGGGTGGGGGGGGGAAGACAGACTGGACTCTGGGGGTGGGGGGGGGAAGACAGACTGGACTCTGGGGGTGGGGGGGGGGGGAGACAGACTGGACTCTGGGGGTGGGGGGGGGGGGGAGACAGACTGGACTCTGGGGGTGGGGGGGGAGACAGACTGGACTCTGGGGGTGGGGGGGGGAGACAGACTGGACTCTGGGGGTGGGGGGGGAGACAGACTGGACTCTGGGGGTGGGGGGGGGGGGAGACAGACTGGACTCTGGGGGTGGGGGGGGGAGACAGACTGGACTCTGGGGGTGGGGGGGGAGACAGACTGGACTCTGGGGGTGGGGGGGGGAGACAGACTGGACTCTGGGGGTGGGGGGGGAGACAGACTGGACTCTGGGGGTGGGGGGGGGAGACAGACTGGACTCTGGGGGTGCACTTTCTCTCTCACTTTCCCCCCGTTACCCTGACAACCAGCGCCAACATTCCCTGGCCCTCCGCTTACTCACCGGCCGCGTTGTGTCGCCCGGGGGGGCGGGGAGGGATGGTGCTGATGGCGATGGCGGCGGCGGCGGCGGCGGCGGCGGCGGTGGGACAAGGCCGCCCCCGGGAGCGGCCGCAGCGCAACACAAGCCGAGCCCGCGGGACTGCGGGGGCGGCGGGATGAGAGAGATGGAGAGGCGGCGGAACCATTCGGCTGGCGGACCGGATGTCCGAGGCGTTGGCAGAGCCGGCAGTGGGCTGGGGGGGAAGGCTAATCGAGCGACTCACGCTGGCGCGTCGCTTAGCAACCGCGTCATTGATGGACCACGCCGCCGAGTGAACAACCTGTAAGTGTGTCGAATCACCTCAGTGAGGCAATTTGTGTCGCGCCTCGGGACCTCCCCGAGCGCTTTGCCGCCAATGAAGTACTTTTTGGAGAGTGGTCACTGTTGTAATGTGGGAAACGCGGCAGCCAATTTGCGCACAGCAAGATCCCACACACAGCAACATAAGAAATAGGAGCAAGGGGCCGGCCATTTGGCCCCTCGAGCCTGCCCCGCCGTTCAATAAGATCATGGCTGACCCGATCATGGACTCAGCTCCACTTCCCCGCCCGCTCCCCATGACCCTTGACTCCCTTATCGCTCAAAAATCCGCCTTAAATATATTCAATGACCCAGCCTCCACAGAGAATTCCATAGATCCACAATCCTCTTGAGAGAAGAAATTTCTCCTTATCGCGGTTTTAAATGGGCGTACCCTTATTCTGAGACTATGTCCCCGAGTTTTAGTTTCCCCAAATGTGTGAAAATATTCTCTCTGCATCCACCTTGTCGAGCCCCCTCATTATCTTATACAGTTCGATAAGATCACCTCTCATTCTTCTGAACTCCCAATATGTACAGGCCCAACCCTGCTCAACCTATCTTCATAAGTCAATTCCCTCATCTACGGAATCAACCCAGTGAACCTTCTCTGAACAGCCTCCAATGCAAGTATATCCTTCCTTAAATACAGAGACCAAATCTGCACACAGTACTCTAGGTGTGGTCTCACCAATACCAATGTGATAATGACCAGATAATCTGTTCCTTTGAAGTTGATTGAGGGATAAATATTGGCCAAGACACCAGGGAGAACTCCCCTTCTCTTCTTTGAAATAGTGCCATGGGATCTTTTACGTCACCTGAGGGAGCAGACGGGGCCTCGATTTAACGTCTCATCTGAATGATGGTACTTTCCACAGTGCAGCGCTCCCTCAGCACTGCACTGGAGTTCTGTAGCACCTCAGGACATCCCAAAGCGCTTTGCAGCCAATGCAGTACTTTTTTTTTGGGTGTAGTTGCTGTTGTAACATAAAATAAAATCCAACAACCATTTTTGCCCACAGCAAGCTCCCACAAACAAGGGAAACAGGGACATGGCACATAATTAGTTCAAACCGAGCTCACCATGTGCATGAAGCCTCTGGAGCCATGTGTATCAGGACTGCGACCCACAACAATGACAACTTGCATTTATACGGCGCCTTTAACCTAGTCAAACATCCCAAGGGGCTTCACAGGAGCGATTATCAAACAAAATGTGACACCGAGCCACACAAGGAGATATTAGGGCAGAAGACCAAAGGCTTGGTCAAAGACATAAGTTTTTAGGAGCGTCTCAAAGGAGGAGAGAAAAGTAAAGAGATTTAGGGAGGGAATTCCAGAGCTTAGGGCCTTGGCAGCTGAAGGCAACAGTGAAGCGATTAAAATGAGGGATGCTCAAGAAAACAATCACATCGTACAGAAAAACAGCCATCGAATTCCAGCAGCTGGATGCAACACCTCGAGTGGGGTTTAGAGGAGGGCCACAGTCTGTTGCCATCTTGGAAAGACTGGCCAGAGGAGACCTCAATGTCAGAACCTCCCAAACATTCGAACTTAAAGGCGAGAGTGCTACCCACTGAGCCACAGCTGATACCTAGTGCCTTATTGAAAAATCATTATCACATTGTTGTTTGTGGGAGCTTGCCGCGCTTCCCACATTACAACAGTGACTACGCTCCAAAAGTAAATAATTGACTGTAAAGTGCTTTGAGATGTCCGGTGGTCATGAAAGGGGCTGTATAAATGAAAGTCTCTTTCTTTCTTTCTGTCTCTCTTTCTTTCTTTCTGAACTCTTGCAAGGTTGGAGTGAAGGCTCAGTAGAAGCAATGTACAATAATACCTTTGGTGAGCCTCAACTATGAGAATCCTTAATGTTTATTCTTATAAATGGCCTGAAATCCCAAGGCATTGGAATTACACTGTGTGTAATAATGAGTGTACAAATACTTCTCGCAGGTTGGGGCCTCCACGCTGCTCCCTGGGCCGAACACCGCTCCTTTTATGGCCCCGACCTGCCGCTGATGGTTTCTTGCAGGAAACCGGCAGGTCGGGGCCATAAAAGGAGCGGCGTCCGGCCCAGGTAGCAGTGTGGTGGCCCCGACATCAAAGGCAGGTCGGGGCCATAAAAGGAGCGGTGCGTGGCCCCTGGACAGCGTGGAGACATGCCACTACAAGGTACAACGCAAGCTGGTGCAGGAGGGCAACGGCAGCGAAGAGTGACGTCAGCACTGTCCAGGTTGGTGATTGGATGCAGCAGGAACGGCAAGAGAGGCGAAGGAGCTGTGAGAGACTGTGGAGGGATGTGATCGGGGCCCAGGGGATGCGTGAGTTCGGGACCAGGGGCCCAGGGGCAGCACGGGCCAGCTCACACTGCGATATGTGTGTGCACTAGGTCCGTGCAGCAGAGCTGGTCTCCAGTTGTCTTGGGTAATCCTTGCCACTGGACCAAGACCTAGCTCTGTCAAGCCCATGTGGTGGCTGGTGAGCAACGGCCACCACACGTTGAAAAAATCCACGCACAGGCATCTTCCACCCTTTACGATGTAATTCGAGTTCTTTTTTCGAAACAGCTGTGAACTGATCTTTTTTTAGGGCGTGGAAGCAAGTTATCCTCGTTTCGAGAGACTGCCTATGATGATGATGACAAATACTTAATGCATCAGGACAACATATTCGAACAGAGGCACGAGCTGGTTTATTTTATACATATTAGAAGATACCCCTGTCAAAATTGCAGACCACTTTTGAATGTACAAACAATATGCTAATATCACAAATGCTAACTTGAAGGTCTTGGTGTTTTGACAGATCCCAGACCCAGTGGACAATACAATTACTTTCCATTCCTGGAGCTAACATTTAACTAGCCACACAGTCCCTGTTGCCAGTGGCAACTGGAATATTGTATTCACAATGCAATCTGTTCAGACCTTGTTTTTAAGCACTTTTTTTATCAGTATCGACGTGTTTGGACTTTGGTTCTAGTGTTCCAGTACAAGGATGACGGGGACACTTGGATAAAATCTGATTGGGTGTGTGTGTGTGTGTGGAGACCTGTTCAGCACAGAGCTGGGGGTGGAAAACCTCAGCCCTTGAGCACATATCAGCTTTAAAACGATGCAGTTTGTTTCCGTTATTTTGTGTCCTGGCCAATATTTATCCCTCAACCAACATCGCTAAAACAGACTATCAGGTCACTATCACATTGCTATGTGTGGGAGCTTGCTGTGCGCAAATTGGCTGCCGCGTTTCCTACATTACAACAGTGACTGGACTCCAAAAGTACTTTATTAGCCGTAAGCGCTTTGGGACATCCAGTGGTCGTGGAAGGCGCTATATAAATGCAAGTCTTTTTATTTGGCACAAATGATTTCTAGTGGATTTCTGCAGATTCATTTTACAAAGTAGAATTTGAGCAATCCACAGGAGTATTGGATAACGGAATCCACAAGGTGCATTGATTCTGATTTTGTTTCTGAAATGCTGCTCCAGTTTTCAAGAAGATCGTTAGCATTCATTAACAAACTTTGCAACCAAGCCTATCATCGACCAACTAAACGAACATTTCTCGATTACTACAGCCTTGTTCTGCAGAACTCTCTTCCAAGATCATTTCATCTTTCTTGCACTCTCCTTCAAAAGCCTCTAAATGCTAGAAATTACGGTTGGTGATATTAGAGAACCAAATGTTTAATGCGCTTGTATCAACATTTCTCTGTCCACGGTTTTAACACGGACCAGAGGATGCTTTCCCTCATGGGGGAATCGAGAACTAGGCGGCATCATTTCAGAATAAGGGGTCACCCATTTAAAACGGAAATGAGGAGGAATTTTTTTTCTGAGGATCGTGAATCTTTGGAATTCTCTACCCCAGAGCTGGAGGCTGGGTCACTGAATATATTTAAGTTTGAGATAGACAGATTTTTGAACGATAAGGGAGTCAAGGGTGATGGGGAACAGGCAGGAAAGTGGAGTTGAGGCCAAGATCAGATCAGCCATGATCTTATTGAATAGTGGAGCAGGCTCAAGGGGCCAAATGGCCGACTCCTGCTCCTATTTCTTTGGACTATTTTAAATGGCTTTATTGCATCTGCTAAAATTATGACCGGAGAAATGTCACACCAACATAAGTGTCCATTAGAAAGAAATAAAGAAAGACTTGCATTTATATCGCAGCTTTCACGACCACCGGACATCTCAAAGCGCTTTACAGCCAATGAAGTACATTTTGGAGTGTAGTCACTGCTGTAATGTGGGAAATGTGGCAGCCAACTTGCGCACAGCAAGCTTCCACAATCAGCAATGTAATAATGACCAGATTACCTATTTTAGTGATGTTGATTGAGGGATAAATATTGGCCAGGACACCCAGGGATAACTGCCCTGCTCTTCTACGAAATAGTGCCATGGGATCTTTTACGTCCAGCTGAGAGGGCAGACGGGGCTTCGATTTAACGTCTCGTCCGAAAGACGGCACCTCCGACAGTGCAGCACTCCCTCAGCACTGCACTGTCAGCCTAGACTTTGTGCTCAAGTGGGACTTGAACCCACAACCTTGTGACTCAGAGGCGAGGGTGCTGGCCACTGAGCCACGGCTGACACTATCTGGCAAACAATCTTCGCCTGAGGCAGCCTTCACCATCACATACTCAGCACACAAGGTCTCGCTTCAGGATACAGGTGGTGTGGGCTTGCCTTTGAGCAACGCACCCTCAGTAATGTTGCGTACCCTCCAGGATTACCCTGGAGTCTCCAGGAATTAAAGATTAATCTCCCAAGACGCTGCTGCAAGCAAACTCGGGAGACAAATCATCGGGGAATTCAAAAATAATTGTATGCTGTCGTCATTCTTTTTGAGCATTAGTTACAAAGATATTGGAGATGGGTAAAGTGGGCTGTTTGACTGACGGTCAAGAATCATCCAATTGGGTAACAAAGAGTGTGTCCGCTTTGAATGAGAAAGCGGGGCATTGCGCGGATGGACTTGGTCGGCGACCAATGGCGGGAGTGTGGGAGGCGGGGCAGTTCGAGGCAAGAGACCATGTGATGGAACCTCCAGGCGACCCAACTCAATCCTCCCGTAGAATCAAACATCAACTGTGCAACTCCCCCTCCCGCCCTCTTCACTCCACCACCAGTGGAAAAGCTTTCAGACATCGCACCCCTGTTCTCTGTAATTCCCTTCCTAAATCCCTACCCCTTACCACACCTCTCCCTTCCTCCAAAAGCCAACTTAAATCCTACCTCTTTGTGCCTTCAGGTCATCTCCGCTGACTCTACTCTGGAGCAACTCGCCAAGGATTCTTCAGCAGCACTTCCTAAACCTATGACCTCCACCCCCCCCCCCGCCCTTAGAAGAACAAGGGAGCAATTCTGGGCACCACACCTTAGGCAGGATACATTGGTCGTGGAGGGGCTGCAGCATAGGTTTACATAGGATACCCGGACTCCAGGGGTTAAATTACGAGGAGGGACTACAGAAACTAGGTTTGTATTTCCTGCAATTTAGAAGGTTATGGGGTGATTTGATCAAAGTTTTCAAGATATTAAGGGGAACAGATAGGGTAGACAGAGAGAGACTATTTCCGCTGGTTGGGGAGTCTAGGACTCGGGGGCATTGTCTAAAAATTAGAGCCTAGAACCAGGGGTCACAGTCTCAGAATAAGGGGTCAGCCATTTAGGACTGAGATGACGAGAAACATCTTCACTCAGAGGGTGGTGAATCTTTGGAATTCTCTACCCCAGAGGGCTGTGGAGGCTCAGTCTTTGAGTATATTCAAGACAGAGATCAATAGATTTTTGGATATTAAGGGAATCAAGGGATATAGGGATAATGTAAGAAAGTGGAGTTGAGGTAGAAGATCAGCCATGATCCTATTGAATGGGAGAGCAGGCTCAAGGGGCTGATTGGCCTACTCCTGCTCCTAATTCTTATGTTCTTATAGGGGGCAAAGGCGAGTTAGGTCACAGATGTCATGATCTGACTGAATGGCTCGTGGGGTTAAATGGCCTCCTGTTCCTATGTTCCAATGATCCTAAAAAAAACTCCCTACCTAACAGAACCTTCACCACATGGACTGCAGCAGTTCAAGAAGAAGACCCAGCAACTCTTTGTGAAGGGCAACTAGGGATGGGCAATAAATGCCGGCCTTGCCCGCGACAACCAAAAGTAGATCCTGCTCAGTGTCCATTCTCCTTCGTAAAACCCATTGCGACAGCTCGCTGTGTAAAAGATACTGTACAAATGCAGGCAGCTCTATCTGCTTCTGTGTGACAGAGCGCAAATGCTTATCAGTGCCCCCTTGTGTATTTGGGTCTGTTTGGTATGAAACTTGAGTAAACACTGGAATAAGCAGGAGCTCTTGGGGAGATGAGGAAAAAATAGAATCAAACTTATGATGTTGCGTGAGAATGGTTTTCCTAATCTGCTTTTTGGCAGATTTAGAAATTGATCTTCATGGGAAATGGTTTCCCCAGGGTAGAGTTACCAAGTATTGCCAAGTCTAAAACGGGACAGAGGGTGGGGCTGGTGGTGGATGGATGGGATTGGGTTGAGTGACTAAGGAAATCGCTTGGGGAAATATCTTTTTAAAAAATCTATTGAAGCAACTTTCACATAGAAACATAGAAAATAGGTGCAGGAGTAGGCCATTCGATGAGTTCATGGCTGAACATGCAACTTCAGTACCCCATTCCTGCTTTCTCGCCATACCCCTTGATCCCCCTAGAAGTAAGGACTTCATCTAACTCCTTTTTGAATATATTTAGTGAATTGGCCTCATCAACTTTCTGTGGTAGAGAATTCCATAGGTTCACCACTCTCTGGGTGAAGAAGTTTCTCCTCATCTCGGTCTTAAATGGCTTACCCCTTATCCTTCAACTGTGACTCCTGGTTCTGGACTTCCCCAACATTGGGAACATTCTTCCTGCATCTAACCTGTCTGAATCCATCAGAATTTTAAACGTTTCTATGAGGTCCCCTCTCATTCTTCTGAACTCCAGTGAATACAAGCCCAGTTGATCCAGTCTTTCTTGATAGGTCAGTCCCGCCATCCCAGGAATCAGTCTGGTGAACCTTCGCTGCACTCCCTCAATAGCAAGAATGTCCTTCCTCAAGTTAGGAGACCAAAACTGTACACAATACTCCAGGTGTGGCCTCACCAAGGCCCTGTACAACTGTAATAACACCTCCCTGCCCCTGTACTCAAATCCCCTCGCTATGAAGGCCAACATGCCATTTGCTTTCTTAACCACCTGCTGTACCTGCATGCCAGCCTTCAATGATTGATGTACCATGACACCCAGGTCTCGTTGCACCTTCCCTTTTCCTAATCTGTCACCATTCAGATAATAGACTGTCTCTCTGTTTTTACCACCAAAGTGGATAACCTCATATTTATCCACATTATACTTCATCTGCCATGCATTTGCCCACTCACCTAACCTATCCAAATCACTCTGCAGCCTCATAGCATCCTCCTCGCAGCTCACACTGCCACCCAACTTAGTGGCTTCCACTTTCAGTTGGTATGGGGGTACCTTTCCTTCGCTGTAGTCTCTGTTGTTGCTGCTACCTGTCTGTCAGCTGTTTTAGATGTTGCAGATGCAGAGGTCGTTCCTCCTCGGACCATTGCTCTGGCACTTTACTCGATTTTGAGGAAACGGCGGTTTCACAGGAAGAGTTCTGTAATGTATTTGCTTCATGGGTTCTTTGTTTAAGAATTCATAGCAACACATTGCTATTAAGAACTATTTGGTTTACTAGCAAAGGTTTAACAATCACACTACACATTACCAGTTCATTCACCAGACTCACAACCACCTGCCTCATCGTGGATCCCCCGAAACCAACTGGCTGGGGTTTTATTGAGTCTTGTGAACATCACGTGACTGGCTAAGCCACTTCCACTCAACAGCTCTACAACTATTTTAAAGCAGGACATTAAATCAAGTGCCCCCTTCTGGCAAGGGCATGAATTTCCTAAAATTTCCAAATATACTTTTACGGGAACTTAAATCAAATTAAAATTTGGTTGCCGGGGGTGATGATGCACTCCAGTCCCTCCAGTGCCCACCTCTCGCGGAAGGCCACGAGCGTACCGGTGGACACTGCGTGCTCCGTCTCCAGGGACACCCTGACGTGAATGTAACCGCGGAAGAGAGGTAGGCAGTCGGGCAGAATGACCCCCTCGACCGCCCTCTGCCTGGACCTGCTAATGGCCACCTAGGCCAGGCCCAGGAGCAGTCCTATGAGGAGGCCCTCCGACCTGCCTGCTCCCCTCCGCTCCGCATCAAACCTGTGAGCATACTCACAGGTGCTTACATTACAAGTTCAAACCCACCCTGCTTTGTTTTTTTTATTGTAAACCCTGCAATTCCGAACATAAAAAGAAAGATCCACTCAGAAAGCCACAGAAGATTCCTCTTGAAGCTGTGCTTTGTACTAATGGTTGGTTTTCCAAATACATCTGGTAGGAGCATCATCCACCTATGAGTTCATCTTCCAGCTGAGAGCATGAAATCGCCACTTTATAACTTAAAATGGTATTAGGCAAGTATTTGAAAAGGAACATGATATGAGAAAAGGGGAATGAGAGGAGACAGCTTTGGCTGGGGAGCTCACACTAACACAGGTGTGATGGGCTGAATAGTCTCCTCCTGTGCGAGACTCTACCATCCAATGTTATTGTGTAAACAGATAAATAGGCACAAAGATCATTAAAACATCATGAACAGGTGCAGAAAATAATCAAATAGTCGAATCGAATGCTGGCCTTTATATCTAGAGGACTCGAATACAAGTGGGCAGAAGTTATGCTGCAGCCGTACAAAGCCCTGGTTAGACCACACCTGGAACACTGTGAGCAGGTTTGGACACCACACCTTAGAAAGGATATATTGGTCTTCGAGTGAGTGCAGCGTAAGTTTACCAAAATGATGCCCGAGCTTCAAGGGTTAAGTTACGAGGAGAGATTACACAAATTAGGGTTGTATTCCCTGGAATTTAGATGGTTAAGGGGTGATCTGATCAAAGTTTTCAGGATATCAAGGCGAACAGATGGTGTAGAGAGAAACTATTTCTGCTGGTTGGGGATTCTACGACTAGGGGACATAGTTTAAAAATGAGAGCCAGACCTTTCAGGAGTGATGTTATGAAACACTTCTACACACAAAGGGCGGTAGAAGTTTGGAACTCTCTTCCGCAGACGACAATTGATGCTAGATAATCGTTAATTTTAAATCGGAGATTGATTGCTTTTTGTTAACCAAATGTATTAAGGGATATGGGCCGAAGGTGGGTATATGGAGTTAGGTCGCAGATCAGCCATGACCTCATTGAATGGCGGAGCAGGCTCGAGGGGCTGAATGTCGTCCTCCTGATCCTACATTTGTTTATGTGATACCGCACGTGTAGCAGGCATCTGAGCACTTTATGAGAGATGAGGATGACAAGCAGAAGATGGGGAAAGCATTTACGGGGGAAACTAAACACATTGGGATAGATCTCGTCTCTGCCCGAGGGAGTAAATCAGGAGACAGTGAATTGCCCATTTTATGTATCTCCCGATTTGAAGTCAATGGGAATAAAAATTGGAAGAGATGTGAGGTGGGCTGACGACTATCACCTATTTTACACTGCCGCACAAAGTCAAGTTCTACCCCAATGCCAGAGATAGGTTTGTAGTTACCGTTAATGATATTAGTGAATAGTGTCAATCGTGGCTCAGTGGGCAGCACATTCTCCTCTCCAGGCTGTGGGTTCAAGTCCCACTCCAGAGACTTGAGCACATAAAGCTGGAAGTAAAAGATCCCACTGCACAATTCCGAAGAAGAGCAGGGGAGTTCTCCCTGGTGTCCTGGCCAATATTTATCCCTCAAACATCGTCACTTAAAAAAAAATGCAATTATCTGGTCATCATTGCTGTTGGTGGGAGCTTGCTGTGCACATATTGGTTGCCACGTTTCCTGCATTACAACAGTGACTACACTCCAAAAGTACTTCATTGGCTGTAAAGCGCTTTGGGACATCGTGAAAGTCTTTGGGGCTGAAATTGCCCCTCTCTGGGGGGCGCTAAAGGGTTTTCGCCTGGGCACGGCCACCAGAGCGCTTAACCCTGGAATTGCCCCCGGGACTTGGAGCGCGAAAAGTGCACCGTGATTAATGTACCGGCGCACTGACCCCTTATCGTCCTGGGCCAGCCCCTTTGCGCCCTGCTGGGGAAATTGCCCCCCGGGACACGAGGTTGACGCAGGGCGAGAAGCTGTCGGTGGCTTGGCGCCCTGGCCCCGGCCCGATAATGGCGGCTGTAAGTGAGGCCGAACTGCCAACATGCGGCCCAGCACCCCCTCTTGGGTGCCTGGCCGCTGGCCCGGCCGACACCCTCCCTGGTGGCCCAGTGGGCGCTACTAAAGTGGCTGCAGGGTTTGCAGAGGTCCTCCCCTTGAGCGGCACTGATGTGCTGAACATCATGCCCCATGAACGCCCCATTACCGCCATATAACAGGTTTTGGCTCTAAGATCCCAATTTTGGGACATTTTGCACGGCGCTAAATATTCTTTTAATTCAAACAGTGTGCCCCAAAACTGGGCGCCGGGCAGTTTCCCCCTTTTCTTCCTTACTCCATGACATTTATCCCTTAATCCAAAGATCACGAAATTTAGTGCAGCCAGAAAGCTGACAGTCAGCTCCCGAGGTATGGAAAATGATCCACGTTGTCCAAGGCCTCACCGTGGATTTTGATAACTGGAGTGGGCGTGGGGGGCAGTGCTGTGTGGCAGGGTCAGGTTGGTGAAGGACCTGATTTATGGATGTTTAGTGTAAGGCCCATGCTTTCATACACCTCGGCGAAGGTGTTGACGAGGGCTTGAAGTTTGGCCTCCGAGTGTGTGCAGATGCAAGTGTCGTCTGCGTACTGTAATTCGATGACAGAGGATGGGA
Source organism: Pristiophorus japonicus (assembly GCF_044704955.1). Classification (NCBI taxonomy): domain Eukaryota; kingdom Metazoa; phylum Chordata; class Chondrichthyes; family Pristiophoridae; genus Pristiophorus; species Pristiophorus japonicus. Next base: position 9,190,876 of record NC_091998.1, on the reverse strand, counting down.
CGCTTGGATCTAGCCTGGAGGCAGAGGAGGTGGAACAGATTCACATTTGTTACCGGGCGGAATGCTGAGCTGGGGCAACGTTTTCAGTCTGAACCCCTGGATTGATTTTTCCGTTTTCTCTTTGTGAATCTCGGGATCTCTATTTCTCTCTAGTTTTTCCCCCCTTTTCTCTATTCCTATTTCTCTCCCAATCAAATGTTCTCTCTCTGTTTCTCATCCCCTTTCCTCACTTCCATCTCTTTTTCCTTTCTCTTTTGCCCCCTTCTCTCTCTCCCTCTCACACTCTGTCTCCCCACCCTCTCTCTTTCCCTCTCCCTCGCTCTCGCACCCTCATACTCTCTCTCCCCACCTTCTCTCTTTCACTCTCCCTCTCCTTTCCACTCTCTCTCTCTTCCTCACTCTCTCCCTCCTCACCCTCTCTCCCTCCCCACCACGCTCACACTCTCTTTCCCATACCCTCTCTCCTCTTTCTCCCCACCCTCTTTCTCCCTCACTCTCTCTCTCTCCCCACCCTCTTTTCCTCTCCCTCTATCTCTCACTCTCTCCCCTTGAGTGCGGATTCTGTGCTGAACTCCTCGGGTCCACTGAAGAGGCTCCTGGACTTGTTACTGAGCAATAGGGAACAGGCTCCGGAATCTCCCTAGATGATCTCTTATTGGACTTCTTTGTAAGACAGACTCAGCTGCTGTGGTGGAGCTAAACCAGCTCCGAGATCTCTGCCACTCTGCATTGGCCCTAGAAACTGGCGGGGGCACCGTCAGCTAAAGGGCCGGCTTCTGAACGCTAAAAATGGGTGGGAGTGGTGCGCACTTTGAGCGTGTCATTAACGCCGCACTTTTAGCGTCTCACTACCGCCGCAAGCCCCCACACTGCCAGGGGAATCGGCAGCGACCTCACACCACTGCAAGACCTCCCGCCCGAATTTACGTCGGGGCGGCGGTGCGATTTTGACGAATGGCCGCCGCAAACGGGCAATAACGCAGCTTTCCCGGGACCGTGAATTTCGGGGCCGTGTCAACTCAGCACTGTGCACCTCTCTCACATTCTCTATTAATTGCTCACATATTCTTATTAACTAACACTAAAACAGTCACACGAAATGGTCGAAATAGCCTTTTTTTTCCTCAAGCTTTAGCCTGGGCTCATGGCTTGCTGTGAAATGCACTTCACAGTAGACTCCCTGGATACCCATTGCGGTGAGCGAGCACTAAGTGAGTGAGGGTTACCGCCAAGACTGAGTGTTAGGATCACGGACACACACACACACACAAAGCAGCTGCCCAGGGGCTACAACCAGACACAGACACACTGCAGGAACAAAGAGATGCACACTTACCCGGAGTGGAGCGAGCAGAGCAGGCAGGCGGAAAGCAGCAGTATTTCAGACTTCTTTTCAAATAAAACAAGTGGGGAAACTATTGTGGGAGTGAATCGCTGTCAAACACTTCCTCTGTGTTGCAATGGAACAGGCCATTAAAGCTACATTGCACCACATACCAATAAACATTGTAAAACATAAATTAATTTGTAGAACGACATGCCCCGCCTTAGAAACATAGAAAATAGGTGCAGGAGCAGGCCATTCGGCCCTTCTAGCCTGCACCGCCATTCAATGAGTTCATGGCTGAACATGCAACTTTAGTACCCCCTTCCTGCTTTCTCACTATACCCCTTGATTCCCCTAGTAGTAAGGACTTCATCTAACTCCTTTTTGAATATATTTAGTGAATTGGCCTCAACAACTTTCTGTGGTAGAGAATTCCACAGGTTCACCACTCTCTGGGTGAAGAAATTCCTCCTCATCTCGGTCCGAAATGGCTTCCCCCTTATCCTTAGACTGTGTCCCCTGGTTCTGGACTTCCTTGGCACATTATATTGCACAACAGTAAAAATAGAAACATAGAAAGCACATTGCATGATATGTGCAACGGAAATTATGACTAAATTAATACTGCGGTGACATAATTAACATTGAGCCTTCCCATCTCAAAGGAATGTCTCCAAAGTGCCTGCACGTGCCCATTACTTGTTGGAGTGCAGTGACTTGATTGTGTGGGCAAATATGGCAGTTCGTCTACCGCAGGAAAATTTCATACACACTCGTTTAATCTTGCATCATTTAATCTTTCTCATTGTGTGAGGGTTGGAATGGAGAACCAGCCACTGGGAGAATACATGTCAGGTTGATTCCGGCGATGAGGGGGTTGACTTTTGAGGAAAGGTTGAGTAGGTTGGGCCCCGACTCATTGGAATTCAGAAGAATGAGAGGTGATCATATCGAAACATATAAGATTATGAGGGGGCTCGACAAGGTGAATGGGGGCAGGATAATCTTCGAATGAGGGGCCGCCCATTTAAAACTGAGATGAGGAGGAATTTCTTCTCTCAGAGGGTTGTAAATCTGTGGAATTTGCTGCCGCAGAGAGCTGTGGAAGCTGGGTGATTGAATAAATTTAAGACAGAGATAGACAGTTTCTTAACCGATAAGGGAATAAGGGGTTATGGGGAGCGGGCAGGGAAGTAGACCTGAAGGCTCTGTGCTTCAATGTGAGGAGTATTCGGAATAAGGTGGACGAATTAACTGTGCAGATAGCAGTTAACGGATACGATGTGGTTGGCATCATGGAGACATGGCTCCAGGGTGACCAAGGCTGGGAACTCAACATCCAAGGGTAGTCAACATTTAGGAAGGATAGACAGAAAGGAAAAGGAGGTGGGGTGGCGTTGCTGGTTAAAGAGGAAATTAATGCAATTGTAAGGAAAGACATTAGCTTGGATGAAGTGGAATCGGTATGGGTGGAGCTATGGAATACCAAGGGGCATAAAACACTAGTGGGAGTTGTGTACAGACCTCCAAACAGTAGTAATGTTGTGGAGGGCATCAACAGGAAATTAGGGGTGCATGCAATAAAGGTGCAGCAGTTATCATGGGTGACTTTAATATGAATATAGATTGGGCTAACCAAACTGGAAATAATACGGTGGATGAGGATTTCCTCGAGTGCATAAGGTATGGTTTTCTAGACCAATATGTCGAGGAACCAACTAGGGGGGAGGCCATCTTAGACTGAGTGTTGTGTAATGAGAGAGGATTAATTAGCAATCTCATTGTGCGAGGCCCCTTGGGGAAAAGTGACCATAATATGGTGGAATTCTACATTAGGATGGAGAATGAAACAGTTAATTCAGAGACCATGGTCCAGAACTTAAAGAAGGGTAACTTTGAAGGTATGAGGCGTGAATTGGCTAGGATAGATTGGCGAATGATACTTAAGGGGTTGACAGTGGATGGGCAATGGCAGACATTTAGAGACCGCATGGATGAACTACAACAATTGTACATCCCTGTCTGGCGTAAAAATAAAAAAGGGAAGGTGGCTCAACCGTGGTTATCAAAGGAAATCAGGGATAGTATTAAAGCCAAGGAAGTGGCATACAAATTGGCCAGAAATAGCAGCGAACCCGGGGACTGGGAGAAATTTAGAACTCAGCAGAGGAGGACAAAGGGTTTGATTCGGGCAGGGAAAATAGAGTACGAGAGGAATCTTGCAGGGAACATTAAAATGGACTGCAAAAGCTTCTATAGATATGTAAAGAGAAAAAGGTTAGTAAAGACAAACGTAGGTCACCTGCAGTCAGAATCAGGGGAAGTCATAACTGGGAACAAAGAAATGGCAGACCAATTGATCAAGTACTTTGGTTCGGTATTCACTAAGGAGGACACAAACAACCTTCCGGATATAAAAGGGGTCAGAGGGTCTAGTAAGAAGGAGGAACTGAGGGAAATCCTTATTATTGGGGAAATTGATGGGATTGAAGGCCGATAAATCCCCAGGGCCTGATGGTCTGCATCCCAGAGTACTTAAGGAGGTGGCCTTGGAAATAGCGGATGCATTGACAGTCATTTTCCAACATTCCATAGACTCTAGATCAGTTCCTATGGAGTGGAGGGTAGCCAATGTAACCCCACTTTTTAAAAAAGGGAGAGAGAAAACAGAATTATAGACCGGTCAGCCTGACATCAGTAGTGGGTAAAATGATGGAATCAATTATTAAGGATGTCATAGCAGCGCATTTGGAAAGAGGTGACATGATAGGTCCAAGTCAGCATGGATTTGTGAAAGGGAAATCATGCTTGACAAATCTTCTGGAATTTTTTGAGGATGTTTCCAGTAGAGTGGACAGGGGGGAACCAGTTGATGTGGTATTTGGAAGGCTTTCGACAAGGCCCCACACAAGAGATTAATGTGCAAAGTTAAAGCACATGGGATTGGGGGTAGTGTGCTGATGTGGATTGAGAACTGGTTGTCAGACAGGAAGCAAAGAGTAGGAGTAAATGGGTACTTTTCAGAATGGCAGGCAGTGACTAGTGGGGTACCGCAAGGTTATGTGCTGGGGCCCCAGCTGTTTACATTGTACATTAATGATTTAGACGAGGGGATTAAATGTAGTATCTCCAAATTTGCGGATGACACTAAGTTGGGTGGCAGTGTGAGCTGCGAGGAGGATGCTATGAGGCTGCAGAGTGACTTGGATAGGTTAGGTGAGTGGGCAAATGCATGGCAGATGAAGTATAATGTGGATAAATGTGAGGTTATCCACTTTGGTGGTAAAAACAGAGAGACAGACTATTATCTGAATGGTGACAGATTAGGAAAAGGGGAGGTGCAACGAGACCTGGGTGTCATGGTACATCAGTCATTGAAGGTTGGCATGCAGGTACAGCAGGTGGTTAAGAAAGCAAATGGCATGTTGGCCTTCATAGAGAGGGGATTTGAGTACAGGGGCAGGGAGGTGTTGCTACAGTTGTACAGGGTCTTGGTGAGGCCACACCTGGAGTATTGTGTACAGTTTTGGTCTCCTAACTTGAGGAAGGACATTCTTGCTATTGAGGGAGTGCAGCGAAGGTTCACCAGACTGATTCCCGGGATGGCGGGACTGACATATCAAGAAAGACTGGATCAACTGTGCTTGTAGTCACTGGAGTTCAGAAGAATGAGCGGGGATCTCATAGAAATGTTTAAAATTCTGACGGGTTTAGACAGGTTAGATGCAGGAAGAATGTTCCCAATGTTGGGGAAGTCCAGACCAGGGGTTACAGTCTAAGGATAAGGGATAAACCATATAGGACCGAGATGAGGAGAAACTTTTTCACCCAGAGAGTGGTGAACCTCTGGAATTTTCTACCACAGAAAGTTGTTGAGGCCAATTCACTAAATATATTCAAAAAGGAGTTGGATGTAGTCCTTACTACTAGGGGGATCAAGAGGTATGGCGAGAAAGCAGGAATGGGGTACTGAAGTTGCATGTTCAGCCATGAACTCATTGAATGGCGGTGCAGGCTAGAAGGGCCGAATGGCCTACTCCTGCACCTATTTTCTATGTTTCTATGTTTCTGTCAGATCAGCCATGATCGTATTAAATGGCGGAGCAGGCTCAGGGGGCCATATGGTCTACTCCTGTTCCTATTTCTTATGTTATGTAAGATGTAGCACCCGTGATCTAATCGAATGGCAGAACAGGCTGGAGGGGCTGAATGGCCTCCTTCTGCTCCTATGTCACTAGACGTACATCCATTCTTCGAATAATGAAGTGCCGCCCAGAATATCCACCTGAACAGTTTAGTATCTCACCTGAAGGACGGCGCCTCTTACAGTGCAGCTCTCCCTCAGGACTCCACTGGAGTGTCAGTCCAGCTTATGCACTCAACTTCTGGAGTGGGACTTGCACCCACAACCGTCTGACCGAGGGACCAGGCCGTGGGAGTTTGCTGTGCGCAAATTGGTTGCCACGTTTCCTACATTGCAGCAGTACTTCAAAAGTACTTCACTGGCTGTAAAGCGCTTCAAGACATCTGGTTGTCGTGAAAGGCGCTATATAAATGAAAGTTTTTCTTTGCAGCATATTTTACTGCCCTCTTGCCCTTTCGAAACACTCACTTTAATTGGCCTTGCGGACTTTTGCATGACTCTAAGTGCTATCAGTTTTTGATTATTTTTATTACAGTAATTATTCTTGATCTTTTAAAATCGCATTATTCGGTGGTGGAGGTCTGTCTCCTTTCTCCCTCAGTCAGGTAATCGGGATCTTGCCCTCTCAGTCCTAGGCGCTGCAGTCTGGCCCTGGCTGTCTGGGTCCTGTAGTCTGGCCCTTCAGTCTAGGCTCTGCAGTCTAGGCTCTGCAGTCTGGACATGTAGTCTGATCCTTCAATCTGGACACAGTCTAAGGATAAGGGGGAAGCCATTTAGGACCGAGATGAGGAGGAATTTCTTCACCCAGAGAGTGGTGAACCTGTGGAATTCTCTACCACAGAAAGTTGTTGAGGCCAATTCACTAAATATATTCAAAAAGGAGTTAGATGAAGTCCTTACTACTAGGGGAATCAAAGGGTATGGTGAGAAAGCAGGAATGGGGTACTGAAGTTGCATGTTCAGCCATGAACTCATTGAATGGCGGTGCAGGCTAGAAGGGCCGAATGGCCTACTCCTGCACCTATTTTCTATGTTTCTATGTTGTCTGGGCCCTTGTGCCTGGGCCCTTGCTGCCTGGGCCCTTGTTATCTGACCCTTGCAATCTGGGCCCTGCTGTCTGGGCCCTTGTGCCTGGGCCCTTGCTGCCTGGGCCCTTGTTATCTGACCCTTGCAATCTGGGCCCTGCTGTCTGGGCCCTTGCTGCCTGGGCCCTTGTTATCTGACCCTTGCAATCTGGGCTCTGCTGTCTGGGCCCTTCCTGTCTGGGCCCTTGCTGTCTGACCTTTGTTGCCTGGGCCCTTGCTGCCTGGGCCCTTGCTGCCTGGATCTTTGTGCTGCATGGACCTTTGCTGTCTGGGCCGTTCCTGTCTGGGCCATTGCTATCTGACCTTTGTTGCCTGGGCCCTTGCTGCCTGGGCCCTTGCTGCCTGGATCTTTGTGCTGCCTGGACCATTGCTGTCTGGGCCCTTCCTGTCTGGGACCTTGCTGCCTGGATCTTTGTGCTGCCTGGACCATTGCTGTCTGGGCCCTTCCTGTCTGGGCCCTTGCTGCCTGACCCTGCTGTCTAGGCGCTTAAGCCTGCAATCCTGCGGTGTCTAGCAGTTTTGCCCTGATCTCTGGGTTTGCAGTCTTTCCCCTCCCGGTGCACTTCATCCCCACAGTCCTTGAAGCACAGCCCAAAAATGCTGATCTCACTTCTCTCCACTATTGTTTTATTCTCCAGCTTGTGCCTCTTCCCAAACCCTCCACAGATCCCACCTCCCATTGCCCAAATGTTTTCACTCCTAAGCTCTCCCACACCTGGAGGATTTAATTTTGGCTTCAGCCTTTATTGGGTGGTTAAGTTTAAAATGGTCGCGGCTGCCATGTATGTACATGCTGTTTGTAGCCACCAGATGGTGCCATTGCTGGAGGCCACTGAGCAGCATGCACATGGTGCTGCTCTGGTATAAAAGGCCAGCCATTTTGTGAGTCAGGCACTTTGGGCCAGAATAAAGCAGAAGCAAGGTTGTACCTTGCTTAGTTAAACAGTACTCAGTTTGAACCTTTATTGCATACATAACAGTGGCCAAAGAGGACCTCCATTCAGTGAGGAGAAAGCGCAGACCTTGACCGAACACCGGTTTGGAAAGTTGCAAGGAGGGCGGTTATATGCTTGGGCCACCGCTGGGGACGTGATTAGAAGACGGAAGCTGAGGGAGAGGCAGAAAACCTCTTAATCCGAGCGCAGCAGTCTGTTAGTCAGTGGATCGGAGAGGCAGCAGATAAAACAGTAGAGAGCTCCTTAAATCTATCAAACCCACGAGCTGCAGCATTGCCAGCAGTGAGTAACGTATTTGTCCCAGTGCAGGAAATATTAAAACCATCTGTCTGGTCCTTTGCAATGCGCACATGGATCCGATATTATCCCATTATTGGGCCTGAGGCCACAGACTCACAGCAGACTAATGGGGACCTGATTGCCAGCCACGAACTGGATAACAAAAGCCAATCGCACAATTTGTCTCCATCACTTTGCTTTCAAACTTGCAAACCTCAGGTGACACCCTCCTCCCCCCCCCGGCCAACGGGATGATGAGGAAGAATTGAAGAATGAGAAACTCTGCTTCAGTGTCAGCTGTGGCTCAGTGGGCAGCTCTCTCGCCTCCGAGTCAGAAGGTTGTGGGTTCAAGTCCCACTCCAGGGACTTGAGCACAAAAATCCAGGCTGACACTCCCAGTGCAGTGCTGAGGGAGTGCTGCACTGTCGGAGGTGCCGTCTTTCAGATGAGACGTTAAACCGAGGCCCCGCCTGCCCTCTCAGGTGGACTTAAAATATCCCATGGCACTATTTGGAGGAAGAGCAGGGGAGTTCTCCTTGGTGTCCTGGCCAATATTTATTCCTCAATCAGCATCTTTAAAACAGATTATCGGGTCATTATCACAATGATGTATGTGGGAGCTTGCTGTGCGCAAATTGTTTCCCACATTACAACAGTGACTACACTCCAAAAAGTACTTCATTGGCTGTAAAGTAACATTTGTGCCACATAGGTGCCATCTCCTAATGACCAGATCATTATTTTTGGTGATGTTGATTGAGGGATAAATATTGGCAGCCATGTTGTACACAGCAAGATCCCACCAGCCCGCTCTGTAGTCACTGTTGTAATGTGGGAAACAATTTGCGCACAGCAAGCTCCCACATACATCATTGTGATAATGACCCGATAATCTGTTTTAAAGATGCTGATTGAGGAATAAATATTGGCCAGGACACCAAGGAGAACTCCCCTGCTCTTCCTCCAAATAGTGCCATGGGATATTTTAAGTCCACCTGAGAGGGCAGGCGGGGCCTCGGTTTAACGTCTCATCTGAAAGACGGCACCTCCGACAGTGCAGCACTCCCTCAGCACTGCACTGGGAGTGTCAGCCTGGATTTTTGTGCTCAAGTCTCTGGAGTGGGACTTGAACCCACAACCTTCTGACTCGGAGGCGAGAGAGCTGCCCACTGAGCCACAGCTGACACTGAAGCAGAGTTTCTCATTCTTCAATTGCCCTCCGCCCCGTTTAGGGCGGATAATTAAAATTATTTGGTGAATTACCGCCGCGATCGATGGGGCAGCGTATAGAGGGAAATTGCCCTCTTGTAAAAAAATCCTGAGGGCGGTGTTTGGGGCAGCAGAGGGGCGGAAGCGAGTCGGAGGTGGGGCGGAAGGAGGGCGGTGTCTTCACTTAAAGGGGAGGGATGCTGCGAGGCGCCCACTGGGCCACCGGGGGGGGGGGGGGGGCGGGTGCTTTGGCCTGGCCAGTGGGCCGGCTCCCAAGAGGGGGCGCCGAGCTGCCTGTTGGCGGCCCAGCCGATCGCGTGACCTCCATTGTCGGGCCGATAGCAGAGTCGGCCAACAGTTAAAACAAAATGGCGGGCGCGGCGGTGCGCGCTCCCCTTTAAGGGCAGAATCGGCGCCCGGCCACCGGCAGCTTCCCGCCGCGCGTAAGCCGTCAGGGGCACCGACAAGCGGTGGAACAATTATTTGAGGGCTATGTTGCTTCCGGGTCGGGCGCGGGGGGAGGACCAGGCAGGAAAAAAAAAGGGGTAATTTCGGGCCCCCTTCTCCCGGGGCCTTTAGCGAGCTTCAACCTGAACGGGATCCTTGGCTTCACACCGTATTGGAAGAGACCGCACCTCTGGCGATGCAGCCGAGGCTGGCCTGAGCAGCACGATGCCATCTGGTCAAGCTCTGGAAATGGCTTTGAACCCCTGACCTCTGAGCCAGAGTTGAGAGGGCAAACCACCGAGCCAAGCCCAATGCTGCAAAAAGTCATTTCGCTTCCCCAAATATCCACAACAGAAGGAGAAAGGTGAGGCAGGGATCCAGACACGATGCGGTGATACTCTGCAGGGTCGACAATGTTTTTACAGCTAATAAATGAAAGCGTTCAAAAGAAAATGAAAACATTTTGTTTAACGCCTCAATTATTTATTTTTCTCCATGGTTTATTTGCTCCAGGAGATTAATCTTCAATTCTTGGAGGTTGGCTACCCTACCCAGACTACCCGTCAGCAGTAGCACAGGAGATTGAGTATTATTATTTATAAATGCCGCAGTTTAATCTTTGCTCTCGGCTGTAGAAGACATTAATGTGTTGCCAAATATTTCTGTTGCTGGCTCTGCCTGTTTGCATTGACGTTGAGTGGCGGTGCACAGCCTGCCACCCTGTGGCCACCTGGTGGTACTGCGGTCCATCCAATAACATCAACTTGCATTTATATAGCGCCTTTAACGTAGTAAAATGTCCCAAGGTGCTTCACCTGAGTGCCACCAAACAAATTTGACACATAAGGAGAAATTAGGGCAGGTGACCAAAAGCTTGGTCAAAGAGGTAGGTTTTCAGGAGAGTCTTAAAGGAGGAAAGAGAGGCGGAGAGGTTTAGAGAGGGAGTTCCCGAGATTGGGGCCCAGGCAACAGAAGGCACGGCCACCAATGGTGGAGCGATTATAATCAGGGATACTCAAGAGGGCAGAATTGGAGGAGCGTAGACATCTCCGGGGGGTTGTGGGGTTGGAGAGGATTACAGAGATAGGGAGGGGAACGAGGCCGTAGAGGGATATAAAAACGAGGATGAGAATTTTGAAATCGAGGTGTTGCTTAACTGGCAGGGGGCAGCGAGCACAGGGGGTGATGGGTGAGCGGGACTCGGTGCGAGTTAGGACAGGGGGCAGCAAGCACAGGGGGTGATGGGTGAGCGGGACTCGGTGCGAGTTAGGACAGGGGGCAGCAAGCACAGGGGGTGATGGGTGAGCAGGACTTGGTGCGAGTTAGGACACGGGGCAGCGAACACAGGGGGTGATGGGTGAGCGGGACTTGGTGCGAGTTAGGACAGGGGGCAGCAAGCACAGGGGGTGATGGGTGAGCGGGACTCGGTGCGAGTTAGGACAGGGGGCAGCAAGCACAGGGGGTGATGGGTGAGCAGGACTTGGTGCGAGTTAGGACACGGGGCAGCGAGCACAGGGGGTGATGGGTGAGCAGGACTTGGTGCGAGTTAGGACACAGGGCAGTGAGCACAGGGGGTGATGGGTGAGCGGGACTTGGTGCGAGTAAGGACAGTGGGCAGCGAGCACAGGGGGTGATGGCTGAGCGAGACTCGGAGCGAGTTAAGACACGGGGCAGCGAACACAGGGGTGATGGGTGAGCGGGACTCGGAGCGAGTTAGGACACGGGGCAGCGAGCACAGGGGGTGATGGGTGAGCGGGACTCGGTGCGAGTTAGGACAGGGGGCAGCAAGCACAGGGGGTGATGGGTGAGCGGACTTGGTGCGAGTTAGGACAAGGGCTGCCGAGTTTTGATTGAGCACACGATACAGGACCGAGATTTCCGGGCTTCTCGGAGGGAGTTAAGCACACACTTGGGTATCATTTCAACTTCAGTAAAACAGCTATTGTAGATCGGCTGCCTGCTATAGAATCCGCCCAGACTTCATTCCCTGTGTTTCTTTTTCAATCCCCAGTCTTCCTTCTAATTTCTCTTTAAACTATTTTAGTTTTCCTTCTTTCTGTTCTTGTCGCTCCCTATTATTTCTCATTTCCTGTTTGTTTCTCTGTGGATTAATGACCTGGTTGGAGGAGGGCTGGGGGGGGGCGGTTTGTGTCGCCAACTCTGGCGGCCTGCATTCCTGGAGGTTTCATCACATGACCTCCTCCCTCCAATCGCCCCGCCCCCATTGGCCACCCGACTTGTCCATCCTTCGCGGAGCCCCGTCTTCCCTCGGCCAATCGGAAATCGGGCAGACTCTGCAACACCCGATTGGATGATCCTTGACTCTCGGCCAAACAGCCTTTTCGAGGCCCCAAGTCCGGCATTTTTACAACGAAAAAACAAAAGTGTTGAAAGACAATGATTGTTTTGTTTACGCCCGGTGATTTTTCCGGATGTTGCTCGCAGCTGTGTCCTGGGAGATTAGTCTTCAATTCCTGCAGACTCCAGGCCAAATCCTGGAGGGTTGGCAACTCTATGCGAGGGGCTATTTTTGGTTCAGAAGGTCATGGGGGGAAATTCGGTCGTGCTTCTGTCCCAGGCGGAGCGGTAAATGTTGTGGCAGCAAACGCTTTGCGTCTGCCGCCGCAAAATACATCACCTGGGCCCGGAGTTTGGAGCAGGGAGCTAAGGGAGGCATTGCACACCTCTTTTAAGGCCGGCTGAGCAAGCGAAAATCCCGAGCTAAATAGACCGCCTCGGAGCACCATAAAAGAGGGCTCGGGGAAAAAAAAACCTGAAAAAAATTCACCAAAAACATTCCCACTGCACGCCACCGTAACATAAATCACAAAACAAAAACAAATTAAAACAATCACACTTAACTGATGTCGACGTTACTTCCATCACTGTGACCGCTACAGCTCGGAACGCCCGCTTCCGCAGGCGTTCCCACCAGGGGGCGCTATGGAGCATTACGGATAAGGCCAAAAATCGAGCCGGTGTCACAATCGGGCTTTACACACCGGCTCGCCTCTCCCGGACGGTAATGCTCCATGCTCCCCCCTCCCCCCCCCCCCCCCCCCGCCGAAACCCGGCACCGAATGTCCCGGCAGGGCGCTGGATGCTGGCCGCCTGTCCGAAAGTGCTTACCACCGCCATTGCTGTCCCTCCGGGGCGCTAACACGGGGCGGAAGAAGACTGAAAAATCCAGCCCAATAAATGAGTTTATCTGGCAGGGAGTGAGCAGTCTTTTCTCCCTCCCCCGCGCCTTTTTTGGGGTCTTTCTGTGATGCACTCTATCCCCGAATAGCAAGGCGAGAGGTAACCCATTTCCCAGCCTCCACCGACAAATGCTTTGGCCTGGGATGGCTCCTCATCTTCCTGTGAGGAAGTGTTTGGCCATTTTGCCTGGGATCTCTCCCCAGTGGCAAGGCTACGATTGGTTGCTCAGAAGTGCACCAGTTCTCCCGGTTGAGGATCTGCTTCTGATAGAATCTTAGAACTTTATGGCACAGAAGGAGGCCATTCGGCCCATTGTGTCCGCCCCGGCCGACAAAGAGCTATCCAGCCTAATCCCACTTTCCAGCTCTCGGTCCGTAGCCCTGTAGGTTACGGCACTTCAGGTGCACATCCAAGTACTTTTTAAATGTGGTGAGGGTTTCTGCCTCTACCACCCTTTCAGGCAGTGAGTTCCAGACCCCCACCACCCTCTGGGTGAAGAAATTTCCCCTCTAATCCTCCTACCAATTACTTTAAATCTATGTCCCCTGGTTGTTGCCCTCTCTGCTAAGGGAAATAGGTCCTTCCTATCTGTAAAGTCCTGTCCCCTCAGTACAGATTCACACGAGGCATGTAGTGAAGTCAAGGTCACTCTGGACCTGCACCTTTTATTTCACAGCTCTGGAATGCTGCACTTGCCTGAGACCTGTCCTTATATACCTGTCTCTTGCAAGTGCACCCCTGGTGGTAAGGTATGCTTGGGATACAGTTATATATAATAATGTAAGATACATGACACTATCCACTCTATCTAGGCCCTTCATAATTTTATACACCCTCTTCCATGTCCTCTGTTCCAAAGAAAACAAACTCAGCCTATCCAATCTTTCCTCAAAAAAAAAAATCAAGCTAAAATTCTCCAATCCTGGCAACATCCTCATAAATCTCTTCTGCACCCTTTCTAGTGCAATCACATCTTTTCAGTAATGCGGTGACCAGAACTGCACGTGGGACTCCAGCTGTGGCCTAACCAGTGTTTTATACAGTTCAAGCGTAACCTCCCTGCTCTTGTATTCCATGCCTCGGCTAACAAAGACAAGTATCCCGTCTGCCTTCTGAAACCACCTTATCTACCTGGCCTGCTGCTCCCTGTGCCAGACGCAGCAACACAGAACCAAACTTTAGTGAATTATTTTCAACGCTTTCGCCCTGACTGCGACGCCCTGCGATAGGACCCAGAGGATGCTCCGTCCCGCGGAAGGTGAAACCGGCCAACCTGCAACGTTCTGGTCACCTGACCAAGAGGACGTCAAAGATGCTGCAGAAATGTAAGTTCTTTCGTTGGGCACCAATGGGTCGAAATTCGGTCCTGCCGTTTTTGAGACGGTGACAGCCGCTGAACGCTGATATTAACGCCGGGCGGTAGGTGCCACCTCACACACTGCAAAATTCAGTTTTGCTGCCCGAAGACGAGAGAGAGCAGTGCTAAAAGTGGCGTTGCGTGCTCACCCTCGGACGCCAAGAGGGTGGGAGCTCAGGAGGCTTCCGAATTTCCCGAAGGTCAGCTGCCGGCACGCGGGCTAAAACAGAAAGTTTCCGACGCGTTCCCTGACCCACACTTCCCCGCTAGTCCCATTATTACCCAAATGTGTAAAAAAAATGAAACATAACCGCTAACCTTGCTCCCTGGAAACTCCCGCCCCGGGACCCCCGATATCCCGCCACCTTTCTCAGGCCGCATGGACACCGGCCAGTAGGGCCACCGCACTCAATGAATCTCCCAGCCGCGGCGGCAAGGGAGGGGGGGGGGGGGGGCGTGGCACGCTCGATGACATCACCACGTGGGTGGCGGCCGAGCGCACAGCGGTACATCCCGGCAGCGCCCCCACCGCCCAACTAAATTTCCCGACAGCCCAGGAACCCGGTCGCTGCCGACGGGGTAAGGGCATAGCTGCCCATTAGCCGCATAACAAACCGAACTTTCGACCCCCAGGTGTCAGCCGTGGCTCAGATTTGAGAGAATTGTCAAAAAAGCCTGTGGGGTGATGGGAAGATTCTTTTTGCGCAGCGAGTTGTTATGATCTGGAATGCACTTCCACGGGATGTGGGCTTCGCCGGCAAGGTTGGCATTTATTGCCCATCCCCCTAATCGCCCCTCGAGAAGGTGGTGGTGAGCCGCCTTCTTGAACCGCTGCAGTCCCGTGTGGTGAAGGTGCTCCCACAGTGCTGTTAGGGAGGGAGTTCCGGGATTTTGACCCAGCGACGGTGAAGGAACGGCCGATATATTTCCAAGTCAGGATGGCGTGTGACTGGGAGGGGAACGTGGAGGTGGTGGTGTTCCCTTGCGCCTGCTGCCCTTGTCCTTCTAGACGGTAGAGGTCGCGGATTTGGGCACTGCCTGAAAGGCTGGTGGAAGTGGATTCAATAGTAACTTTCAAAAGGGAAATGAATAAATATTTGAGAAGGAGAAATTTGCAGGGCTATGGGGAAAGGGCAGGGGGAGTGGGATAAATTGGATCGCTCTTTCAGAGAGCCGGCACAGACACGATGGGCCGAATGGCCTCATTCTGTGCTTTCTGATTCTATGAGGTCTATCTAGTTCGCCTTTTACCGTTCTGGTAGTCACATGATGCAACAAAAATGGAGTTGTTGACTCCAATCAATCACGATCAATGAGTCTACAACAGACCCAGACATGAGGCGAGGAAACCCACAGTGGTGGAGGGCTTTGGGAACTCTGGGCTGGATTTTTGGCTTGGCTGTTTTCGGGGCGAAAATGGAGGCGGGGCGGGAAATTTACCGCCGATTAACAATTGCGCCGTGTGGAGTAACATTTGCCATTCGGGCCCTGCACCAGCGCAGCGCAAAGAGAAGCTGTAGTGTATGTAGGCACCTTTAGTAATGACTTCACGAGGCAGGGTACGATACTTAAACTGTGTAGACCTGTAGTCCTGTATTTGCAGCTCCTAGAGTGAGGACACCAAGCTGTGAGCTCCTTTTTATACTGGGTTACCTGCAGTGTGCAGGTAACCCTTAGGTCTCCAGCAGCAGCACCCTCTGGTGTGCAGGTAAGGTGTGTACCGTGTAAGGGTACATTCAGTGTGGCATAACAGTGTTACAGACATCACACAGTAAACAGGCATGCATACACAACAGAAGCATCGTAATGCTTTCGAGGAGCATAAACGGGAATCTCACCAAGTAAACTATGGGTCTGGGAGTGCTCTGAGACCTTGGGAGGGGGGAAAAAAAAATCACTAAAACATTCAAAAAGCATTGCCCACACCTCCACAACACAAATCGCTACAAAAAAAACTAAAAGAATAAACACTGGAACTTACTTTTTTTGCCGTTTATCTCGCTCACCATCGTGGGCAGGGATGAACCGCTGTGCTTTTCCTGGCGGGTCATCGCGGGGGGTGTTCCGCGGCGCTTGTCGAAACTTCTGCCGGTGTGGCAAGGAGAACTGTTGCACACCCGGCGTGGCTCTCCCCAGCGGTGCTTCTAAGCGCCGTCGCAAAACCCGACCCGAGGATCGCGCCCAGACGCAAAAGACCTTGCCGCCCCATTTCTCGCTGCGGAGGGTCAAAAACCCGGGACGCAAATGACCCGGAAATCCATCTCTATCGGTCCAAACTCACCTGCTTTTCCTCAGGCATATCACACTTACCACATGTCAGGTCTCAAGTTACTCATAGAAATAGTCCCATGGGAGCTTCTAATGACCGACCAAATAGGCAGCTGGGGCCTCTGTTCAAGGTTTCAGTCGAGGAACATCTCAAACAATGCTGCGGCCAAGATTTTGGGGTACCTTTTACTCCAATTACCTCGCTCTATGCCTACGTTTGTCAGCCGTGACTCAGTGGGCAGCACCCTCGCCTCTGAGTCAAGAAGGTTGTGGGTTCAAGTCCCACTTCAGGGACATGAGCGCAAAAATCTAGGCTGACACTCCCAGTGCAGTGCTGAGGGAGTGCTGCACTGTCGGAGGTGCCGTCTTTCAGTTGGGACGTTAAACCGATTGCCTCGTCTGCTCTCTCAGGTGGACGTAAAAGATCCCGCGGCACTATTTCGAAGAAGAGCCGGAGGAGTTCTCCCCGGTGTCCTGGGCCAAGATTTATCCCTCAATCAACAGATTATCTGGCCATTATCACATTGCTGTGTGTGGAAATTGGCAGCCACGTCTCCTACATTACAAGAGAGACTACACTCGAAAAGTACCTTATTGGCTGTAAAGGGCTTTGGGACGTCTGGTGGTTGCGAAAGGCGCAAGGTAAATACAAATCTATTATGTATTGAAACTCCAAGTACAGGACTTAAGCCCCAGAGAAGAGTACCTGATTGACACACATACCTGACAGATCAGTCCCATCCCACGAACAGAACCAAGAAAACTTCCTGGTCCCAAAAGCCGTCTTACAATAAATGGAATCAAAAGACGCTTAATTGCAAGGGTAACCCTTTTATTTTTTTGCAAAAAACATTTACATCCGCGATACATTATTTATTGCATAACAGATTGTGCGCGCTAAATCTACACAACAGATGCAGAAACAAATATTTTTATTCTTGAAAAAACACTGAAATATTCAGTTTAAATAGTCAATTCCCAAATTAATAAATTAGTTCTAATTAACAACAATATGATGGCATTATTCAAGATACTTTTTTACATTTTAAAAAAATACTTCCTAATTCATTCTGTGCGAATTAAACAACCAGGAAACGCGACTTTGTGTAGCGAGGGCAGGAAAGGCCAAGAAGGTAGCTTTGCTTATTTAAATTGGGCTGCGGTCGGCGTGGCGACAAGACATGTACAGGTCACAGGTAAAGGTCACAGCGATAGAGCAAAGGGCGGGGCCAGCTGAGTTAAATACCCCACCCAGCAACGGGACCAGTTAATCTGCCTTCTGGTGCTACTGGTCGAGGGAGGAATGTTGGTCAGGACACAGGGGGGCATCCATCTCCTGTTGCACACCCAATCTGATTAGCCTTCCTATTGGCTTTGATGGACAGGACTAGCAGGCGGGGGCAATAATGAGACGTACAAGATTCTAGGGGGATCGATGTTGAGAGGTTGTTTCCCCCTGGCTGGAGAGTCTCGAACTAGGGGCCACAGTCTCAGGATAAGGGGGTCGGCCATTTAGGAGTAAGGTGAGGAGGAATTTCTTCAATCAGAGGGTTGTGAATCTTTGGCATTCTCTGCCCCAGAGAGCTGTGGATGTACAGTCGTTGAGTATATTAAAGGCTGAGATTCAAATTCTGCCCTCTTGAGCTTCGCTGATTATAACTGCTGTGGTCCAGGCCCTAAGCTCTGGAACTCCCTGCCTAAATCTCTCCGCCTCTCTAGCTCTCTTTTTTCCCCCTTCAAGATGCTCCTTAAAACCTAACTCTTTGACCAAGCCTTTGGTCACCTGCCCTGTGATTTATTCTTATGTGGCTTGGTGTCAAATTTTTTTGTGTGTCTTAAAACACTCCTGTGAAGCGCCTTGGGATGTTTTACTACGTTAAAGGCGCTATATGAATACAAGTTGTTGTTGTTGCGGTCGATAGATTTTTGGACTCTAGGGGAATCAAGGCACATGGGGATTGGGCGGGAAAGTGGAGTTGAGGTCGAAGATCAGCCATGATCTTACTGAATGGCGGAGCAGGCTTGAAGGGCCTGTATGGTCTACTCCAGCTCCTAATTCTTATGTTCTTATAACAGATCCACTACCCCTTTCAAGTTGAAAGTTGCCACTTGGGTTCTCATGGCTACATACATGCACCCGCACACAAGTGTCGCACACATGCCGTGTATCATACGTATACAACGGGCCATTATGTGAGGCTCCTCCCGCAGTGTGGAGCCCTTGCTCAGCGGGAGCACATTCGCAGAATCAACCTCCCTGCGTCACAGCCCCATCTCCATCCTGCGCTCCCAACCAACAAGGCTGTACACTGGGAGAGGCGCCTCACACACTGACCCCTTATAATGTACAATGCCTTGTGACTGAATGCAAATCTAGGTAAGATTGCAGCAGATTGAGGGGCTCAGATGGTTCCGGACAAGTCTGGAGATCGCGAGGTGCCACATCCACCTATTAAAGTCGAGCGTTTTTGTTGTAATAAATCCGTCCATTATTTTATTTGAACCATTCTCGCACCGAGGTTGAATGTGCGCTAATCCTGCAGTCGAGCCTGACAGTGGTGAGAAATAGTGTCATAAACCACAAAAACGACTTTGAAAGGAAGGAGGGAGCAGAGCTCCCCTTGTGAACAAGGAGCACCCTTGTCCCAGACAGGAGATGGCGAGTCATTGGGATTTGGAGCAATGCAGGATAAGGGGGAAATATGAACGTATGAGAATCCCCCCAATTATTTGGTTGCTGTTTTGGGAAGACAGCTGGAGGGTCACCAGTGCGGCACAAGGAGGCACATTGATCCATGGCCAGTCCCATTGAATTATGGGAAGTCCCATTGATCCATGGAGAATCCCATTGATTCATGGGCCGTCCCATTGAAGAATGGGAAGTCCCATTGAATTATAGGAAGTCCCATTGAATCATGGGAAGTCCCATTGATCCATGGAAAATCCCATTGGTTCATGGGCCGTCCCATTGAATTATGGGAAGTCCCATTGAATTATAGTAAGTCCCATTGAATCATGGGAAGTCCCATTGATTTATGGAGAATCCCATTAATCCATGGAGAATCCCATTGAATTATGGGATGTCCCATTGAATTATGGGAAGTCCCATTGATCCATGGAGAATCCCATTGATTTATGGGCCATCGCATTGATTTATGGAGAATTCCATTGATTCATGAGCCGTCCCATTGAATTATGGTACGTCCCATTGAATTATGGGAAATCCCATTGATCCATGGAAAATCCCATTGATTCATCGGCCGTCCCATTGATTTATTGGGAGTCTCTGATTTATGGAGAGTCACATTCATTTCTGGGGATTGTTTGCTGATATACATTACATTTGGGATAAAATAAGTCTTATGAAATATTGCTCACCCCAGTTGTCTCATTTATAAGGACAAGATTTTTTTCCCTGAATTGTCACTCCCTTTGGAGGAGCGTCGCCCCGCTTTACCTTTATTGTCATGGCCTGAAACATGACAGCGTGCAAGCTTAGCTGTGTTGTTAGTGCAATATTAATTGATCTGTGTTTCAACAGAGGGAGTAAACTGTTTGGAATACATGAGTGTAACCCGGCCGCTAAAGTCCAGAGCAGGTGCCGCTGCGAACATGCACAGCTTTCATACACTATCGTTACACGTTGTGTGATACCTTGGCTGTGACGCGCCAATGACCAAAGCCATTACCACTGATGCCGCTCCAGTTCCTGCCAGCAGGTGGCGATGCTGTGCCGCGAATGACCATGTGCGAAATTGTTTAACACGTGGGCCCCACACCTGGCTCCTTAAAAGGGAAATGAGACAAAAGCTGTTCCCCTCCCCCCTCTCTCATCCCAGCTCTTATAAACCTCAGAAGTCCTGGCATGGATAAAGTCAAACCAGTTTGAGCTCTAAATGCACCTTAATTGCAAAACCTATATTTTCGGCCTTCCTACCGCCAGTGAAATTATTCGACGCAACTTTGGAAGCAGTTTACTGTACGGTCTCCGCTCTTGACTGTCAACATCAATCATGTTATTGTTATTGGTACACACACACAGACTGGAGCAACCTCACTCTCATCCATTGGGAGTTGAGTCAGACCCAATCTGATCTCTAGAGCAACACAGCTCATCTCTGCACTTGTGGATTCCTTCCTGCAAACAAGAAGCACAAGGACAGCGACAACACAAACATTCCCTCAATTCCAATTCCTCAGCCTTTCTAGCAATGCTGCACCAATTACAAGGTGAAGTCTGCACTCCTGAGGCCATTTATCAACATGACGAGCAGACCCTCAGTGCGCATTTTTTTTCCCCTCCAATTCATTCGCGGGGTGTGGGCATCACCGGCAAGGCCAGCATTTATTGCCCATCCCAATTGCCTGAGAGAACGTGGTGGTGAGCCACCTTCCTGAACCACTGCAGTCCGTGTTATGCATTTTCTTATGTAGCAGTTTCAATGCAACTGAATGGCTCGCAGTTAACAATCAATCACATTGCTGTGGGTCTGGAGTCACATATAGGCCAGATCGGGTAAGGGTGGCAGATTTCCTTCCCTAAAGGACATCAGTGGACCAGTTGAGTTTTTAACGACAATCCGGTAAGTTTCAAGGTCACCATTACTGCTACTAGCTTTTTTTTTTTTAAATTCCAGATGAATTTAATTAACTGAATTCAAATTTGGGGTGGGATTTGAACTCACGTCCTTGAAATAATAGTCAGGCCTCTGGATTACAAGTCCAGTAACATAATCAGTGTGCTACGGTACCTGTTGCCCACTAACTCAACACAGGCAGTAACCTATTAAAGTTAAGGGTCTCCGGGAGCAGACAATCTCGTATGGTGAATATATTCATCCTTTGTCACCATCTCACCTCTCACTGTGTCATCTGGGGCCATTAGCAAGCCTCAAAGAATCAGAATCAGCCACAACCATAAACACCAGAGTGCAATAATAGAATCATAGAATTAAAGAATCATCGAAAATTATAGAAACATAGAAACATAAAAAATAGGTGCAGGAGTAGGCCATTCGGCCCTTCGAGCCTGCACCATCATTCAATAAGATCATGGCTGATCATTCACCTCAGTACCCCTTTCCTGCTTTCTCTCCATACCCCTTGATCCCCTTAGGTAAGGGCCATATCTAACTCCCTTTTGAATATATCCAATGAACTGGCATCAACAACTCTCTGTGGCAGGGAATTCCACAGGTTAACAACTCTCTGAGTGAAGAAGTTTCTCCTCATCTCAGTCCTAAATGGCCTACCCCTTATCCTAAGACTGTGTCCCTTGGTTCTGGACTTCCCCAACATCGGTATAAAGGCCCAGTTGATCCAGTCTCTCCTCATATGTCAGTCCAACCATCCCTGGAATCAGTCTGGTGAACCTTCGCTGCACTCCCTCAATAGCAAAAACGTCCTTCCTCAGATTAGGAGACCAAGACTGAACACAATATTCCAGGTGAGGCCTCACCAAGGCTCTGTACAATTGCAGTAAGACCTCCCTGCTCCTATACTCAAATCCCCTAGCTATGAAGGCCAATATGCTATTTGCCTTCTTCACCGCCTGCTGTACCTGCATGCCAACTTTCAATGACTGATGAACCATGACACCCAGGTTTCGTTGCACCTCCCCTTTTCCTAATCTGCCGCCAGATAGGACACAGAAGGAGGCCATTCGGCCCATCGCGTCCGTGCCGGTCGAAAAAGAGCTATCCAGCCTAATCCCACCTTCCAGCACTAGGTCCGTAGCCCTGCAGGTTACGGCTAAGTGCACATCCAAGTACCTTTTAAATGCGATGGAGGGTTTCAGCCTCTACCACCCTCTCAGACAATGGGTTTCCAGACCCTCACCACCCTCTGGGTGGAGAAATGTTTCCTCATCTCCCCTCTAAGTCTTCCACCAACTACTTTAAATCTATGCCTCCTGATTATTGATCCCTCTGCTAAGGGAAATAGGTCTTTCCTATCAACTCTATCACTGAGTCCTGTGGAACCCCACCGGAAATGGCCTTCCAGTCACAAAATCTCCCGTCAACCATTACCCTTTGCTTCCTGCCACTGAGCCAATTTTGGATCCAATTTTCCACTCTCCCTTGGATTCCATGGACTTTTACTTTTTTTGATCAGCCTGCCATGTGGGACCTTGTCAAAAGCCTTGCTA
Source organism: Pristiophorus japonicus (assembly GCF_044704955.1). NCBI lineage: Eukaryota > Metazoa > Chordata > Chondrichthyes > Pristiophoridae > Pristiophorus > Pristiophorus japonicus. The sequence goes on along the minus strand of NC_091998.1, from coordinate 9,168,455 downwards.
AACTCCATGTAAAGTACATCAAACGCACTGCCCTCATCTACCCTCCTTGTGACCTCCTCAATAGCAGTTTCCCGTTATACTCTCCCCTTCCCTTCGGGTTTTGACATCATCCAATTCGATTTGTTTTCGCTGCCCTTTGACCCCTGAGTTTACACAATTCATTCGCCATTTCAGGTAGGCAGAGCTAAATTAGCATCTTTGCTCATTTCCAACATGCATTGCAATCAGCTACAATATACAAGCGTGGAGGAAAGCCCAAAGGGATGAACGTGTCGAAGCCAATCAGCCTCCAGCCCTACTCTGCCCAGGGTCACGATCCGATCATTCTGTCATTGTTACCCCCCTCCCCAGCTATGCTGCCACCTGATCCCAGACTTTTACAACAGCCAGAAGGATTTAACAGGTTTGTCTGTCTCCTACATTCCCCCTTGCTCTGGAGATCTGGGCAACACTGAGCAAGTTGTTAAACCAAGGTCCCGTCTGCTCTCTCAGGTGGATGTAAAAGATCCCATGGCACTATTTCAAAGAAGAGCAGGGAAGTTCTCCCCGGTGTCCTGGGGCCAATATTTATCCCTCAATTAACATGACTAAAAACAGATTATCTGGGTCATTATCGCATTGCTGTTTGTGGGAGCTTGCTGTGCGCAAATTGGCTGCCCCATTTTCTACATTACAACAGTGACTACACTCCAAAAGTACTTGATTGGCTGTAAAACGCTTTGGGACGTCCGGTGGTCGTGAAAGGCGCTATATAAATGCAAGTCTTTTTTTAACACTGGCATTGGTTGCCCATCCCTAGTTGGAAATCTGGAAATATTTTCCCCCAAAAAAGCTGTTGAGGCAGGTGGTCAGTTGAAAATTTCAAAACTTTGCTCGCTAGATTTTTGTTGGGCAAGGGTAGTAAGGGTTACGGAACCAAGGCAGGTGGATGGTGTTAAGCTACAGATCCGCCATGATCAAATGGCGGAACAGGCTCGAGGGGGCTGAATGGCCACCTCCTGTTGCTACGTTCCCCGAGACAGTGATGTCGGGCTTTCTCCTTAAACCGCTGCCTTCCCTGTGCTGATGGCACTCCCACAATGGCGATATTCGGGGAATTCTAGGATGTAGGCCCAACAACAAGGAGGAATGGTGGGATATGCCTAAGTCATGACGGTGTGTGACTCGGAGGGTGAACTTAGATCTGACCCACGAGCAGAGGCAGATAACGGTGCTCAAGAGCTACCGAGCCAGTAACATCGAAACTAACTGTGTGTAAAAGTGGGTGATAAAATATTTTGAAGAAGAGCGGGGGAGTTCTTCCCGGTGTCCTGGGGCCAATATTTATCCCTCAATCGACATCACTAAAAACTGATCATTTGGTCATTATCACATTGCTGTTTGTGGGAGCTTGCTGTGCGCAAATTGGCTGCCGCGTTTCCTACATTACAACAGTGACTACATCCAAAAAGTACTTCATTGGCTGTAAAGCGCTTTGGGACGTCTGATGCTCACTATATAAATGCAAGTCTGTCTTTTGTCTTTTCGTCGTCGTGAGGTAGCTGCAAATATAGATATTTTTGGTTTATTTAAAAGCACAGGAATGAACTATTCTAAAAAATCGAATCGGTTCAGCCTCAGAAAATAAGAGTTGGCACAAAGATCGCTGTGACCTTTAGCACTGTGTGCATTATTTCACTGTGTCACTTTCTGACCTGATTTTTCCATCCTCCCTGGTCCCAACACTTGTTCACTCCGATTGCTGGGCAACTGGGCAACCACTCGAGCTCCAAATACCTCTCACTCCTTGCTTTTTCTCACTCCGGGTTATTAAAAAAAAACAACAATCCGGACCGTTCGAGCAGGAGATCCAGTCAGTTACCCGGTTTCCAGCGATACTGGCGCTCGCACCAGGCGGGGGGGGGGGGGTTCAAAGGTGAAGGAGCGACCTCTCCAGGGGTGAAAGGTCGCCAGGCGAGGGATCAGAGGTCATCCGCTCTGTCCCATTCCCTCAGGCGGGTTCCCGCACCATTATCCGGGGTTTCGCAGTCTACGCTTCATCCTCTTATACCCGCTTTAAGGCTGTGCATTAGCGTGAGGAGGGAGCACGAGAGGGAGAGTGCCTGCGTGCGTTGTGTGTGTGTGTGTTGGGGTGAATGGGTAAGATCGCGTGTGCGCGCATTTTGCGGGAAATTATGTTTTTTAACTATCACAGCGCTCCATAAGTTTTGCAGCTGCCGGTGACACCATCCAGTTTGCATAAACACTATCATTTGCATATCTTGTAAAGACTGAGTTAGTTCCATCGAATCTTGTGATGGGGACAGGGCTGTCTTCTGGCCAGCAAGGATGCGAGATGCCTAAAAACGAAAACAGATAATTTTTTCTGCACAAGGGGGAAAGCACAACAAAAAAGAAAAACGAACAATTCAGGTGCCGACAATTACTCTCACCACACACACATCACATCTGATTCAGTGCACGTACAATACAAGCCCCGTTGTTAAGGGGCAGAAACTTTAAAAAAAATTATATATAAATAATAAATTAAAGGAAAAGAAAACTGCTGCAGTGCCGATGATTTATTGCCTCTGCTTACACGGCAAGCGTGCGTTTGAAATCGGATGGGATTTTACGCTCGTTCACGTTTTGTGCCACTGGGGCCGAGGCCCAAATGATGCATTTAGCCATCTCGCATTCTCCCTTTTGGGTTTGGGTGGTGGGGGGGTACGGGGGAAACGGGGGGAGAAACATGTGGACGATGACAGACAGAAAGAAGGACGGTGAGAGGATGGAGGAAAAGGTTGTGCCGTGCTCGGTTCCGCTACAGAGCTCCACCTAGTGGACTGTTGATGTAATAACAACAAAAGGTCATGTGGCAAGGGCACGCGATCACAGTTCTTGTAAGGGGCCATCTTGTAGCGGGTGTATGCTTGTGTAGTGGTGTCGAAAGATATCACAGATTGGTGACAGGGATGGGATTTTTGGATTTCCGCTGAAATTTTTGTTGGTGGAATAATCCGGCCAACTGACGGAGAGGCTTTGAGAGGATCTTTGTTTTGCAGAACAGCTAAAAATCCAAAATAAATTTCAAGCACAGTTGGCTGAATTGTTGACGTTGCCAGAGTCCAGATGGCTGCACTTATGGGAATAATAGGGCGCTTGACCGAGGACTTTCGGAGCATATGTGGAGCAAATAGTATCAGTGAAGTCCCCAATGATGCATTCACCTTGTCGAGCGCCCTCATTACCTTATATGTTTCAATAAGATCACCTCTCATTCTTCTGAACTCCCATGAGTATAGGCCCAACCTACTCAACCTAACCTCAGAAGTCAACCCCCTCATCTCCGGAATCAAACTAGTGAACCTTCTCTGAACAGTCTCCAATGCAAGTATATCCTTCCTTAAATACGAAGACCAAAACTGTATGCAGTATTCTAGGTGTGGCCTCACCAATACCCTGTACAATTGTAGCAGGACTTTTCTGCTTTTATACTTTATCCCCCTTGCAATAAAGGCCAACATTCCATTTGCCTTCCTGATCACTTGCTGTACCTGCATACTAACTTTTTGTGTTTCATGCACAAGGACCCCCAGGTCCCTCTGTACTGCAGCACTTTGCAATTTTTCTCCATTTAAATTATAATTTGCTTTTCTATTTTTTCTGCCAACACATTATACTCCATCTGCCAAATTTTTGCCCACTCATTTAGCCTGTCTATATCCTTTTGCAAATTTTTTGTGTCCTCCTCACAATTTGCTTTTCCATCCATCTTTGTATCATCAGCAAAATAATATCCACGCAGTCTAATTTCAATGTCTCCATCGCTCCATCTTTACTTCAACAGACTTTGCATCACTCCACCCCCATAACGCTGGGCCCTCATAAAGACAGGGTCCAAGGAGCAGAATATTTTGGGTGTTAAGAGTTGAGACTCAGGTCATGTTGAAATGAAATGCACAAAAAAATTAATTGCTAATGTTCAGTATAATAGACAGAGGTCACTGGAGATTTTGTGATACTGGGGGAATCGAGGGATATGGGGATAGAGTGGGAAGGTGGAGTTGAGGTAGAGGATCAGCCATGATCTTGTTGAATGGCGGAGCAGGCTCAAGGGGAGAATGGCCTCCTCCTGCTCCTATTTCTTATGTTCTTATAACTGGGAGCTTTATACTGATAGGGAGGAATATACTAGAGAAAGTTATAACTGAGTACCTTATACTGAGAGCGTGGTGTGTAACATTCAGAGATCGATCAAGATTTTTGGATACCGGGGATAGAGTGGGAAGCAGAGGATTATCCATGATCTTATTGAATGGCGGAGCAGGCTCGAATGGCCAAATGGCCGACTTTTGCTGCTATTTCTTATGTTCTTATAACTGAGAACCTTATACTGAGGGTGAGGTGTGTACGAGAGAGAGAGTTATAACTAAGGCCCTCAGAATGAAGCGGAGGTCCAACGGGGCGTTATCAGTGGTCGGAGATCGATAGCTGTGAAGAACGGAGTTATACTTCAGGCTCAAATTGAGCTTCCCCAAGAGGAGAGCGCGAGTCTAATCTTCCACACACAAGAGTGGCTACTTAAGGAGAACAAGTGGGACTGTCCGTTTCCTCGTGACACTGAAAAAACTCTACAGTAAGTTGACGAACTGCCCAGAGAATTTGAAACCCAGATTTACACTGCACTGGAGTTATACTACACCATGTGAGGTGTCCTCCATGGCCTCGCCTCTCCCTATCTCTGTAATCTCCTCCCCTCACAACCTCCCCGAGATGCCTGCGCTCTTCTAATTCTGCCCTCTTGAGCATCCCTGATTATAATCGCTCAACCATTGGTGGCCGTGCCTTCTGTTGCCCAGGCCCCAAACTCTGGAACTCCCTGCCTAAACCTCTCCCCCTCTCATTCCTCCTTCAAGATGCTCCTTAAAACCTCCTTCTTTGACCAAGCTTTTGGTCACCTGCGCTAATTTCTACTAATGCGGCTCGGTGTCAAATTTTCAATCTCAATAGCCCTGTGAAGCGCCTTGGGACATTTCATTACATTAAAGGTGCTATATAAATACAAGTTTTTGTTGTTGTCCTGCCTGACAGGGTCTCCCATTGGTTGCTTTAGTGCAGTCGGAGGTCAGATTGGTAATTGCCCTCAGATGTTACTTCCTCATTGGTGCACACTGCGACCAATGAACATCAACGGGAAGTTGGCAGGAGAACTGTAACCTAACAGATTGATATTGACGTTGGTATGTCACAGAGGCAGTGTTGTGACTGAGAGTCTTGTAATGGGAGTGGCGCGTGTGGGACATGACACAGCAGCAGTGCACAAGTGAACAGTCTGGACCTCCCCTGTCACCGAGTGAAATCTTCTGTTTGTTTTATGGCCATTCTTGGGCTAAATCTCTTGTCAAACAAAACACGGAGCTGCCAATTGCACGCGTGTCTAATACTGGATTCACTGTCGCTGCAATGGAACAGGACCGTGGGGGATTGAGGAAAGACCCATAAACACAACCAATAAACAGAGAGCAACGAATAACTGGGAGTGATTACATGGTCGTAAATACATCGAAGGGCTCAAATGGTTTAGGGGGAAAATAATCGATGCCAGGGAGTGATTACAGGGCGAGACGAGAGACTGAATCATAACCCCAAGAGTAAATTAGTGCCTTGAAGTAATTCCTTAGGTGTTCTAAATACTGGTGAGGTGTGTGTTGCGTGTGTGTGTGTGTGTGTGTGTGTGTGTGTGTGTGTTGTATGTTTGTGTGTTACGTGTCTGTGTTGTGTGTTACGTGTCTGTGTTGCGTGTTTGTCTGTTGCATGTCTGTGTGTTGTGTGTCTACGTGTTGCGTGTTACATGTCTGTGTGTTGAGTGTCTGTGTGCTGAGTGTCTATGTGTTCTGTGGTTTGGTGTGTCGTGCGTGCATGTGTAGAGAGAGGCAGAGATACCCGTCAGTGGAAATCCCAGCTACACTGTGTCCTTGACACAAAAGGATGTTGTTGCGGGGTTTACTGAGACATCTGCAGTTAATCGCCAAGAAATGCTCCCGACCGTATATTATACAGCGAGAGATATGATGCGAATGAGTCAAAGCCGCTTAAGGGTGACCAACAGAGAAAATGCAAAAGGTGACTAATCACACCATGTAAGTGTAGCCCAGGCTTGCCATGGCTGTAGGCTTCCTCAATGAGGGGGAGGGGAACAGGCTCCACAATGCATGCAATGTGTCTGAATTCAATGAATCCAGAACATTTGTTGGTTTGGGCCAATCCTCTGTCGCCGAATCTTGGAGGCGCTCTGTGTGTAAACGGGGCCATCGGCTGCAGCAGTGCTTCTGAAAATGAGCTTAGAATCTAGTAAATGCATGTGAAATTCTACCGTAGAGTTTGTTTTCAATCCATGTGGAGGGGAGGGACCGAGGGAGGGGAGCATTATTACAGTCTACCAATGGAGTCTCCTCTTCAGCCACTCCATCATCATAGAGCAGGGAGTCAGCCGGTGTGGAAGCAGCAAGGTCCAGGTAATCCTAGAGACAAAACCACAAACTTACACTCAACTTTGCCCATCAACTTCAAACATTGAACAAAACACATTCGAGAGGGAGGGAGCGAGAGAGAAGGCATGATCGATAGAGAGACAGAACGACAGCGAAAGAATGGGGAGAGAGGAAACGATAGATAGAATGAAAGATGGATAGATAAATAGAGAAGGAGGAGAAGGACAGAAAGAGAAAGGAAGGTAGAGACAAAATGATGGAGAGAGAGGAGAGATGGAAAGAGAGACAGAGATAGATAGAAAGATAGAGAGTGAAGAGAGGAGCAGAGAGAAAGAAAGATAGAGACAGAATGATGGAGAGAGGAGAGATAGAAAGAGAGACAGAGATAGATAGAAAGACAGATAGAGAGGGAAGAGAAGATCAGAAAGAAAGAAAGATAGAGACAGCACAATAAAGAGAGAGGAGAGATGGTAAGATAGACACTTACAAAGTAAGATAGAGAGGAGAGAGAGGGAAAGAGAGAGACAATGATAGAAAGATAGATAGAGGAGAAAAGAAAGATAGAGCGGGAAAGAGACAGAGATAGAAAGAAAGATAGAAAAGGGAGACAGAGAAAGAGATAGAGAGAGAAATAGAGAGAAATAAATAGAGCGATAAAGAGTCAGTCAGATAGAGGGAGACAGAGAGGGAGAGAGAGAGACTGACAAGAGAAGATAGAGAGATGGAGAGATAAAGCTAGAAAAATGTAGACCAAGAGAGACAATGATAGAGAGACAAACAGAAAGAGAGAGCAGGAGATAGATGGAGAAAGATAGATAGAATAAAAGAGAGAGGAAGGGATAATTTTGACTTTGTGCAATAGTGTAAAACAGGCAATACATCCCGATTTTAATTTCCGTTGAAGTCTTTCTGCCACTGGCTGTGATACGCCTTAACTGGTTCATTTTTTTTTGTCTCAGTGGGTAGCACTCTTGCCTCTGGGTCAGAAAGTTGTGGGTTCAAGTCCCACTCCAGGGACTTGAGCACAAAAATCTAGGCTGACACTCGCAGTGCAGTACTGAGGTCCCGTCTTTCGGATGAGACGTTAAACCCGAGGCCCCATCTGCCCTCTCAGGTGGATGTAAAAAATCCCACGGAAGAATATCAGGGGAGATTTCCCAGTGTCCTGGGACCAATATTTATCCCTCATCCAATACCTAACTCAGATGCTCATTTATTTCATTGCTGTTTGTGGGATCTTGCTGTGCAAAAATTGGCTGCTGGGTTTCCTACATTGCAACAGTGACTACACTCCAACTTTACATTGACTGCAAAGTGCTTTGGGACATCCTGAGGTCATGAAAGGCGCTAGATGAATGCAAGTCTTTCTTTTCACTTTCTCCACAGTAATATGCACAGCAGCAAACCGGGACAGCCTCCTCCTGTGTTGTAAATTTCTATGATCCTATGATTGGTGTGGATTTAACCTCATGTGGCAGGAAGAGGGGACTTTACCGGTTAATATATTACAGAGTCAGGTCAAGTGAGAGGAATGGGTTGTTTAATTAGAAAAAAAATAGCTCCACGTTGCAGGACGTTTTACAAAGAGTGACTGTGGTGTATACGTCCATTCCACTTCATAGTGACTTCAGTCTCCAGGATCCATGGCCACTTTAACTGTTACATTGGCCTGTACAGCCCTGCCCCAGCCTAATTATAGCAAGTAATAGCACCCCATTAATTAACCACAATATAAACATTATTTTCGCTCGAACTATAATACCCAGGAAGCCATTATTTAGTAATTGCCTGTTAAAAACAATATTATACTCAGTAAGCCCATCTGGAATCCCTTTCACTGGGCTAATCACATTGTGATCCTGTAATTAATGAGAACAGTATGTGCAACAAAGTAATCAGTTGCTTTTTATTCCAGAACACACAGTTTATTTGAACATTTTATGTGACGGTACATGTGGCTGGAACAGCAATGGCCATTGGCTGATTGGGGCTGATTGGGGCCTTGCAAACTGAGATATGGCACCAGAGTATATATCGACGGTGAGAATAGAATTAGTCACTTCCTGTGGAAAGGGTATCCTGGGAATTCACAGGCCGAGAAATTCAGCTTGGGCGGTATCAGATGGGATGCCCATTAGACGCAGCGCCTGATAACAGTTCCATTCCACTCAATGTCCCCTTTCATATCAAACAGTTATTTTCCCCTCAATAGCTCTTAACTCTCCATGAAGCTCGATTCTTCCCATGTCTTGAATCCTGCACTCATATCTGGAGAGGTTCTTCGAACAGGTATCCCACCCCTGCGATAGGATGTCGGAGAGAGGTCGTCAACTAATAGCCAATCCCTATCTCACCTCTAACCTTCAACTTCTCTCTCAACCTTTCTTGTATCTCTGTTTGACCAAACTACAGGTTGGACCTCTTTGGTCCAGTATTCTCTGGTCCGGAAACATCCGTGGTTCGGCTTCGGTTTCTCGCGCTCCCTGGCTCTTGTTGATGAGTGCGCGACCGGCGCTTTGCGTGCATGGCGTCCCGATTTCCCGGGCATCAGTGAGGTGGGCGGGCAAGGAAAGGGAAGGGCTAGAGGCTGACTGAGGTGCCAGAACTGGGTCTGAGGGAGAGGAGGGTTTATAACAAAAAAAAGAGCACCAAACCAGCGCGTTAATTAACAAATGTGGCTGGGAGATTTCTACACGGAGAGAGAGTGAGGCCCCAGTTTCGCAGCCCGAGCAGGGGTGTGGCAGGGGTGTTCAGGAGCCCGGGCGCTGTCTGCAGGTACCGGTAAGCCTGGGCTCGGAGTGACATAGAAATAGAAACATAGAAATTTACAGCGCAGAAGGAGGCCATCTCGGCCCATCGTGTCCGCGCTGGCCGACAAAGAGCCGCACGGCCCTCGGTCAGCAGCCCTGAAAGTTACATATAAACCGATGAACAATGAACAATGGCGGAAAGGTAAAGAGCACCCGGCCCAACCAGTCCGCCCCACACAACTGCGACACCCCTTACACCGCAACATTCTACACTCCACCCCAACCGGACCCATGTGATCCCCTGGGAGAGGCAAAAACCAGAGAAAAACCCGGGCCAATTGGGGAAATAAAATCTGGCAAAATTCCTCTCTGACCCATCCAGGCGATCAAAACTGGTCCAGGAGATCACCCTGACTGTTTTCAATTCCCTGCAGTACTTACCATCGTATCTGCACCAGCCAACAAGAGGTCATTCAGTCTAATCCCACTTACCAGCTCTAGGTCCGTAACCCTGCAGGTTACGGCACTTTAAGTGCCCATCCAAGTACCTTCCATGGTTCGGCAAATTCTCTGTTCCGGCACCGGTCAGGTCCCGAGGGTGCCGGACCACAGAGGTCCAACCTGTACTATGATGGCCGGTGCTCCTTTGAAATGTCTTCCTATTCATTCTAAGTTCCAAATGGTCCACCTGACATTCTCTTCCTCCTCTCTCAATCCTCACTGTCGAAATGAAGCTTCATCGCACAATCTCCAACTCAAACTCATTCCTCTTTGGTACCTGTAAGTTGCTGAACTCCTCACCACTCCCAGTCTTCCCATCTTCCTACAACCTTAAAGGCCAATTCTGATGTCACCCAATTACTGTCCCTGATGTATCTCACCATTTTTATTCTTCTCAACCTTGGCGCTTGTAACGTATTTGCTTCATGGGGTGCTTTGCTTAAGAATTCATAGCCACACATTGCTATTAAGAATGAGTTGGTTTATTAGCAAAAAGTTTAACAATCACACTACACATTACCAGTTCATCCACCAGGCTCACAACCACCTGCCTCATCGTGGATCCCCCGAACCCAAGTGGCTGGGGTTTTATTGAGTCTTGTGAACATCACGTGACTGGCTAAGCCACTCACAACTCAACAGTTCTACCAACCTGTGAGCATACTCACAGAGGCACACATTACAGTGGTATCCTGCATGTAGTGACGTCACCCTTCCTCTGTGTTTCCCAATGAAAATGTCACTGAATTTGAAGGAGAGCAGCATGCCTGTAAAACATTGTACCTACCCGACTCTTCACCATCATTTTCTCCAGTTCTTTGCTGATTTCTGCAAATGTAGGCCGCTTGTCTGGCTCTTGTTTCCAACATCGCAGCATCAAGTTGTACCTGAGGGAGAGTTATAGCACATTTACCACACTGACTGTACTGAGGAAGGGAGAGTTTTACAGTGTACTTATAAGTTATAAATTACAACACTGACTGCACGTCAGCGCTGACCTCCCCATTCCGTGCTGACCTCTCTGTCCCGTGGTGACCTCTGCTCCCGTGCTGACCTCTCCCCCCGTGCTGACCTCTCCCCCTGTGCTGACCTCTGCCCCACCGTGCTGACCTCTTCCCCACCGTGCTGACCTCTGCCCCCCCCGTGCTGACCTTTCCCCCCCATGCTGACCTTTCCCCCGTGCTGGCCTCTCCTCCCGTGCTGACCTCTGCCCCCCGTACTGACCTCTGCCCCCCGTACTGACCTCTGCCCCCCCGTGCTGACCTCTCCCCCCCGTGCTGACCTCTCCCCCCCGTGCTGACCTCTCGCCCCCCCGTGTTGACCTTCCCCCCCATGCTGACCTCTCCCCCCGTGCTGACCTCTCCCCCCGTGCTGACCTCTCCCCCCCCCCCTGTGTTGACCTCCCCACCCAAACTCCCACTACATTGTGCGAAGATTTGCACCAGAAATTTAGAAATTCTACCCATTGCTGCCATGGTTTTAAAGTTGGTCGTACATTTCCTCGCTGCAGTTTTCCGGCCTCTCCATCCGGTATCCTGTCTTTAGGAGATTGAAGAGGCGTTCAGGAGCAATCCCGGGATATGGATTACCACCCAGCGTTACTATCTCCCAAAGCAGAATGCCAAATGACCACCTGGATCGTGCAAGGAAAGAAAGTTGTGTTAGTACATAAAAAATAAACCAAGAACTAGGATTTATTTCTAGAGGTATATAATTGAAAACTAGAGAAGTTATGCTAAACCTGTATCAAATCTTATTTAGACTATACTCAGAGTACTGCGTACAGTTCTAGTCGCCATATTATAAAAAGGATATGGAGACACTGAAGAGGGTGCAGAGAAGATTTACAAGGGTGATACTAGAAATGTGAGGGTATACCTATCAGGAAAGGATGAAAAGGCCGGTTCTCTTTTCTCTTGAAAAAAGGCAGCTGAGGGGTAACCTAATAGAGGTCTTTAAAATGATGAGAGGTTTTGATACAGAATGTTTCCACTTGTGGGGAAGAGCATAATTAGAGGCCATCAATATAAGATGGTCACTAAGAAACCCAATAGGGAATTCAGAAGAAACTTCTTTACCCAGAGAGTGGTGAGAATGTGGAACTCGCTACCACAGGGAGTGGTTGAGGCGAATAGTATCGATGCATTTAAGGGGAGGATAGACAAGCATATGAGGGAGAAGGGAATAGAGGGTTAAGCTGATAGGTTTAGATGAGGAAAGACGGGAGGAGGCTCGAGTGGAGCATAAACGCCGGCATGGACTGGTTGGGCCGAATGGCCTGTTTCTGTGTCATATATCCTGTGTAGTACTGCAATTACCAACAATGAGGCTCCCAGGGCATTCTGATAACGTTGGCCCACATGCTCAGTTGGTTAAGACACTGACTAACTCAGCTAACAGTCTCGGAAGGTTCTGAGTTTAATCCTTGGTCTGTGCTGAATTAGCTGGAATGCTAATTCCAACAACAACCAACTTGTATTTATATAGTGCCTTTAACATAGTAAAACGTCGCAAAGAGCTTCATGGGAACGTTATCAAGTGAATTTAACACCGAGCCACATAAGGAGATATTAGGACAATGACCAAAAGCTTGGTCAAAGAGGAATGTTTTAAGGAGCGTCTTGAAGAAGGAAAGGGAGGTAGAGAGGCGGAGAGGTTTAGGGAGGGAGTTCCAGAGCTTGGGGTCTAGGCAGCTAAAGGCACGGTCACCAATGGTTGAGCGATTATAATTAGGGATGCTCAAGAGGGCAGAATTAAAGGAGCGCAGATATCTAGGGAGGTTGTGAGGCTGGAGGAGATTACAGAGATAGGGAGGGGCGAGGCCATGGAGGGATTTGAAAATAAGGATAAGAATTTTGAAATCAAGACGTTGCTTAACCAGGAGCCAATGTAGGTCAGCGAGCACAGGGGGTGATGGGTGAGCGGGACTTGGTGCGAGTTAGGACACGGGCAGCCGAGTTTTGGATAACCTTTAGTTTACGTAGGGTAGAATGTGGGAGGCCAACCAGGAGTGCGTTGGAATAGTCAAGTCGAGAGGAAACAAAGGCATGGATGAGGGCTTCAGCAGCAGATGAGCTGAGGCAGAGGACGGAGGTGGAAATAGACGGTCTTAGTTATGGCACTTGAAGGGGAATAAATTACAGTGCTATGGGGAATAGGGCAGGAGAGTGAGACTAGTTGGACAGCTCTCTCAAAGAGCCGGCACAGACACGATGAGCCCAATGGTCTCCCTCTGTGCTGTATCATTCTGTGATTCTATGAAGTGGATATTGGGGCGACGATAAGATTCAAGGCAATTGGATAACTATTTGACAAGGAAGAGTGTAAAAGAATGCAGGAAAATGGGATTAGAGTGCATGACCCTGATATTCCTCTGCCCCGATTTTTGGCCCATCAATAATGCAACCCTGCCCAATTAGTCAGTTCCACCTGCCGATTACTGCCCTAAAGTCAGGCATAAAATGGCGACTAATCTGGGTTCACGATTCTGATGGTAAACAGGCTGGTGAGCAAGCATGACTTACACATCACTTTGCGAGGTGTAGATGTGATCAAACAAAGACTCGATCGCCATCCACTTGACGGGGATCCGACCCTAGAGACAAGAGAAAGCAAAAAAATCATTCATTGCTACAACTGTATAGGGTGTTGGTGAGACCACACCTGGAGTACTGCACCCAGCTTTGGCCTCCTTATATAAGGAAGGATATACAGTACTTGCATTGGAGGCAGTTCAGAGAAGGTTCACGAGGTTGATTCCTGAGATGAAGGGGTTGTCTTATGAGGAAAGGTTGAGCAGGTTGGGCCTGTACAAGTTGGAGTTTAGAAGAATGAGAGGTGATCTTATTGAAACGTATAAGAGACTAAGGGGGCCTGACAGGGTAGATGCAGAGAGGATGTTTCCCCTCGTGGGAGAATCTAGAACTAACGGGGCGTAGTTTCAGAGTAAGGGGTCACCCATTTAAAACTGAGATGAGGAGGAATTTCTTCTCTCAGAGGGTCGTGAATCTTTGGAATTCTCTGCCCCAGAGAGCTGTGGAGGCTGGGTCATTGAGTATATTTAAGGTGGAGATGGACAGATTTTTGAACGATAAGGGAGTCAAAGGTTATGGGGAGCGGGCGGGGAAATGGAGCTGAGGCCAAGATGAGATCAGCCACGATCTTATTGAAAGGCGGAGCAGGCTCGAGGGACCAAATGGCCGACTCCTGCTCCTATTTCTTCTGTTCATATGTTCTGTGTGTGTGGATTGACACAGAGCCCATCCCGCCCACACTTCCAACAGAGAGGGTACAATTTGCACCGTACAGGAAGGCCTTCCATTTATAATCACAAGTTACAGAGAGTAAACCTCTTCCTAACTCCCAGGTACTCATTCACATCAGTTCTGATGAAGGGTCTCATGGAATGTTGACCTACCTTTTACTGGGAATGAACGGGAAGGCAGGATGAAAGTAACCTGCTCCGTCTGATGGATAAAAGGGAGCATGGATGGGCCTGAAGGCCTTTGCATCTGTTTTGTACATTGTCCAGCCTACAACTGATGAAACGCACCCACCTAATCTAGATGGGTTCCAGAAACCATGCTTGGCCTTCAAGTCAATGCCTGTGTGGTTGGAAGGCAAGGACCCTGGGTGGGGGGGCCGCGGGGCAGGGGTGGGGTGGGGGGAGGAATGGCTCTGTGCCACAATTGGGGGCGAAAACATTCTGGGGCTGGGAACTTTCCCTCCGCGGGGCGTTAAGGGGTCGGCACGGGTGGTGAGGGGTCGCCACGCACGGCCAAGACGACATCGCTGGTTGCGCGGGGCGCTGCGCTGCCATGGCAACGCCTCCGCAAACTCCGGGGCAATATCCCGGGAGATGGTGGCACCCCGCTCCTCCGGGGCAAAAGGTGCCCTGCACCCCGGAGGTGCTAACGGGGCTATAAAATGGGCCAATTTCACCACCTGGTCTTTGTGCGAGCGGATGACAATGGAACGTTTCAGATATTTTTAAGCAACTTAGACTTAAATACCACCGTTTACGTGGAAAAGATGCCCTAAGACACTTCACAGAGGAATAAAGGAAGAGGCACCGAGCCATTGTGGGAGAGTTAGGAGAGGTGACAAAAAGCTCGGTTGGAGAGGTAGATAATGAGAAGGCTCTTGAAGAGAAAGAATAGAGTAGAGAGTTAGGGAACGTTAGGGAAGACATTCCAAAGAGTAGGGCCGAGATGGCTGAAGGCTCCTCCACCATTGGGGTAGTGGAGGTGCGGGAAGGGGGTGGGGGTGGTTGAGATATATGGAAGGCCAGAGTTAGAGGCCTAAAGGGAGAGAGCAGAAGGCTGCAATGGTTGTAATGCTGGATAAGCAACCCATAAGAACAAAGGAAATAGGAGCAGGAGTCGGCCATACGGCCCCTCGAGCCTGCTCCACCATTTAATAAGATTATGGCTGATCAGCGACCTCAACTCCACTTTCCTGCACTATCACATATCCCTTCATTCCCTTAATATCCAAAAATCTATTGATCTCAACCTTGAATATACTCAAAGACTGAGCCTCAACAGCCTTCTGAGGTAGAGAATTCCAAAGATTCACCACCCTCTGAGAAGTTTCTCCTCATCTCAGTCTTAAATGGCCAACCCCTTATCCTGAGACTGTGACCCCTGGTTCTAGACTCCTCAGCCAGGGGAAACATCCTCCCTGCATCTACCCTGTCAAGCCGTGTAAGAATTTTGTATGTTTTAATGAGGTCACCTTTCAATTCTTCTAAACTCTAGAGAATACAGGCCTAGTCTGCTCAACCTCTCCTCATAGGATAATCCCCCCATCCCAGGAATCAGTCTGGTGAACCTTCGCTGCACTCCCTTTATGGCAAGTATATCCTTCCTTAGGTAAGGAGACCCAAACAGCACACAATACTCCAGGTGCGGTTTCACCAGGGTCTTATATAATTGCACTAAGACGTCTTTATTCGTAGTCTCAAATCCTCTTGTAATAAAGGCCAATAAATTCTGGTCTACACGTGACTACAGTCCCAAACACCCCCTGGGCGACTCTTATTGCTCTCTGAAGTGACCAAACAAACTGCTGAGCTCCCCCAGAAAAAAGCACTACTATAAAGCAGATGGGACAATGTCCCATCATCACCTTCCCATCAAATGTCCTTTTCAGGGCTACAAGCAGCGGGCAATAAACACAGCACTGGTCATATCCCGACACCAATCACACACAAGGTGAAGGGGTTGTACCGATAGGAAGCGTTATTTTACATGCAACGCACTGAGGGGGGGGGGGCGGGGGGGGGAGCCAGTGTCGGTCTTTCAGCTGATGGGTGACTAACGAAGGCACACCATACCTTGCTTCTTTTTACGTAAGAGTCCTCCTCATACACATCTCTGGAGAGCCCAAAATCGGAGATCTTCATCTTACGCCCCTCGGCAACCAGAACGTTCCGTGCTGCCAGGTCACGATGGACAAGCTAAGAAGAAAATATAAAGGTAAAGGTCGCTAACTAGATGCACATCACATTAAGCCAGGAAGTCACACAACAACAACTTGTATTTATATAGCACCTTTAACGTAGTAAAACGTCCCAAGGCGCTTCACAGCAGTGTTTTAAGACAAAACAAATAAATTTGACAACAAGCCACATAAGAAGAAATTATATCAGTTGACCAAAAGCTTGGTCAAAGAGGTAGGTTTTAAGGAATGTCTTAAAGGAGGAAAGAGAGGTAGAGAGGCGGAGAGGTTTCGGGAGGGAGTTCCAGAGCTCGGGGCCCGGGCAGCTGAAGGCACGGCCACCAATGGTTGAGCGATTATAATCAGGGATGTTCAAGGGGGCAGAATTTGAGGAGCGCAGACATCTCGGGGGGTTGTGGGGCTGGAGGAGATCGCAGCGATAGGGAGGGGCGAGACCATGGAGGGATTTGTGAACAAGGATGAGAATTTTGAAATCGAGGTATTGCTTAACCGGGAACCAATGTAGGTCAGCGAGCACAGGGGGTGATGGGTGAGCGGGACTTGGTGCAAGTTAGGACACGGGCAGCCGAGATTTAGATCACCTCAAGTTTACGTAGGGTAGAACGTGGGAGGCCAGCCAGGAGTGCATTGGAGTAGTCAAGTCTGGAGGTAACAAAGGCATGGATGAGGGTCCAAACGCTCTGGATTCTTGGCCTCTTGGTGAAGTGTGTAATGGAAGTTCTTTATTGGGTGGAAGTATAGAACGAAAGTGCAGAAGTGAACCGTTTATAACTCAGGTCAGTCACTGGTTATCCTGGTCAGATGGACAAGGGGATTGTAGCTCACATCTGGACTATATAAGTAATGGTACAATTGATTTTACTGTGAGACGTTTAATCAGTTCTTCCCTTGGAGAATTGGGAGGATTCGCAGGCTGATTAACGGTGAACGCTCCAACCATGGCCGTCACCATCTTCTACACTAACTCATATTGGGTTAGTCCGATACAGGTAAGTGTTTTGGGCTTCCCACAGCCCAGACGATGAGGTGGCGCCACCAACTGGATGCGAATCCAGAACTCAAATCTCTGCTCTCTACTCTGTGTCAGCTGTGGCTCAGTGGGTCTCACTCTCTCTCGCCTCTGAGTCAGAAGGTTGTGGGTTCAAGTCCCACTCCAGGAACTTGAGCACAAAAATCTAAACTGATACTCCAGTGCAGTGCCGCGGGAGCGCTGCACTGCCGGAGGTGCTGTCTTTCGGATGAGACATTGAACCAAGGCCCCGTCTGCCCTCTCAGGTGGACGTAAAAGATCCCGCGGCACTATTTTGAAGAAGAGCCAGGGAGTTCTCCCTGGTGCCCTGGCCAATATTTATCTCTCAAACAACATAGCAAAAATAATCTGGTCATTATCACATTGCTGTTGGTGGGAGCTTGCTGTGCGCAAATTGGCTGCCGCGTTTCCTACATTACAACAGTGACTACACTCCAAAAAGTACTTCACTGGCAGTAAAGCGCTTTTGAGACGTCCGGTGGTCGTGAAAAGCGCTATATAAATGCAAGTCTTTCTTTCAGTCGTTGGGACTGTCCGCTGGGACGTTGGAATCTTGTACATTCTGCCTCAGAAGCGTGAATGCTAACCGCTAAGCCAAGGGCTCACTCGCATTGGCGGGGAGTGAGTCACCGGTGAGGCTCAGGTATAAAGGCACTGTCCGTCTCCTCGGAATGTCAACGTGAGTTCTGGTCACCCAACATCTTCAACCACAAATGCGCACATAGTGAATGAAAGGTCACCTTCATTTCAGCCAGGTACTGCATTCCGCGAGAGATCTGCCAGGCAAAGGATATCAAGTCTCCCATGGTCAGTGCCCGCTCATCTGGATTATCCAGGTAGCTGGAATTCCGATTGCCTTCGCCCAAATAACTGGGCCCGACTTTGCGACTCTCCCTCAGGAAACTTCTCAGCGATCCATATTTGGCGTATTCCACGATTAGATACAGAGGACCTGCCAAAGAAAAGGTGCAGAGTTTTCCCAGAGATTCTCGCCTGACTTGGTGCCGTACATCGCAACGTAGCATTTAGCCAATCACCTCTAGATCGTGAGAAAGGTGATGAACCCAGGATCGGAATCTGTCCCAGCAGGACCGAGCACTGCCTGGACTGAAAGATTGAACCGGCTGGGTCTCCTTTCTCCAGGGAAGAGAAGGCTGAGGGGGTGACCTAATAGAGGTCTTTACAATCATGCAGGGGTTTGATAGAGTCGGCGTAGAGAGAAAATGTTTCAGCTTGTGGGAGAGTCAAAGACCAGAGGTCATAAATATAAAATAGTTAGTAATAAATCCAATAGGGAATTCAGGAGAAACTTCTTTACCCTTGGAACTTGCTGCATAAGAAACTGTATTGAACGAGGAATAGGAAAAGGTTCCGGTTTCCAAACGTAAAGACGTCTTGAAGGAAGGACATTCCATCAAGGAACTCGCTCGCTATAGGAATTCACATTTCAGCTATCACTATTGATCCCAGCCCTTGTACACCCAATAAATTGCCATTACCCACTTACTTTAACCTGTGGACGCAGTGTAGTGTGATCAATATTGAAAGAACAAGCGTTTATTGCACAGTTGTAAGTTACACGTGTGTGTAGCGCAGCAACAGACTCCGAGATGTTATCCCATTGCCCCATTTCTCTGGGTATCGCATTGCATTTTCTATGTAATAGGGCGGGCAGTCCTCCTCTTAGACCATTGCTACTGCAGCATCCACTCAATGCTACAGGAGTGGCTGGGTGACTGCTCTTCCTGAAGACATAGCTGGCACCAAGAACTCTCTTGCAGAGGAGACTGTATTGCACAGCATTGCTAGGAATGTATTTCCTGTCGTGCGCACAGCGTTAGAACAAGCCCGCCCATATGGGAGGTACATTTGTTGCAACAACATCAGCGTTCTCTCTCAGGCCAACATCCCCAGCATTGAGGCATTGACCACGCTCGATCAGCTTCGGTGGAGGGGCTGCATCGTCCACATACCCAATACTAGACTCCCAAACCAAGCACTCTACTCCGAGCAACATCACGGCAAGCGAGCCCCAGGGGGGGAAGAGAAAACACTTCAAGGACGCTCACAAATCCTCCCTGAAAAAATGTAGCATCCCCACCGACTCTTGGGAATCGCTGGCCCAAGACCGCTCAGAGTGGAGAAGGAGCCTCCGTGAAGGCGCCCAACACCTCGAGTCTCTTCGTCGGGAGCACGCGGAAGCCAAGCGCAAACAGCGGAAGGAGCGTACGACAAACCACCCACCCACCCGTCACTCCAACCACCGTCTGCCCCACCTGTGACAGAGACTGTAGGTCCCACATTGGGCTCATCAGTCACCTGAGAACTCATGTCAGTGTGGAAGCAAGTCATCCTCAACTCCGGGGGTCTGTATAAGAAGAATATTCCCCCCCCCCCCCCCCATCACTTCCAGATGAACATCCCAGAAGTGGCAGCAGGGAGCAAGTGGAGTGACCCCTGAAGAGAGTTCAGAGTTCATGTCCCCGGTACACAGGAGCGATGTAAGCGAGTTGGACTCCCTATAGAGGATAATCAAATTATTACAAAAGTATTTACCACACAGAAACAGGCCATTCGGCCAAACGGCTCCGTGCCCATGTTTATGCTCCATACCAGCCCCCTCCCACCCCTCTTCATCTCACCCCATCACCATATCCCTCTATTCCCTTCTCCCTCATGTGTTTATCTAGCCTCCCCTTTAAATGCATCTGTGCTAGTCACCTCAACCCCTCCCTGTGGCAGTGCGTTCCACATTCCCACCACTCTCTGGGTAAAGAAGTTCCTCCCGAATTCCCGATTGGATTTATTAGTGACTATCTTGCATTTATGGCCCCGAGTTCTGGTCTCGCTCGCAAGCAGAAACACCTTCTCCAAGTCTAATCCTGTCCTGACTTTTAAAGTAAATAGGTTAACAACTTCGTTAGGATAAAAGGGACAAAAATAATTAAATATGATGGCGGCATAAATCCCACGGCGCTATTTCGAAGACGTGCAAGGGAGTTATCCCCGGTGCCCTGGGCCAATATTTATCCCTCAATCGACAGAAAAAACTCAGATTATCTGGGTCATTATCACAGCGCTGTTTGTGGGAGCTTGCTGTGCGCAAGTTGGCTGCCGCATTTCCCACATTATAACAGTGACTACACTCCAAAAGTACTTCTTTGGCTGTAAAGCGCTTTGAGACGTCTGGTGGTCGTGAAAGGCGCTATATAAATGCAGGTCTTTCTTTCTTTGTTTCTTTCTTTAAATGAAGTAGTCACTAATATCACCACGTGTTCGCTTACCATCCTGACTGCAGGCTCCATATAGTTTGATAATATGAGGGTGGCTGACTTGTTTCAGGAGGTTGAACTCGGACAAGAGATCTCGTAGTTCACTCTGAGATGCATTCTCTGCCAGACACAGAAACAGAGAGCAGCGTTAATTCAGAGACAGGCGCGATCGCACTTAACCTCCACACGTTCCTTACTGCCACACAGTCATGATACAGCAGCAGCAACTCGCATTCATATGCAAAACATCCCAGAGGCGTAATCGAAACAAAAAAGTAGTGAGGATTCTTTATTTCTTAAATCGAGCTTTTTTCAGATCGTTTCCCCCCCCTCCACTGTAATAGAGCACCGCCTAGTGGACTTCTGATGTAATAACAACTACTGATGTGATAACAATAAAAAGGTCATACGGCAAGGTCATGTGGCACAGTTCTGTTAGGAGCCATCTTGTTGTGTATGTGCTTGTTAGTGGTGTCTAAATATACCCCCCCCCCCCACCCCCCGCCCCACCCTTTCTGTCTTCGTCCAGCCTAGAAGGATGGATGGTCTGGGCCCATTGAGTCCCCAGTGACTGCTGGGATCAGCTGGTACGGAATGTGACTCAGGCAGAGGTGAGTCAGCCAAGATCAGGTTCCTCTCTCCCACTGGAATATAACCAGTGGCGAGATGAGAAGAATTATTCTTAATGCAGCAAGTTGTTATGATCTGGGACGCGCTGCCTGAAAGGGTGGTGGGAGCAGATCCAACAATAAATTTCAAAAGGGAATTGGATAAATACTTGAAGGGACGGACATTTGCAGGGCTATGGGGAAAGAGCAGGGTGTAAAGTATTTGCTTCATGGGTTCTTTGCTTAAGAATTCATAGCAACACATTGCTATTAAGAACTAGTTGGTTCATTAACAAAGGTTTAACAATCACACTCCACATTACCAGTTCATCCACCAGGCTCACAACTGCATACCTCATCGTGGATGACCTAGACCCAACTGGCTGGGGTTTTATTGAGTCTTCTGAACATCACGTGACAGGCTAAGCCACTCACAATGCTACAGCCCTGCAAACCTGTGAGCATACTGGCAGGTGTATACATTACACAGGGGAATGGGACCAATTAGATAGTGCTTCTAAAGAGCTGACAAAGGCACGATGGACCGAATGGCCTCCTTCTGTGCTGTATTATTCAATGGTTCTATGCCTCAAGACACGCAATCTTCTGGCCTTGCCAAAGAATTGAGGTTCAGGTGTCGGATTAAAGGCTGCTGACTGCTCAGGATGTAGAATGGGGAGCCCCCACAATGTTGCTGAATGGGGAACCCCCAGTGTTGCTGAATAGGGAACCCCCCAGTGTTGCTGAATAGGGAACCCCCAGTGTTGCTGAATGGGGAACCCCCAGTGTTGCTGAAGGGGGAGCGCCCCCAGTGTTGCTGAATGGGGAACCCCCAGTGTTGCTGAAGGGGGAGCGCCCCCAGTGTTGCTGAATGGGGAACCCCCAGTGTTGCTGAAGGGGGAGCGCCCCCAGTGTTGCTGAATAGGGAACCCCCAGTGTTGCTGAATGGGGAACCCCCAGTGTTGCTGAATGGGGAACCCCCAGTGTTGTTGAAGGGGGAGCGCCCCCAGTGTAGCTGAAGGGGGAGCGCCTCCAGTGTAGCTGAATAGGGAACCCCCAGTGTTGCTGAATGGTGAACCCCCAGTGTTGCTGAAGGGGGAGCGCCCCCAGTGTTGCTGAATAGGGAACCCCCCAGTGTTGCTGAATGGGGAACCCCCAGTGTTGCTGAAGGGGAAGCGCCCCCAGTGTTGCTGAAGGGGGAGCGCCTCCAGTGTAGCTGAAGGGGGAGACCCCCAGTGTTGTTGGCGAGGTTTCAGGTAAGGATGAAGTCATGGTATGGGTGCTTAGAGTCAGGATACCTTCAGTTCTGCCGATAAGTTTACCTCGCTGTAGGACCCTCTCTTACATCCGGGAGTAAAAGCCACTGATTGTAGGCCTGTAAGGGTCTTACAATATTTTCATGCCACAGTTACACTTTGAAGATTCTAAGAGGGCTAAAAATTCAATCGGAGGGATCCTAAAGCGCTAATATCAGACGGCCACTAAAGTTAGCGATGGGATATTTTTAGCGCTGGGCCCAGCAACATTCAGTTTCTGGGCCCTGAGAGTGGGGCGAAGGGCTAAGGGAGGCAGCCTCGCAGTGGCCTAAGCGAGGCCTCCCTGCAAAAAGAAAAATTGGAACCAAAAACATTCCCTTTACATTCCTCACCCCAAATAAAGTTAAATCACAAAAAAAATTAAAATCACTCGCACTTACCTGATGCAGTCCTGCCTTCCCTTAGCTCTGCACGCCAGGCATTCTCTGGCGGGGTCACTAGGGGGCGGTGCAGGTAGCGAGCAAACCAAAGTTTATTCCGTGTCGCTACCGGGGGCGTTGCACACCGGCACGAATGGTGACACTCGTTGGTGCAAACTCTTGAGCGCACCTTGTATCCAACCTAATTTTTAACCCCTACCTTTCAGCATCTTCACAGCCACAGTGGTGTAGCCTGCTTTGCCCTTGAGCCGGAACGCCGTAGCCTTGACGACTTTCCCAAATTCTCCTTCACCGAGGGTTTTGCCCAGGACTAGGTTCTTCCTCGGGAACTCCCACTTGGGATCCTCCTGCCGGGGAGAAAGACACGGGAACCACTTAAAACCGCTGAGACTGAGTGGTTCAATGGAGTTCCTTTTAGTCCAGTCGCTCAAACACAATGGGCCGAAAATTCCGTCCTCACTGGGTGGGTACGAAGTGCACACACACCCGGCGAGGCCTCGCAAATGCCGGCTCGCGGGGAGCGATGCACATGCGCCAAAAACCGGCTTTTCCGATCTGTCAAAATTTCTCTTGACAGATCCTACGCATCTTCGCAGGTAGGACATCCGTGGGACAGAGATTGGGTTATTTGCCCAGCAAATGTCCTTCAAACTCTTATGCCTGGTAACAGCAGGTGCACATAGCTTACCTTTACCAGTGTAAGTGTTTTAAAATATAGAAAAATTAAATGTAATTAATCATTTTATGTTAAAAACCCTGTCCATTAAGGCAAGTTTATTTTTTAACCCGATTAAAACACATTTATAAAAAAACATTTTTAATATTTTTTTTCTGAAACATTTAATTACATTCAATTTCAATTAATTTTAAATATGTCAGTTGCATTTTTAATTTATTGCGTTGTGTTTCTTGTTTTGGATTTTTTTCTCATTGATAGAAATGGGAGCCCGTACAAACAGAGCTCCCATTATTATCAATGAGAATACTATATAGTGATTGGTGGCCCAGGCCCACGTGATTCCAGGATACGAATACGTCCCGGGAGGACATGTCCCCATGTGCTGCACAGCGCTTGGAGGCTTCCGACCGTAATCCTACGTTCCTCCGGGACCACCGGGTATTTTCATTAAAAATTTTTGGGTTGGAGGCGTTCGTCCGAAGGAAACCTCCGACCGCAAGATCCCCCCCCCAATATATTCCTACCTTGCAACAGTGACTACACTTCAAAGAGAAGGTTGAGAGGAGATTGGATCGAGGTGTTCAAAACCATGAGGGGTCTGGACAGAATAGAGAGAGAGAAACTGTTCCCATTGGCGGAAGGGTCGAGAACCAGAGGACACAGATTTAAGGCGATTGGCAGAAGAACCAAAGGCGACACGAGGAAAAACCTTTTTACGCAGCGAGTGGTTAGGATCTGGAATGCGCTGCCTGAGAGGGTGGTGGAGGCAGACTCAATCGTGGCTTTCAAAAGGGAGTTGGATAAATGCCTGAAGGACAAGATTTGCAGGGTTATAGGGAAAGGGCGGGGGGAGTGGGACTGGCTGAAATGCTCTTGCAGAGAGCCGGCACGGGCTCGACGGGCCGAATGGCCTCCTTCTGTGCTGTAACCGTTCTATGATTCTATGATTCATTGACTGTAAAGTGCTTTGGGACGTCTGGTAGTTGTGAAAGGTGCTATATAAATGTAAGTCTTTCTTTCTTTTCAGTATTTATGTGCATTAGTTTTAAGAAACCCAGAAACGCAAAACGTCACTTCACAAATCATTTACTGGAACAGATTATTCTCAAGTTAAATCCCTCGCCAAATGCTGTATAATGAAATTATGTCCTATATGGAATTGAGTGGTTTAGATGGAAATAAATAACTTGTATGGAAACAATGCCCTAGAAGTGTCAACTGTGGCTCAATGGACAGCACCTCGCCTCTTGTCAGATGGTTGTGGGTTCACAAAAATCTAGGCTGACACTCCCAGTGCAGCGCTGCACTGTCAGAGCGCCTATGAAGTACTTTTGGAGTGTAGTCACTGTTGTAATGTAGGAAACATGGCAGCCAATGTGCACACAAGCAAGCTCCCACAAACAGCACTGTGATAAATGACCAGATAATCTGTTTTTTTGTTATATTGATCGAGGGATAAATCCCCTGTTCTTTTTCAAAATAGTGCCATGGGATCTTTTAAGTCCACCTGAGAGAGTAGACAGGGCCTCAGTTTAACCAAAAGAGCAGCACTGCACTGGGAGCATCAGGCTAGATTTTTTGTGCTCCAATCCCTGGAATGGGATTTGAACCCACAACCTTCTGAGCCAGAAGCAAGTGTGCTGCCCACTGAGCCAGAGCTGACACAAAGGACACAGGCACAGGCACAGGCACAGGCACAGGCACAGGCACAGGCACAGGCACAGGCACAGGCACAGGCACAGGCACAGGCACAGGCACAGGCACAGGCACAGGCACAGGATGACCTTGCAGACACTCTCAGTACCACAGATTCCAGCTTGGGAACTTATGATGCAGGTGAGCAAAGATCAAAATGGATACGTTAAGTGGCATTTGTGATCCTTATACAATCCTTGCAAGGCCGCACTTAAAAAGTATATAATAAAACGGCACTCACTGGTATCTTGAAGGCATCCACTGCCACTTGATTCTCCATGGAATCCATGGAAGGCCTCCGGATATTGTTGGAGGAGTAGCTGATCGGATACGCCTGAGCCGGCCTCCTGAAAGTCATTTCTGCCGAGGCGATGGGGGGTTTGGGAGAGTTTTTATGGTACCGGTGAATGAAATAGGAAGAGAGCAGCACGGACAGGATGAACGACAGCAACACCGCAGCGGCAATAATGGTTTTACACAGATCATCGCACACCATCTCTGTGAATGAAAGAGAACGGAAAAGGCCATGATGTTTGCGCTGAGCAGGAGCCCACGTGGATCAGGTGAATATACGTTGTTGTGGCCTGATACCAAGGCAGGCAGCACCTTGGAGATAGATTTCTCTTTCCTCCACTTCCTTGAGAGGACATGTTTGACAAACCGATTGCCCTCGGCCGCTGCCAAGGTCACTGGGATTGGCGTAAAATGGCCTAAGCCACCAGGCCGTCACTTCAGTGCGGTACTGAGGGAGCACTGCATTGTTAGAGACACCATTCTTCAGAGTACAGTGTCCAGGGCCGCGCCGTGGATCTTGATGACTGGAGGGGCAGTGCTGGGGGGCGGGGACAGGTTGGTGGAGGACCTTTGTCTTACGGATGTTTAGCGTAAGACCCGTGCTTTCGTACGCCTCGGTAAATACAGTGACAATGACTTTCCCTCAACCACTGTCTGTCCCATCTGTGACAGGGGCTGTGGTTCTTGTGTTGGACTGTTCAGCCAGCCAAGGACTCATTTTGAGAGTGGAAGCAAGTCTTCCTCGATTCCGAGGGACTGCCTGGTGATGATGATGATCTCCAGACCAGGGCCTAGAAATTCGGGTCATTTGCGCCTCACCCGGGCACGGCGCCGCTAACGATTCCCGCTAAACTCTGCGGGAGTTTAGCGGCGGCGAAAACCCGTAGCGCCGACGATGTCATCACCGTGCGCGGCGCCCCCGGACCCTAAATTGGGGATCGCCCCCTGAAGCTGCACTGGGCAATGCCAGCCACAACTGAGGAGGGCACGAACCGGGCAGGCCACTCACGGGGCATTAACGATAGTTAAAGGGGCGATGCAGCGGCTTAAATAAATAAATTGCCCGCAATTTTGGTGGGGCCCGTGGGTGCTTTGAACGCGGGATCTGCGCTGTGAGCGGTCGGAGTGCTTGGCTGTTGGCACGGCAACCCCCTCCCCTCCCCGGTGGTCCAGGTAGAACCCATTCTTAAAAAGCAGAGTTTGCAGCCTGGGACATTCCCTATAATTAGGAAAGAGCCCCTCGTACGGGGCAGTGCCACGTGGCACAGTGCCACCCCCCCCCCCCCGCTGCCCCCTCCCCCCCACCACCCCACGCTCTCCACCCGTTCGCCCCGCCACCGCCCTAGATAGGAAGTGATGCGTGTTATTTTCCGCTCCACTTCCTTTTGGGAGCAGAGGGGCGGTGACCCCAACATCTCGTGAGAGGCGGGACTTCTACGCCTGGAGAGTGTTACCGCCCTCAAACGGAGGGCGCACCGGAGCTTTCCCCTCGCAGACGATACATGGTCGGGGTTTCTCACTTGGCCTTAGCCACCTCCTTGAATGATCAATATTAGTGATTGGCGCAAGTGGTGTACAACCTCGCACCGTGCGGTGGGATAGAATTAGCTTTCAGGGGCTGGATTGTCGCCACTTTGCCGTCTCGGCTCGCGCCATGGAGGGGGCGGCAATGGCGGTGGGAATTGTTTCCCGGGCGGGCCGCCTCACACTCAGGGCCCAGCTGCTGAATTTTGCTGCTGCAGAGGCAAACCATTTCACGACGCAAAGTTTACCGTCCCGCCGCCATTATTGTCCCGAAAATGACCAGCACTGAAAATCCAGCCTCTATTTATCACCCTTCTTTTGACAAGTTCGTAAACCAAGGCCCCAGCTGTTGATGGTTCTGATGAACATCAAAGTGCCTGCAGAGCTCAGTTAATCTGGGGATGGCATGGCCAGAATTTTCCAACTCCCCGACTGTTGGCCACACCCCAGAGGCAGAAACTTGGAAAATTGTCCTTTAAAATCGGTTAAATGCCAACATCAAGGTTCTAGCAATAAACATACCAACAATGTCATCCTTTTGACAGACGCATTTTTTATCAGAGTAGCAGACACAAGTTCCAAAGCCTCCTTTGATGCCGCCCAGCTCTCCAGGTTCAAATCCACCAACGACCTTGTCCCATTCTAAATCAAATATGTTCAACAAAACATGTGAGACAGGGGAAGTAGGAACATTTTGCTGCTCCTACCTACAATTTCTCTTTTCCTCAATTATTAATCAACCTAGCTGTTATGTTTGTGATGCACTTATGAATGACTCCACGAGGCACTGTGTTGTACTCAAATTGTAGCTACCTTGGTCCTTTATTCGTAACTCCAGAGTAAGGCAAAAGCATGGTGGGCAGTCTTTTATACTGGGCCCTGCACACCTATGCAGGTAACCCTCAGGTCTCCCACCGCAGTGCCCTCTGGTGGACAGCCTCTGCCACAGGGGCAGGAAACCCCGGTCTCCAGTTGCACCCTCTAGTGGTGCCAGCATAGTATATACACAGTGTAAACCTTATTGATAGTACATCAGGTAACAAGTCTCCATCTTATGCAACTATACAGTGACTACACAGAGAGTATATCTATAGTTTGCATATATTTGTCCCTGCGTCAGCTGTGGTAGCACTCTTGCTTCTGAGTCAGAAGGTTGTGGGTTCAAGTCCCACTCCAGGGACCTGAGCACAAAAATCTAGGCTGACACTCCCAGTGCAGTGCTGAGGGAGTACCACACTGTCAGAGGTGCTGTCTTTCGGATGAGATGTTAAACCAAGACCCTGTCTGCCCTCTTAGGTGGACGTAAAAGATCCCACGGCATTATTTTGAGGAAGAGCAGGGGAGTTATCTCCGGTGGCCTAGGGCCAATATTTATCCCTCAATCATTAAAGCAGATTATCTGATCATTATCACATTACTGTTTGTGGGAGCTTGCTGTGCGCAAATTGGCTGCCGCGTTTCCCACATTACAACAGTGACTACAAAAGTACTTCATTGGCTGTAAAGTGCTTTGGGACGTCTAGTGGTCGTGAAAGGCGCTATAGAAATGCTATTCTTTCTTTTCTTTAGTCCGCACTACCTATTTCCTCTGCCTTTCTAAGGTTAAAACTTCTTCGGCCGGGGCCAGAGGTCAGGAAAAGACAGAAGAAAATGGCTGGCTTTCTTTCTTTTTGATCATTTTTTTGGGGTAACACGTGACACGTAAATTTGCTTGTGTAACAAAGGGTTCCAGCTGGTATATGACAGACACCTCTCATGCCCAATATATGTCGTGATATAATCGTTCCTTCTGGTGTCCATGCAGACAGGCACATGACGACTGGAGATTTTGCACGCTAAGTGTGGACTGTGGTTACTCACCGATACAGTCTTGGGGACATGTATTCTTCTTCTGTTCCACGACATCACAATATCCGTCGGGGCAGCTGGAGAGATCCGATGAGCAGGTGGAATAGTTTTTTGATATGCCTGCAGCAAGGAGTGAAAGATTTGAAGTGACAAATGTGCGGATGAGACAAGCAACAAATCTACGTTGATTGCATATTAATGCACAGCTAAATTCTGAACATCATACATAGTGGGATTGACTTATAGAGTATTTACAGCACAGAAACAAGCCATTTGGCCCAACAGGTGTTTATGCTCCACACAAACCCCTTCTCATGCCTCTTTATCTCCCTCCATCAACATATCCCCCTATTCCTTTCTCCCTCATCTATTTATCCAGCCTCCCCTTAAATGCATCGATACTATTCACCTCGACCACTCCCTGTGGCAGTGAGTTCCACATTCTCACCACTCTCTGGGTAAAGAAGTTTCTCCTGAATTCCCCATTGGATTTATTAGTGACTGTCTTGTATTTATTGCCCCTAGTTCTTGTCTCCCGCACAATGGAAACGTCTTCTCTATGTCTACATTGTCAAACCCTTTCATAATCTTAAAGACCTCTATCAGGCCACCTCTGAGTTCGCCTCCCAGTCACACACCATCCTGACTTGGAAATATATCGGCCGTTCCTTCGTCATCGCTGGGTCAAAATCCTGGAACTCCCTCCCTAACAGCACTGTGGGAGCACCTTCACCACACGGACTGCAGCGGTTCAAGAAGACGGCTCACCACCACCTTCTCAAGGGTAATCCGGGATGGGCAATAAATATCGGCCTTGCCAGCGACGCCCACATCCCAGGAACAAATAAACAAAACGTTTTTGCACCTTCTTCAGTACGTCTATATCCCTTTTATAGGCCCCAAGTTTCCACATGATTTGCTCCTGATTTTTAGGAGCAACTGGTGTAGAACGGAGTATCTTAGAAATCGGAATTCTCGTCATTTAGTTTGCTCCAGTTCTAGTCAGTTAGAACAGTTTCACTTTGGAACAAAATTTTTTTTCAAAAGGGGGCGTGTCCGGCCACTTACGCCTGTTTTCAAAGTTTCGGCAGCGAATACTTACTCCAAACTAACTTAGAATGGAGTAAGTGAAGATTTTTGTACGCTCGAAAAAACCTTGTCTACACTTTAGAAAATCAGGCATAGGTTACAAATCAGGCGTAGGGAATGGGGGGAGGGGGGTTTAAAGGGAAGTTTACAAACATTAAACACTTCAGTTTTACAAATAAAGAGCCACCATCAATAATAAATGATAAATACATCAATAAATCAACCAATAAATCAATCAAAAAAAATTAATAAGAAATAATTTTTAAAAAAATCAATAAATAAAACATTTTCTACTTACCGACTGCAGCACCGGGAGCCCTCCAACAGCGTGCTGGGATGCCCCCCTCAGTGTGTCTCTGTCAGTGTCTCTATCTCTCTGTCTGTCTGTCTGTCTGTGTTTCTGACAGCGAGAGGAGGGGGAGGAGGGGGGTAGAGGGAGAGAGGGGGGAAGCAGAGGGAGGGAAGGGGGAGGGATGGGGGAGAAGGGGGAGGGGGGGAGAAGGGGGAGGGATGGGGGAGAAGGTGGAGGGATGGGGAGAAGGGGGAGGGATGGGGGAGAAGGGGGAGGGGGGAGAAGGGGGGAGGGGGGGAGAAGGAGATTGGGTGGGGGAAGGAGATTGGGGGGAAGGA
This sequence comes from Pristiophorus japonicus, assembly GCF_044704955.1. Taxonomy (NCBI): domain Eukaryota; kingdom Metazoa; phylum Chordata; class Chondrichthyes; family Pristiophoridae; genus Pristiophorus; species Pristiophorus japonicus. The sequence continues at coordinate 9,137,904 of NC_091998.1, read as the reverse complement.
GATTGGGGGGGGGAAAGGAGATTGTGGGGGGGAGGAGATTGGGGAGGGAAGGAGATTGGGGGGGGGGAAGGAGATTGGGGGGAAGGAGATTGGAGGGGGAAGGAGATTGGGGGGTAAGGAGAAGGGGGAGGGAGGCTGAACGGGCTGGGCCCGAGACTTCGGGCAGGGCCCGTCCCCAGCACCATATTTACAGGTAGGTGGCGTTGGGTCGGGTTGGGGGGGAGGTGGTGGGAGGTCGGTCGGTTCAGGTCGGGAGGAGGGAGGGAGGGAGAGGGAGTTCAGGTTGGGGGGAGGGAGGTCAGGTCGGATCCAGTCCGGGGGCGGGGGAGGGGGGGGCGAGCGGGAGTCGGGTCCGGTCCGGAGACAAGGGGGGGGGTGGAGCGGGTGCCGGGTCCGGTCCAGGGGCGGCGGGGGGGGGGGGGGGGTGGGGAGTGGGAGCCGGGTCCGGTCCAGAGGTGGGAAGCGGGAGTCGAGTCGGGTCGGGAGGAAGCAGGAGCTGGGCGTGGGAGTCAGCCTTATTCACGCAGCCCCAGTGAGGCCATTGGGCCAGGGCTAGGGGCTGCGTGCTTCGGGCACCTCCCACACAGTTTCGGGCGCCTGGAGCTACTGCATTTGCGTGCCCACTGTAGCGCGCATGTGCAGAGGTCCCGGCACTGTTTTCAGCGCAGGGACCTGGCTCCGCCCCCTACAGCTCCTGCTGCGCTGCGCCGAGGGCCAGAGGACCTGCAGGGAGGTGGAGAATCTGGAGGTTTTTTTTAGGCGCACTTTGTGGCGCGAAAAACGGCGTCCAGGTCGGGACTGCGCCGTTCTAGGCGCGGCTCGAAACTTGGGCCCTCAGTGTGGAGACCAGAACGGTGCACAGTGCTCTAAGTGTGGTCTAACCTAATTTCCATACAAGTTTAACATAACTTCTCTGCTTTTCAATTCTATATTTCTAGAAATGAATCGAAATTTAAAAAAAATTATTATTATTCATTCTCGAGATGTGGGCGCTGCTAGCAAGACGGACATCTATTGTCCATTCCTCGTTTCCCAAATATGATTTGATAGTGGCGAATGTTTGCTAGGCCACACCAAGGCACGTTAGGAGTCACCCATGTTGGGTCTGGAGTCACATGTAGGCCGGACCGGATAAGGACCGGGCAGGTTTCCTTCCCGAAGCGACATTAGTGAAGCAGTTGGGTTTTAACGACAAGCCGACAACGCCACGGTCACTTGCACTGATACCAGTTTTTTTTTTATTTTACGGAGGAAGAATGAGCACAGTGAATTATCACAGAAGATTCCTACCCTTCTCAAAGCCCTGTCTCCACTGGCATTTCCCGGCTAACGTTCCCAGTCCGCCACATTCCTCACACTCGGAGCGCTGCTTGTTGGTCGCACAGATTCTGGGACAGTTGTTATTTTTGCCTGTGTCTAAGAGAGAAGGAACATTCATTAGTTCAGTGCATTTTCAACCATGGTTTAAATCTTCCTTTGCGGGCTATATAAAGCACGGGATATAGTATCACTTGCAATTACCAATAGAGGGCGATAATGGAGTGAATCACATCTGGCCAGAAGAGGGAACTGATTTGTTGAAAACAGAGCAGAGTTCGACAAAGTCAGCTCTGGTAGTGAAGTACAGGGTGGCAATACTGTGGTCCAAACGCTTAGTACGTTATTATCAAATTCCTCTTTTATTTTAACACATAGGAACCGTAGGAGGCCATTCAGCCTCTCGAGCCTGTTCCAACATTCAATGAGATCATTGCTGATCTGCGACCTAACTCCATATACCCGCCTTTGGCCCACAATTTAGAAGAATGAGAGGGGATCTCATAGAAACATATAATATTCTGACGGGATTGGACAGGTTAGATGCAGGAAGAATGTTCCCGATGTTGGGGAAGTCCAGAACCAGGGGTCACAGTCTAAGGATAAGGGGTAAGCCACTTAGGACCGAGATGAGGAGAAACTTCTTCACTCAGAGAATTGTGAACCTGTGGAATTCTCTACCATAGAAAGTTGTTGAGGCCAATTCGTTAGATATATTCAAAAGGGAGTTAGATGTAGCTCTTACGGCTAAAGGGATCAAGGGGTGTGGAGAGAAAGCAGCAATGGGGTACTGAAGTTGCATGATCAGCCATGATCATATTGAATGGTGGTGCAGGCTCGAAGGGCCAAATGGCCCACTCCTGCACCTATTTTCTATGTTTCTATGTTTCTATCCCCTTTCATCTTTGGTTAACAAAAAATTGATCAATCTCAGGTTTAAAATGAACAATTGATGTATCTCAGTCGTCGTTCGCAGAAGAGAGTTCCAAACTTTTATCACCCTTTGCGCATAGAAGTGTTTCCTATTCTCACTCCTGAAAGCTAAGGCTCTAATCCTTAGACTGTGCCCCCTGGTCCTAGGCTCCCCAACCAGCGGGAATAGTTTCTCTCTATCCACCCTATCTGGTGAGGGATTGGGGTGGGGTGGTTGAGATATATGTAAGGCCAGAGTTAGATGGCTAAAGGGAGTGGACAGAAGGTTGGGAGTAGAGTGGTTGTAATACGGATAAGCAACCCATAAGAATATAAGAATTAGGAGCAGGAGTCGGCCATTCGGCCCCTCGAGCCTGCTCCGCCATTCAATAAGATCATGGCTGATCTTCGACCTCAACTCCACTTTCCTACACTGTCCCTCTATCCCATGATTTTCTTAGAGTCCAAATATCTATCGATCACAGCCTTGAATATACTCAACGAATGAGCATCCATAACCCTCTAGCGCAGAGAATTCCAGAGATTCATGACTCTCTGAGTGAAGAAATTCCTCCTCATCTCAGTCCTAAATGGCCGACCCCTTATCCTGAGACTGTGACCCCTGGTTGTAAACACTCCAGCCAGGGGAAACAACCTCTCAGCATTTACCCTGTCAAGCCCTCTGAGAATCTTATATGTTTCAATGAGGTCACCTCTCACTCTTCTGAACCCCAGAGAGTATAGGCCCATTCTACACAATCTCTCATCATAGGACAGCCCTCTCAGCCCAGGAATCAATCTCATCAAATCAAGAAGGTGCATTTCCAAAAACTGCTGATATGTTTCAGATCAGTCACACCCTTTATATGGTAGAATTCTTAAGATGGAGAGTGACACAGTTAATTCAGAGACTAGGGTCCTGAACTTAGGGAAAGGTAACTTCGATGGTATGAGATGTGAACTGGCTAGAATAGACTGGCGAATGATACTTAGAGGGTTGATGGTGGATAGGCAATGGCAAACATTTAAAGATCACATGGATGAACTTCAACAATTGTACATCCCGGTCTGGAGTAAAAATAAAACAGGGAAGGTGGCTCAACCGTGGCTAACAAGGGAAATTAAGGATAGTGTTAAATCCAAGGAAATGGCATATAAATTGGCCAGAAAAAGCAGCAAACCTGAGGACTGGGAGAAATTTAGAATTCAACAGGGGAGGACAAAGGGTTTAATTAGGAGGGGGAAAATAGAGTACGAGAGGAAGCTTGCTGGGAATATAAAAACTGACTGCAAAAGCTTCTATAGATATGTGAAGACAAACGTAGGTCCCTTGCAGTCAGATTCAGGTGAATTTATAATGCAGAACAAAGAAATGGCAGACCAATTGAACAAATACTTTGGTTCTGTCTTCATGAAGGAAGACACAACTAACCTTCCGGAAGTGCTAGGGGACTGAGGGCCTAGTGAGAAGGAGGAACTGAAGGATATCCTTATTAGGCGGGAAATTGTGTTTGGGAAATTGATGGGATTGAAGGCCGATAAATCCCTGGGGCCTGATAGTCTGCATCCCAGAGTACTTAAGGAAGAGAAATAGTTGATGCATTGGTGATTATTTTCCAACAGTCTATCGACTCTGGATCAGTTCCGATGGACTGGAGGGTAGCTAATGTAACACCACTTTTTAAGAAAGGAGGAAGAGATAAAACGGGGAATTATTGACCGGTTGGCCTGACATCAGTGGTGGGGAAAATGTTGGAATCAATTATTAAAGATGAAATAGCAGCGCATTTGGAAAGCAGTGACAGGATTGGTCCAAGTCAGCATGGATTTATGAATGGGAAATCATGCTTGACAAATTTTCTAGAATTTTTTGAGGATGTAATTAGTAGAGTGGACGGGGAGAACCAGTGGATATGGTGTATTTGGATTTTCAAAAGGCTTTTGACAAGGTCCCACACAAGCGATTGGTGTGCAAAATTAAAGCACATGGTATTGGGGGTAATGTATTGACGTGGATAGAGAACTGGTTGGCAGACAGGAAGCAGAGAGTCGGGATAAACAGGTCCTTTTCAGAATGGCAGGCAGTGACTAGTGGGGTGCCGCAGGACTCAGTGCTGGGACCCCAGCTCTTTACAATATATATCAATGATTTAGATGAAGGAATTGAGTGTAATATCTCCAAGTTTGCAGATGACACTAAGCTGGGTGGCGGTGTGAGCTGCGAGGAGGATGCTACGAGGCTGCAGAGTGACTTGGACAGGTTAGGTGAGTGGGAAAATGCATGGCACATGCAGTATGATGTGGATAAATGTGAGGTTATCCACTTTGGTGGCAAAAACACGAGGGCAGAATATTATCTGAATGGCGGCAGATTAGGAAAAGGGGAGGTGCAATGAGACCTGGGTGTCATGCTTCATCAGTCATTGAAAGTGGGCATGCAGGTACAGCAGGCAGTGAAGAAGGCAAATGGTTTGTTAGCCTTCATAGCTAGGGGATTTGAGTATAGGAGCAGGGAGGTCTTACTGCAGTTGTACAGGGCCTTAGTGAGGGCCTGGAATATTGTGTTCAGTTTTGGTCTCCTAATCTGAGGAAGGATGTTCTTGCTATTGAGGGAGTGCAACGAAGATTCACCAGACTGATTCCCGGGATGGCAGGACTGACATATGAGGAGAGACTGGATCGATTGGGCCTGTATTCACTGGCGCTTAGAAAAATGAGAGGGGATCTCATAGAAACATATAAAATACTGACGGGACTGGACAGGTTAGATGCAGGAAGAATGTTCCCGATGTTGGGGAAGTCCAGAACCAGGGGTCACAGTCTAAGGATAAGGGGTAAGCCATTTAGGACCGAGGTGAGGAGAAACTTCTTCACTCAGAGAGTTGTGAACCTGTGGAATTCTCTACCTCAGAGAGTTGTTGATGCCAGTTCGTTGTATATATTTAAGAGGGAGTTAGATATGGCCCTAACGGCTAAAGGGATCAAGGGGTATGGAGAGAAAGCAGGAAAGGGGTACTGAGGTGATGATCAGCCATGATCTTATTGAAAGGGCCGAATGGCCTACTCCTGCACCTATTTTCTATGTTTCTACGTTTCTAAATCAGCCACCGATGCAGGAATGACACCTTAGCAGCCCAGATCATGGGAACATCAGAATTAGAAACAGGAGTAGGTCAAACGGCCCCTCGAGCCTGCTCCGCCATTCAATAAGATCATGGCTGATCTTCGACCTCAACTCCACTTTCCCGCCCAATCTCCATATCCCTTCTCTCTAATCTGAAGAAAGAAGTGTGGTGATAGAGGGTAACAGTGAAGAGCCATAAAAAGGGGGGTGGGGGAGAGAGAAGGAAATCAGAACACTACCGCAACAACAACTTGTATTTATATAGCGCCATTAATGTAGTAAAACAGCAGTGTAATGAGACAAAACAAATAAATTTGACACTGAACCACATGAGAAGAAATTACAGCAGATCTCCAAAATCTTGGTCAAAGAGGTAGGTTTTAAGGAGCGTCTTAAAGGGGGAAAGAGAGGTAGAGAGACGGGGAGGTTTAGGGAGGGAGTTCCAGAGCTTGGGGCCCAGGCAGCTGAAGGCACGGCCACCAATGGTGGAGCGATTATAATCAGGGATGCTTAAGAGGGCAGAATTTGAGGAGTGCAGAGATCTCGGGGGGTTGTGAATAAATAATAAGCACTGGTACGTACGTGTGCCCTTGAGCGTGACAACGATGTTGGCCTTTGCCTCCTCCTTGCTCAGTGATTCGTTAGCTATGATGGTATAGAGAAGTTTGTAACACGTGCTGTTTCTCAACACTCTGACATCGTTGATGTACAGGAACCCAAATATATCCTCGGCTCGCTTCAGAACTCCCACAATAGACGAACAGTTTCTGTCCTGTTGCGTGACGTTATCCTCGGTGTGGATCAGGGGCACTAGTGTATAGCTTATGTTTAACGCTTGAAAGTTGTGACAGTTTGCGATGCAAATTCTTCCGATCTGGAACACACAATGTGTAATGTATTTGCTTTCCTGGGTCATTTGCTTAAAAATTCATAGTGACACATTGCTGTTAAGACCTAGTTGGTTTGTTAGTTTGACCATTACACTACACATCACCAGGTTCACAACCACCTGCCTCATCGTGGATCCCCCGAACCCAACTGGCTGGGGTTTTATTGAGTCTTGTGGACATCGCGTGACTGGCTAAGCCACTCCCAACTCAACAGCTCTACAACTATTTTAAGTTGAAACATTAATGCAAGTGCCCCTTTATTAAAAGGGAACTAAAACCGACAAGCTTAAACAAATTAAACTTTAGACATTAAGGATCAAATTAAAATTTGGTTGCCAGGGGTGATGATGCACTCCAGTCCCTCCTGTGCCCACCTCTCGCGGAAGGCCGCGAGCGTACCGGTGGACACCACATGCTCCATCTCCAGGGACACCCTGGCTCCAATGTAACCACGGAAGAGAGGCAGGCAGTCGGGCTGAACTGCCTGGACCGGCTGATGGCTCCCTTGGTCGTGCCCAGGAGCAGTCCTATGAGGAGGCCCTCCGACCTGCCCGCTCCCCTCCACACAGGGTGCCCAAAGATCAGGAGTGTGGGACTGAAGTGCAACCAGAATTTGAGGAGCAGCCCCTTCAAATAATGGAAGAGGATCTGCAACCTCACACTATGAACATAGACCTGGAACACCGACTCCTCTCGACCGCAGAAATTGCAGGCGGCCTGGGAGTCCGTGAACCGACTTAAAAACTTATTGCAAGGGACTGCTCCGTGTCACACCCTCCAGGCCAAGTCCCCAATAAATAAAGTCAACAGCTCTACAACTATTTTGTGGTAAATTTCGCGCGGCAAGTTAATTGACCGCGGCAGGACCTGAACCTGCAATCCTCTGATAACATCGAGGATAGAACTGAAGTCAGATGCATTACCCATTGGGCCATGCGGCCGCTGCCCCAGGCAAACATGTAACGAATTTGCGTGTCATCCTTGCGCAGGAGCCATCAAGCAAACTCTACTCTGTAACGCTCATTGGTTTATGTGCAACGAAACCTGTGAGCATGCTCATCAGGTGCATACATTACACAGTGGAATGTTAAATCATCTGCAGTTAACAGCCCAGCTGCAGAGTGAACATTGACGGAATGGTCAGCATTCCTGCCTGCGGGTCGGCAGGTGGGCGGGTCCGAACCCCACTACAGAGCTCCGGCTCGGGATTTCGGGATGACTTCCAGCGGGACATTCGGATCTAGTGGGTGTGGGTGGCCCCCTTCATTGTTTGGGTTGTTGGAGTCCTTTAAACCCTCCCGCCAAAAGAGGGTAGGATCGAAGGGCCGAATGGCCTACTCCTGCACCTATTTTCTATGATTCCATGTATGTATTGAGCGGAATGGGATAAGTACCTGAGAGAAATAAAATTGCGGGGCTACAGGGAAAGGGCGGGGGAGTGGGACTGGCTGAGGTGCTCTTGCAGAGAGCCGGCACGGGCTCGACGAGCCGAACGGCCTCCTTCTGTTCTGTAACCGTTCTATGATACCACAGCAATACACACAGCCAATATTACATCACATCTGCTCACTAATTGCTCTTAAATTTCCGATTAATTGTTGCGATTTTTGTGCTTTCCTCCCGCAGAGCCCCCCTCAATCACAAGAATAAACACGCCCGCATCACCTTAGCAGATCGGCCCGCGTTCCTGTTCACGGAGAAGTGGAACGTTTTCTCAGTGAACTCGATGATGATGGGCTGGACGGTGACATTGAAGTGAAGCATCACAGAACCGTTTGGCCCACTGCATTCGGTGTCCTGGACCAGGACATCCAGGCTGAAGGAACGGTTCTCGGAGATTGACAGGTTCTTCTTCAGCACCAACTCTGAAATACAACATTGGCAAATACGCAGGATTACATCCTGTCTACCGCACAGGCGCAGGCCATTTGGCCCACATAATAACTCATTATCGCTTACTTTTAACGAACCCGTTCCATAATTAATAGCATGAAGCACGGTCTGGGACAATGTTCATTCTTCCACTATGTCTAGGAGCTCATGGCAGGGCTCGTGATGTCTAGACTAATGGTCCTTCAAATGATGAAGGGGTTTTATAGGGTCGAGGTAGAGATGATGTTTCCACTTGTGGAGGGAGACCAGAACTAGGGGCCATCAATATAAGATAGTCACTAATTAATCTAGTAAGGATTTCAAGAGAAAGGTCTTTACCCAGAGAGTGGTGAGAATGTGGAACTTGCTACCACAGGGAGTGGTGGAGGCGAAGAGTATTGACGCATTTAAGGGGAAGCTGGATAAATGAGGGAGGAAGGATTGGAGGTTATGCTGGTAGGGTGAGATGAAGTAGGGTGGGAGGAGACTCGTGTGGAGCATAAACGCCGGCATGGACCTGTTCGGCCGAATGGCCAGTTTCTGTGCTGTACATTCGATGTGATTGGTCAATGCTCCACACACTACTCATCCCACCCCTCTTTAAATCTACCTATCTCATCTACCTTCATATCCTTTAATACTGAGCTATCTACTTAATTACTCATCAATTGATCATCTATCTGTACATCTATCATAAGGCTTTCCTGGGATGGGGGGGTTGGGGGGGGGGGGATTGTCCTATGAGAAGAGATTGAGCAGACTAGGCCTGTATTCCCTAGAGTTTAGGTGATCGCATTGAAACATACAAAATTCTTACAGGGCTTGACAGGATAAATGTTTGTTTTCTTTGGAGCAGAGGAGGCTGAGGGGAGACCTAATTGAGGTGTATAAAATTATGAGGGGCCTAGATGGAGTGGATAGGAAGGACCTGTTTCCCTTAGCAGAGGGGGCAGCAACCAGGGGGGCATAGATTTAAAGTAATTGGTAGGAGGTTTAGAGAGGATTTGAGGAGAAACTATTTCACCCAATAGGAGTGGGCGGGCCTGGAACTCACTGCCTGAAAGGGTGGTAGAGGCAGAAACTCTCATCACATATCCTGTTCCCCTTAATATCTTGTAAGCTTGGTCCCCTTTCAGATGTTGATGGCCCTGCAGTCTGGCCTACACGTGACTCCAGTCCCACACCAACATGGGTGACTCCTAACTGCCTTGGTGTGGCCTAGCAAACCACTCGCTAATACCAAATCATGTTTGGGTAACGAGGGATGGACATTAAATGTCCGTGTTGCTAGCAGCGTCCACATCTCGAGAATGAATGATAATTTTTTTTTAAAAATTACAATTCATTTTTAGAGTTAGAATTGATAGAATTTTATGGAACCTTGGCTGGACCACACTTGGAGCACTGTGCACCGTTCTGGTCTCCATATTACAAAAGGGATATAGACGCATTGAAGAAGATTTGTTCCTGGGATGTGGGCGTCGCTGGCAAGGCCGGCGTTTATTGCCCATCTCTAATTGCCCCTTGAGAAGGTGGTGTTGAGCCGCCTTCTTGAACCGCTGCAGTCCCGTGTGGTGAAGGTGCTCCCACAGTGCTGTGAGGGAGGGAGTTCCAGGATTGTGACCCTGCGGTGGTCTCAGGCTCTCAGATTTTGCAGCCTCCTCTCTCTCTAATTGCCCTGAGCCGCGCATCGCCAAAGGACAGGTTTGTGTGGCCAGGGTTATTTACCGTATCTGTTGACCGTCCCCCGAGCGGGCCGCTCTGCGCTGGGCGGGATCTCCAAGGGCGTGGGCTTCACTCTGAAGTTTTCGGTGACCCAGGTGTCGTTCCTGGTCACTGTCGCCATGTACCTGGTGGTGCTGTCAGTGTCGTAGACGTAGAGAGCCGCCACCACTGTGTGCTGCAAAAATAAAGGCAAGCCTAGCAACGGGTGTTGGGACGGCAGCGGATGAAAATCCAATCGGGTACGTTGCAGGGAAATGGCATAATGGAAATTCAATCCAGAAAGTTGTCGGGGAAATACTGATCCAGTTGCAGAGCGCAGAAAGGACCTCAAGTTTATGCAGGATGGGAGATTGCTTGGAATAGGCTGGCCAGGGAAGCAGATAATGTGGAATCACTTGAGGGAGAATTGGATAGATACTTGAAGGAGCGCTGGATTGTGAGGTCATAATTTTTGGGACTGCCCGGAAATACTGTGGTCTTTTCTGGTTCCACGGTGTAATGTATTGACTTCAAGGGTTCTTTGCTTAAGAATTCATAGCAACACATTGCTATTGAGAACTAGTTGGTTTATTAGCAAAGGTTTAACAATCAGACGACACATTACCAGTTCATCCACCGGGCTCACAAGCAGCTGCCTCATCGTGGATCCCCCGAACCCAACTGGCTGGGGTTTTATTGAGTCTTGTGGACATCACGTGACTGGCTAAGCCACTCACAACTCAACAGCTCTACAACTATTTTGTGCAAAACTATAAATCATAAATTAAGTCCCGGCCCCCCCTTAATAGAGGGGTACTAAAGCCGACAAATTAACAAATTAAACTTTGGACCGTTAAACAAATTAAATAAAAATTTTGTTTCCGGGGGTGATGATGCGCTCCCTGTCCCTACGTTTTCCATCTCCAGGGACATCCTGGCGCGAACGTAACCGCGGAAGAGAGGTAGGCAGTCAGGCTGAACGACCCCCTCGACCGCCCGTTGCCTGGACCGGTTAATGGCCACCTCCTTCAAATATTGGAACAGGGGCTGCAACCTCACCCATTGCACATACACATGGAACATGGATTCCTCCAGACCGCAGAAAATGCAGGTGGCCTGGGAGTCCGTGAACCGACTTAAAAACACCCTCCAGGCCAAGTCCCCAAGTCCCGCGTAGAGAGCACTCCATTGGGGACCCTCGCCTCCTCCGGGGACAGCAAGATGGCGCGCCATGACGTGTCCGGATGGCAGACGAGGATTCAACAGCTCTACAAACCTGTGAGCATACTCACAGCTGCACACATTACGCACGCAGAAACCAAAAACACAGGCACATGCACGGGTATTGGTGCAAATCTGGTTGAAAGAGTCCTACCTCTTTCCTGTTGAACTCAATGAATGCCTCAGCTGTGTCATTGCCGTCGGAGAGGTATGGGGCATTGTCGCCACTGTCGAGGACGGTCACGTGCAGGGACCTCCCGACCTGGATGACCTGGGCAAGGGTGCGCACCGTGCACTGGACAATCATCTCGTATGTCTCCATCTGCTCCCGGTCAAGTGGCTGTTCCACGCTGACCTCTGACGTCTCCTCGTTGATCCTGAATGGAATCGAACCATCTGGAAGATGAATGGATTGGAATAATATTCGGCACGGCTGCATTGACCCATGGCTTCCCGATACATGCGAGTTTCACCGAGATTCATTTTGGTTGGGTAAGGGTATTAAAGGTTACGGAACCAAGGCGGGTAAATGGAGTTAAGATACAGGTCAGCCATGATCTCATTGAATGACACAATAGGCTCAAGGGGCTAAATGGCCTTATGTTCCTATCTTCCTTCCTATGGTCCAAAGTGCCTTCAGGATATTGGCCCAACTCACCAAATCGATCTTGGTCAAGGCCGAATTAATTTGAAAGATTAACCTTCTCAACCTTGTTTTGGGCACCAATCCAAAGTCTCGTTTGGCTGTTTCAGTACAGATCCTGTTGTACGAACAGCCACAAGTCCAATATTTTCACAAGAAAAGAAAATAATTGCCAGTGGCAGGCATTCCTCTCGGGCGCGAATGTGCAGACATCGTTCAATCTCCTGAATCTCCCAGTCAATCAATAACGCAATCGGTTTGCTCAGGTTTGTAAACTGGATGTACTGGTGACATTGGCCAGAGCACAGTGACATTGCCAGAGCACAGTGACATTGGCCAGAGAATCATCATCATAGGCAGTTCCTTGAAATCGAGGAAGACTTGCTTCCACTCCAAAAGTGAGTTCTCAGGTGACTGTACAGTCCAATACAGGAATTACAGTCTCTGTCACAGGTGGGACAGACAGTGGTTGAAGGAAAGGGTGGGTGGGGAGTCTGGTTTGCCGCACGCTCCTTCCGCTGCCTGCGCTTGAGGTGCTCAGCGCCCTCCCAGATGCTCTTCCTCCACTTAGGGCGGTCTTGGGACAGGGACTCCCAGGTGTCGGTGGGGATGTTGCATTTTATCAGGGAGGCTTTGAGGGTGTCCTTGAAACGTTTCCTCTGCCCACCTGGGGCTCGCTTGCCGTGTAGGAGTTCTGAGTAGAGCGCTTGCTCACATCGGGCATGTGGACAATGTGGCCCGCCCAACAGAACTGGTCGAGTGTGGTCAGTGCTTCGATGCTGAGCAACATTGCCAGAGCACAGTTCTGTTGCTTGATCGACATGTCCAAAAATTGATTGTCTGGTCATTCACGCGCACTTTGTGGGATCTTGCTGTGTGTAAATTGATTGCAGCGTTTGCCTACTTAATAAGAGTGTCTGCTCTTCATAAGTAATCTATCGGTCTAAACCACTTCATGCCATCCCTGGGACGTGATAAGGCACCACTCAAATGTAAACGGTTCCAGTTACTTCGGAAACAACAGGCCGAGCTGTGAGCTGCTCACCACTAGATGGTGGTGTTGTTGAAGAAATACCTCAATCTGCAACCTGTGCATCGATATCTCACACGGCAAAGGGCAGAGATTCTGTGCCTCGGCTGGACAATCGGCTGGGAAAATCTGGGGTGGAGCCCCACAGGGGCACAAGTTACCCCTGTCCACTTTTCCTGTGCCCAGGATTTCCAGCCACCAGCCACGGGATAGGCGAATGAACTGCCTCCCCAGCGGGAGCACGTTAAAATTGTCGCGCAGACTCGTTGGGTGCTGAGGTTCTGTGAGCCAATCACACAACGGACTTCACCGCGATCCACTTACTTTGCCGCCACTCACGCACATCTACCGCATCCTGGGACCCGCCACCAGCAACGCCATGGAAGGTCCGCTGGTAACGTACCTCGCCATCCCCGCACCGCATGGCAAGCTTGGAGGCGCAAGGCTCTGACAGTGCTGCCATTGCCAGCCCAGCGAGGGACCTGGAGCAACACTACTTTACCCTCCGTGTCTCCCTGGGGCAGGTGTCTGGTTTCCCCCCCCCCCTGGTGTCCCATCTGAGATTGATAGGAATATCAGGGGGCCATTCAGCCCCTCGAGCCCGTTCTGCCATTCAATGGTGTGATAGTGTGGGCCGCCCCGGCCCGTGAGGTCGGGGCTATAAATAGAGCTGGAGCGCCGGGGCCCTGGAACATCATGGGCGGAGGTGCGGCAAATGAAGGTACGGGGCCCAGAAGAGGTGAGGACCCAGGGGCAGCACGGGCTCAGCCCACACTGTGAGCACTAGATCCATGCAGCAGAGCAGGTCTCCAGTCGTCCTGGTTAACCCTTGCCACCGGATAAAGACCGAGCTCCGTGTGGTGGCTGGTGTGCATCGGTCACCACACATTAAAACAATCCACGCACAGGCATCTTCCACCCCCTCAACTGGAGTTCAGGACTGGAACATCGGGTCCTTCATTGAAACATCTGTGAACTCTTGTGGAAGCAAGTCATCCTCGTTCGAGGGACCGCCTATGATGGTGATAGAGCTCCCCAAGTGGATTACTGTGGTAATGCAACCACTGATGTAAATGCAATAAAAGAATCATGCGACAAGTCCCATGATGATAAGTTCCTGTGAAGCCATCTTGTACAATGTCTGCGTTAGTGATATCGTAAAGTGTATATCCTAAGTGAGATCATGGCTGATCTGTATCTTAACTCCACCCACCTGCCTTGGCTCCGAATCCCTTTATACCCGTGTCTAGCAAAAATCTCAGGATTAAAATGATTAATTGAGCTTTTTTTAGTGGGAGGGTGTTCAACACTTCTACCACCTTATCCGTGAAGAAGTGTTTCCAAACTTCTCTCCTGAATGGTCTGGCTCTGCCCTGAAGGTTATAGCCCCCTTGATCCTAGACTCCCACCGGCTCCACCCACCACCAGCAGGAAAAGTTTATTTCTATCCATTTCCCACATTACGACAGTGACTACGCTCCAAAAAGTACTTCATTGGCTATAAAGCGCTTTGGGACGTCCGGTGGTCGTGAAAGCCGCTATATAAAGGCAAGTCTTGCTTTTCTGTCTCCCCTATCAATTCCTCTCAAATTCTTAGAAGAGCTCAGCACGCCGCATGGGAATGAAAGGCGCCCTGAACCATCCTGATGTCTCACAGAGACCGATCCTGGAGCTCCCTGTGCCCCACCCCAAGAATGCCAGCCAACCCATCTCTCCCTGTGCGCCGTTTACCTGTTCCGAGATGGTAGGAGATGTTGGTGTACTGGCACTGGTGCTGGTTTGGCAAGGAGCTCATTTGGAAGAAGGCACCAGGATACTTGTTCTCGACAATTTGCACCTTCGAATCCACTTCTCCGAAGCACAGGTCTTCCGCAGTGATGTTGCCGCAGGAGGGAAGGTGCTTGTTGACCACGATAATGATCACCTGCGCCTTGCACTCCTTCTCCCGAAGTGGTTCAGGGGCAGCAAAGATATGCAAGATGATCTTATATAATTCGGGGCCGCCCATATTACCTGCAACAGAAGGAAAGGAAAAGGAGACATGACTCTCCGGTTGGGTCAGAAGCTTTCATTCCTACTCCAAACGGGGGACGATTTTAACCCTATCCGCCGGACGGAAAAACAGGCAGTTAAAATTGAGTGATTTTCACGCGGGATCGATTTGAACCCGTTCTTCCGAGCAGGCAACAAAGGCGGCCACCTAAAGCCAGCGGGGTCTTTCTTTGTCACAGTGTCAGCCGTGGCTCAGTGGGCTGCACCCTTGCCTCTGAGTCCGAAGGTTGTGGGTTCAAGTCCCACTCCAGGGACTTGAGCACAAAACCCAGGCTGACACTCCAGTGCAGTGCTGAGGGAGTGCTGCACTGTCAGAGGTGCCGTCTTTCAGATGAGATGTAAAACTGAGGCCCTGTCTGCCTTCTCAGGTGGATGTAAAAGATCCCATGACACTATTTGGGAAGAGAGTTCTCCCTGGGACCAATATTTATCCTTCAATCAACATAACAAAAAAGCAGATTATCTGGGTCATTATCATCTTGCTGTGTGTGAATTGGCTGCCGCGTTTCCCACATTGACTACACGCCAGAAGTACTTCATTGGCTGTAAAGAGCTTTGAGCCATCCGGGGGTTGTGAAAGGCGCTATATAAATGCAAGTTTGCCTTTTGCTTGCTTTAAATAGGCAGATCGGAGTCTGATGCCGGTGTGCACCTGTGAGTATTGTTAAACCTTAATAAACCAACTAGTTCTTAATAGCAATGTGTCGCTGGGAATTCTTAAGCAAAGAACCCACGAAGCCATGAGGCGGGCAACTGAGCGGTGGGAATGCTGCCAAGACCGAAGTGTTAATATCTCTGGCTTTAATTCTGGGGGTTCGGGGGTGGTTGGGCGCCCGGATAACAAGCACATCATCACATACCCGTAAGTTAGGAGAGATTCGCTCACCCAGCAGATTGAGGTCACTCTGCTCCAGCGTCTTGTTGAGGTAAAAGATCCCCGATCGTTCGTCAATCCGGAACCAGTGTTGCCGGAACCCACTGAGCAGGTTGTTGCAGAAGCCGAAGTAGGCCGTGCGATCGACCTCATCGGGCAAGGCGTAGATCTGGAGCAGGGGCGTGTCCGCGGGCTGCCCGAGGTACACTGTCGTCTGGTAGGTCTTCCTGGGGAAGTACAGTCCGAGGGCGACTGGACAGAAGAGGAAATCAGAGAATCATATCATAGAAACTTACAGCACGGAAGGAAGCCATTTTGGCCCATCGTGTCCGCGCCGGCCGACCAAGAGCTACCCAGCCTAATCCCACTTTCCAGCTCTCGGTCCGTAGCCCTGTAGGTTACGGCACTTCAAGTGCACATCCAAGTACTTTTTAAATGTGGTGAGGGTTTCTGCCTCTACCACCCTTTCAGGCAGTGAGTTGCAGGCCCAGTCTGGGTGAAAAGATTTCCCTTTAAATCCCCTCTAAACCTCCCATCAATGACTTTAAATCTATGCCCCCTGGTTGTTGGCCCCTCTGCTAAGAGAAATAGATCCGTCCTATCCACTGTATCTGGGACCCTCATAATTTTAGACACCTTGAGAGAAATGCACGAGAGACAGAGAGAAAAAAAAGAGGACAAAGAGAGACAGAGAAGAGAGAAAAACAAAGAGAAAATAGAGAGATAAAAGACAAGAGAAAGGAGAGAGGGTCAGAAAAATAGAAGATAGACAAAGAAGGAGACAGAGAAAAGAGAGAATGAAGAGAGACAGAAAAATAAACCAAATATCTGTTTTATATTTCTAGTAAACAACAACAACTTGTATTTATATAGCGCCTTTAAGGCGGTGAGATGTCCCAAAGCACTTCACAGGAGTGTTATCAGACAAAACATTTGACATCGAGCCACATAAGGAGAAATTAGGGCAGGTGACCAAAAGCTTGGTCAAAGAGGTAGGTTTTAAGGAGCGTCTTGAAGGAGGAAAGAGAGGCGGAGAGGTTTAGGGAGGGAGTTCCAGAGTTTGGGGCCCAGGCAACAGAAGGCACGGCCACCGATGGTGGAGCGATTATAATCAGGGATGCTGAAGTAGGCAGAATTAGTAAACGATGTAATAGTTGGCAGTGAAAATCTACACAGGAGGAAATTTCAAAACTAAATTTTAACATTTGTCTAAATTTATTAATCAGTCCTAAATTTTCCCTTCCACAGTTTGAACCTGGGCTTCCTTGTCTAATCACCGTGGTTTAATATCAAGCTGTGTTTCGGATATTCTCAAGTTGAATGAATATCGGTGTCTGAATGCTGAACACATTCGCAGGAATGGGGATAAACAGGTTTTCGTGGAGTTCACACCTCCATTCTAATAGCAACCCAGGAAATGTTGCATTCTGGGTCAATATTCACTTGACGACATTTGACGGGTTGAGAATATCCAGAAAGTTACTTTTTAGTAAACTGTGACAGTGGAAGACGGGGGAACATGTTGAAGGGGCCAAAGGTAAATTTAGTGCTTCATGGCAGACGATCTCCTTCGTAGAGAGTGATCAACACGTGAAAACTCGAGATGTCATTTAAGAAACAGTTGGAGGCTGTGGTGAGAGCACTGCGGGCTCTTTGTCAGCCGTGGCTCAGTGGGCAGCACCTTCACCTCTGAGTCAGAAAGTTGTGGGTTCAAGTCTCACTCCAGACAGTTGAACCCAAAGGTTTGGCTGACATTCCCAGTGCAGTGTTGAGGGAGTGCTGCACTGTCGGAGGTGCCATCTTTCGGATGAGACGTTAAATCGAGGCCCCGTCTGCTCTCTCAGGTGGACATAAAAATTTCTACGCCATTATTTCAAAGAAGAGCAGGGGAGTTCTCCCCGGTATCCTGGTCAATGTTTATCCCTCAACCAACATCACTGAAATAACAGATTATCTGGGTCATTATTACATTGCTGTTTGTGGGAGCTTGCTGTGCGCAGATTGGCTGCCGCGTTTCCCACATTACAACAGTGACTACACGCCAAAAGTACTTCATTGGCTTTGGGACGTCCTGAGATTGTTAAAAGGTGCTATAGAAATGCAAGTCTTTCTTTTCTTCTTTCTGGATCAATGAGCTGGACCAAACAACCATTTGGTCTTTGCAGGTTCTAGGGAGATATACTTATCCCATCAGCGTGCAATGGGATTGAACCCCAGTCTCCCTCAAACCAAAACTTGGCCAAATTGGCATTGACAATGCACTAACAGCCACCATCATTTGTTAAAGGAGCTTAGTGTAGGCGGCCGAACTATTGGCCAGTTGCCTGATTGTTATTTCCATTGACTTCAATGGGGAGAGATGTAAAACGGGCTGCCGACTTCAACAGAAACTGTTCCCATTGGCGGAAGGGTTCAAGAGCCAGAGGTGATTGGCAGAAGAACCAAATAAGGAAACGCGTTTTTGACGCAGCGGGTGGTTAGGATCTGGAATGCGCTGCCTGAGAGGGTGGGGGAGGCAGACTCAATCGCGGTTCTCAAAAGGGAATTGGATAAGGACCTGGAGGAAACATTTCAGGTACATTTTGCAGGGCTACGGAGAAAGGGCGGGGGGGGAGTGGGACTGGCTGGGGTGCTCTTGCAGAGAGCCGGCACGGGCGCGACGGGCCGAATGGCCTCCTCCCGTGGTGCCACCATTCTATGGTTCTCTGAATCTGCAAATCGGGGTCCCGTGATGTGTGTCGGGCCCCGACCGCCATTTCAGAGACAACTGGGGAGAGCGGCGCGTTGGTGGAACGCCTGAACAGTCAGCCAAGCCCATTGCAACGCCCCGTCCAACCAAGTACTGACCATTCTGCCCGTCTGGTAAAGCCGTGCTGGCTTCCCATTTCCCCATGTTGCAGCTGTTGTGTCACCGCTATCGCGCAGAAGAATATTCGGACAACTTGTATCTGACTCAAGGCAGTCGGGGCGGGGCGGGAGGGGGAAGGGGGGGGGCAGCAGAGCTTCGGAAAAACACTTAAAAATCAGGCCGAGCGACGGTAACCTTTTATAGTGATCACTGCTGCATAATGGGGATTTTATCTGCGAGTGCATTACCGCAGGCTTTAAAACCCCATCCTACTCTAATCGTGCTGAAAGACGCCTTTTAGATCTTGTTTACTGCAAAGGCAGACAGCTGTATTGATATATATGGTACGTGTCAAGAGTCCCGTCTGCCTCTCCGTGCCTCGCCCTCCTCTGTATTAAACGGGCATTCTTGCCTTATGGGGCAATGTTTTGTGGGGTTTTTTTTTGGACAAGGTTGCAAGCTCGTGTCTTCAGGTGATGTTAAACTCCTCGACGGAGCTGGATTTTTGTCTTGTTGCTTCCAGCGCCCCGCTGGGACATTCGGTGCCGGTTTCGAGGGAGCACGGAGCAGCACTGCCCAGGAGAGGCGAGCCTGTGTGCAACGCCCCCCCCTCCCCCCACCCCAACCTCCCGCCAGGTTGCCACACCCTCTCGATATTTGTTCTACGCCTGATCCCTAGCGCCCCCTAGTGAGAGCAAGCGGCCCGAGCTATCGCGGCTGCAGGTGCAGGGAAATAATGTCCACCTCAGGCAAGTGCGATTGTTTGTTGTTTTTGCGATTTATGAGGATGTGGCGTCAGTAATGTATTGGGAATGCTTTTTGTGGGTTTTTTTTTTTCCCCAGACTTTTTTTCCCCCGGGGGAAGCCTCTCTCAGGGCACTCCCAGGTCGGCTATTCAGCTGGGGATTTCCAGTTGCTCAGCCGGCCTAGTACGCTGAGAGCGGTGTGGAACGCCTCCCTTAGCGCTGCACCCCACGCTCAGGGCCCAGCTGCTGAATTTTGCGGCTGGAGACGCAAACTGTTCCCGGCGCAAAATTTACCGCCACGCTCGGATTAACCGCGCAACAGAGGCGCGGCCGAATTTCTACCCCAAGGCTCTGTCTATCCTTTCCAAGGGATCATGCTGACGATCCCATGGTGCTATTCATAGAAGACCAGGGCGGGGGTGAGGGGAGTTCTCTCAGTGCCCTGCGCAGCATTTTCCCCTCAACCAACACCATCACAAAATGGTGAACTTGTGATTCAGCTCAATGATGTGCATGGGGTCTGCTGTGGACAAAAATAATTAACATCCAATTGAAACAATGACATATACAAAGCCCTGGTTGGACCACACCTGGAGTACTGTGAGCAGTTCCGGGCATCACACCCTCTCTATCTCCGAAACATCCTCCAGCCCTACAACCCGAGATGTCTGCGTTCCTCCAATTCCCGCCTCTTGAGCATCCCTGATTATAATCGCTCCACCATCGGCGGCCGTGCCTTCAGCTGCCGGGGCCCTATATTCTGGGATTCCCTTCCTAAACCCCTCTGCCTCTCTACCTTTCTCTCATCCTTTGAGCCGCTCCTTAAAACCTACCTCTTTGACGTGTGATTGTATGAGATTAACAGTCACTCTTAAAACTGCGACGATTTTGCAGGATCTCCCATGGCATTGCTCACTGTTTGCAGAGGATGGGAGAGGCACCATGGGAACGCCGTGCTGGCTAATGCCACCCGTATGGTGACGCCATCCAGCGTACGACGCCTCTTTGGCGCCTCTGTCACGATATTTGCTTTGTACGGCAAAAAAAAGTGGTGGTTAAACAGCGGAACTCGGTCGGAATTGCCCACAGAGCAAGGTAAGTTTCTTTCTTCATTTAGTTCTTCATTTTGTCATTAGTTCTAACAGTGGGGGAAGTTTGGGGTTGTGGGTCGGAGAGGTTTGAGGGTTTATTTTCTTTCTTCCCGGTTCGAGCATGGTGGCAGCCTCCGGTTGCGAGATGCAGTCGGCCAGCCTCCTGAGCTCCCGCCCGAGGGGGAGTGTGCAACGCCACTTTTTAAGCACTGCTCTGTCATCTTTGGGCGTAAAAACTGAATTTGGCCGCTGGAGCCTGGCGGTAAAATCAACACTCGGGCGGTAACACCGCCTCAAACATGGCGGTGCCGAATTTCAACCCCCACCTAATCTTTTGTTTTTGCCGGTCTTCACAAAAAAAAAGAATGAGGTCTTCAACAAAAAGGCAACGAGATTCCCCCCTCAGCCAAGGAAGAGCTCAGGTGACACCCAGGAGGTGGGTTTCTGGCTGAGCAGTGAGGACAGATTATATTTTTAGATTTAAGTAGCTGCTGTACATACATTGAGACTATAATCAATATTTTGACAGGAATAATACATCACTGAAACGTCTTTATTTCAGTTCATCCTCCTTGACTTGGAAGATTTCCAGTTTGGGGTTATTGGGTGAGCTGTTTCTGGTTCTCTGCCTGGGCACAATGGGTCGGCCAGGAACAGTGCCCACTGGTACACTGGGGCGTGCTCCAACCATTCCGAATTTCTGCTTTTGGCCGAGCTTAGGCGATCCAGAGCGACTGGGATCGCGTCCAGGAAAATCCCCCCCCCCACCCTCTTCCCCCATTAATTTCATCATATGTACAGCACGGGAGGAGGCCATTTCGGCCCATCGTGTCCGCGCCGGCCGACAAAGAGCTATCCAGCCTAATCCCACTTTCCAGCTCTTGGTCCGTAGCCCTGTAGGTTACGGCACTTCAGGTGCACATCCAAATACCTTTTAAATGTGACGAGGGTTTCTGCCTCTACCACCCTTTCAGGCAGTGAGTTCCAGACCCCCACCACTCTCCGGGTGAAAATAATTCCCCTCAAATCCCCTCTAAACCTCCTCCCAATTACTTTAAATCTATGCCCCCTGGTTGTTGACCCCGCTGCTGAGGGAAATGGGTCCTTCCCATACACTGTATTTAGGCCCCTCATAATTTTATTACACCTCAATCAGGTCTCTCCTCAGCCTCCTCTTTTTCAAAGAAAACAATTCGTAGACCTCTCTCTCTGCTCTACAGCTGTGTGTTTTCAATGAGTTGGGAGATCTCCGGGCTGTTGGGGTTTACACCCCCCCGCCCCCCCCCTCGACGAGGCAACTCCTCGGTACGTGGCCAAGGGTTCCCAATGATCAGATGCCCAGACTGGTGCCCCCGGTCATGAATGCAAAGCTGTCTGAAGTGCAGCTGTGACTCCCTGGTGATTGTGCAAGTGTTCCGAGCTGATGTTGCACACCCTATGTTAAGACATCGCTCTGGTATACAGCTATGGGTCCCCCAATAACTTGGAAGGTCTCCAGGCTGCTATTAACCATGACAACACTCAACTGTGGGACTTCGATGGGCTAAAAGGTCCTTGGGTGAATGTTAGTATAGGAACAGGAGGAGGCCATTGAGCCCCTCGAGCCTGTTCCGCCATTCAATGAGATCGTGGCTGATCTGCGACCTAACTCCATATATCCACTTTTGGCCCATATCCCTTAATACCTTTGGTTAACAAAAATCTATCAATCTCACATTTAAAATTAAGAATTGATCTAGCATCAACTGTGGAAGAGAGTTCTAAACTTCTCCCACCCTTTGTGTATTGAAGTGTTTCCCAACTTCACTCCTGAAAGGCCTGGCTCTAATTTTTAGACCCTGCCCTTAGTCCTAGACTCCCCAACCAGCGGAAATAGTATCTCTCTATCTACCTATCAGTTCCCTTAATACCTTGAAAACTTCGTCAGATCACCCCTTAACCTTCTAAATTCCAGGGAATACAACCCTAATTTGTGTAATCTCTCCTCGTAATTTAACCCTTGGGGTCAGGGTATCATTTTGGCCATTTTCTTTCCATTATTCTTCTACAAATAAGCCTTAGTTCAGAACCCACAAGAATCATAATCTACAGAGACATTCGAAAGTGAGAAAATACCATCTATGATACATTACTTCTTGTACAACTATTACAATATATAATGTATTTACTGAAGCTACATTAGTAACCCCAAACCAAAAACAAAATACTGCGGATGCTGAAAATCTGAAATAATAACAGAAAATGCTGGAAATACTCAACGGGTCGGGCAGCATCTGTGGGGAGAGAAAGAGAGTTAACGTTTCAGGTCGCTGGCCCTTGGTCAGAACTGGAAAAGGTTAGACGTTTTAAACAAGTACAGAGGAAGCGGAGGGAGAGGAAAGAACAAAAGGGAAGGTCTGTGACAGGGTGGACGGCAGGAGAGATTAGAGAGACAAAAGGGATGATGGTGCGAGGCAAAAGGAGATGGTAATGGGACAAGTGAAGAAACAAATGATGGGTCTAGAGGAGGTGTAAACGGGAATGGCAGAATCGTCAACAGCTGACGCACGAAGAAATGAGGTCAGAGATTATGGTCTGAAATTGTTGAATTCAATGTTGAATCTACATTAATAACCCACAGTCTGTATATGTCAACAGAGACGCCATGAAAATATTGAGCCAAGACTGTAGCCAATATCGACACATTCCCAAGAATCCCCTTCTGAACGAGACTGTCAGCTATATCAAAGAAATCAGCACTTTCATTCCACAATCTGTTTTTTTTTTATCAGTGGACGGCAACAGAAATAACCACAAGTAAAGCAGCAAATTCAATAAATATCGAATACTCGCGATGTTGCTCTGTGCAATGTGCCAGGCCACAGACTGATCGGAATCTGATGGGGTGACAGATTCCTGTGATCCCCCGAGTGCACACACATATACACACGGCTCCCTCCACAGAGGAAGAGTCCACACACATACACAGACACACACACATACTCATAGGCAGTCCCTCGAATCGAAGATGACTTGCTTCCATGTCAAAAAGTTCACAGGTGTTTCAATGAAGGACCTAATATTCCAGATCCCGAGCTACATCCTGAAGGGTGGAAGATGCCTGTGCGTGGATTTTTTAACGTGGGGTGGCCGTTGCACACCAGCCACCACACGGGCGTGACAGAGCTAGGTCTTGGTCCAGTGGCAAGGGTTAACCAAGACGACTGGAGACCAGCTTTGTTGCATGGACCCAGTGCGCACACATATCGCAGTGTGGGCTGGGCCTGTGCTGCCCCTGGGCCCTCGCCTCTCCTGGGCCCCGATCACATCGCTCCACAGTCTCTCGCCGCTCCTTCGCCCCGACCTCGCCGCTCCTGCTGTACCTGCCCACGCTCCAATCAGCGGCCTGGATCTTGGTGACGTCACTCTTCACTGCCGTTGCTCTCTTGCTCCAGCCCGTGCTGCTCCCTGGAATGGTACGCACACACAGACACACAGAGGACGGGCCCACACACATACACAGACACACACAGATAGATACACAGGCATAACAACAACTTGCATTTATATTGCGCCTTTAACATAGCAAAGCGACCCAAGGTGCTTCACAGAAGCGTTATCGGACAAACTCTGACACCGAGTCACATAAGGAGATATTTGGGTAGGTGACCAAAAGCTTGGTCGGCGGGTTCGGATTCCGGAACAGCCCTGCCACTGATCGTTCCGGATCTCCGGATTTTCGACGCTGCAGCTGTACTCCATATATTGTGTGTGTAAATAATGCAACCAAAAAAATTGCTGTTCTGAATTTGCACCTGGCTCGTGACTTTTCCCTTATTAGTGCTGACAGGGCCAGCATCTCAGGCAGCCATCTTTACTACTCTTTCCTTCCACAGTCGATATCAATAGCTAGCTCTGCAAAGCTGATATATCAATAACGTAGTGAAACGTCCCAAGGCGCTTCACAGGAGTAGTATCAGATAAAAATTTGACACCGAGCCGCATAAGTAGAAATTAGCGCAGGTGACCAAAAGCTTGGCCAATGAGGTAGGTTTTAAGGAGCGTCTTAAAGGAGGACAGAGAGGCGGAGAGGTTTAGAGAGGGAATTCCAGAGCCTAGGCCCTCAGCTAGCTGAAGTCACAACCAGCACCAGTGCAGTGAAGAAAATCAGGGATGCAGAATATACAAACATGCATAGACTGGTAGCTACACAGATAGACGCACACATTCATACTGATACAGATCTGAAGAGACAGAAAGGCAGACGTGGCTGTGACCAGTGAGTGACCTCCTAGCAAAACAGTGCAAACTGACAGATGGGTATTATAGAGCAGGGATTAGAGAGCGGGCTCCCACCGACACAAGGCCAGCTCTGTGCCAGCTACTGCTGCTCGAACCACTAACTCCAGTGCAGAATGAAAAGCTATCCCAGCCCCAGGTTTCTCTGTTTCCCAGGCCGAGGCTAATCTGTGGCTCGGTTTCAAACCCAAACAGAGGCACATTCTGGACGTGGATTTTCACCCATCCCACATACCCTAGTTCTCCCTGGTGTCCCGGCCAATATTTATCCAACTAACTGCAATAAAAGGTTTTAAGGAGCGTCCTGAAAAAGGAGAGGGAGGTAGAGAGGCGGAGAGGTTTAGGGAGGGAGTTCCAGAGCTTGGGGCCCAGGCAACAGAAGGCACGGCCACCAATGGTTGAGTGATTATAATCAGGGTACACTTCAAAGCTGTAAAGCACGTTGGGACATCCGGTGGTCGTGAAAGGCCCTATATAAATGAAAACCTTTCTTTCGTAGAAAAGCTTGGCCACCTCTCATTTCCATCTCCCAGTTCTGCAGCAAAATGGTCTTGCAACATATTTTCAGGTGAGGGAGCTGGGTGGAGCTTCTTGTAGGAGGGCTGAGGATGACTGAAGGGGATGTATTCAACAGACTCCTGCACTTCCCTGAACACTCTGTGATGCCTGTTGTGGACACAGGCACAATCATTATCGCCTTGTTGGTGGTGAACCACTGTCGATCGAAAGAGTTGAAAGTTCACCGTGGCTAATGATGTTCTGGGAAGTTGATAGCCTATTAATTGGTGGAAACCAATCCTACACCATCGATAGAGGATTATTAATAGAATAAGTCAATATTGCCTTTGTAATGGCATTAGCAGACCATGTTAACCAATGCACTAAGTTTTTTTTTTGCAGTGTGTGGATATAATTACATTAATAGCAACAGTTGCATTTCCGGTAAGATTCACCCTGCTAATATAACGAACAGGTTGTTGTTTCTGCATGAAAGGGCAGCCCAGGCAAGAGCTGTAATATCATCTGCTCCTTTACAGCTTAAACACTCAATATATCCGACATCAAGGCCAGTTAAGGACAAGGGGCCTGAAATTGGTGAAGGCCCCCGCCCGCACAAAGTTCCGCCCAAAGGACCGCCGATGGCCGCCGAGGTACCTGACGGCACTTTTCGTCAAAAAGGTCCTTCAAATGGCGGCGGATGGCAAATGAGGGACTTACGTCGCCAATCTGGGAGGGAGCTCCCAATCTCCGCGGCAAAGGCGCTTGCCGCCCAAGTGTCGCCGACAATGGAGCCGGGCCCACGGAGGGTCGAAGAGCTACAAAGAAAAAGCATTAAAAAAAACCCATCGGAACATCTTCAGGGGAACCCCCCCCAACAGGTAAGTCCCTATAAAGAAAAACATTTTAAAAAATGCATACTCGCTTTTTTCTTTCAGCTCTTCAAACCTACGGGTCGGGGCCAGACCAGCCTCTCTGCAGCGGTCTACTCCCGTTCTGGCGTCGACTCCCGCCCGCATGAATACGGCATCTCGCCGGGCGAGAGGCAACTTGTGCTACTAGGCCATCCGCTGACGTCAGCGGGCGGTTCCCGGCGGCTCCAGACCAGATCGAAAGCGGCACTGGACGGGACCCGAGGAGGAATGTTGGCAGCAGTGGGCGGTGTGTGCATCAATTTTGGGCCCAATTATGTTTGCTGCTCGCGACAATGGTCTCCACGTTGTACCGTTTATGCCGCAACCAGATCGAAGATCGAGTTGGAAGGCGGGCTCCCAAACTATAGCGGCACAGGCCACCACACGGTCACTGAGCCCTGACAATCCAGCCCAGGAAAGCCGCTCTCACTTCTTGTTGGTCCTGCTTGGAAGGTTGCGAGCCCGGAGGTCGGTGTAATCTATGCACCTGAGAGTATGCTCACAGGTTTGTAGAGCTGCTGCTTCAGCTCGACTGCGCTGCCCCTCTTCCGTGGGTACATCTGGGCCAGGGTGTACGCTCGCGACCTTCTGCGAGAGGTGGGCGCCGGAGGGACTGGAGTGCATCGTTACCACCGGCAACCAAATTTTAATTCGATTTTATATGTTTTAAAGTCTAATTTATTTTAAATGCCAGTTTTAGTGTCCCCCTCCCTTTTATAGGGGGCACTTGAAAAAATATGATTTTAGTGCCCAAAAAAAAAACAAAATAAAAAAAAAACACACACAAAAAAGGGCCTCGAAAAATGTTTGGAGTGTCCCCCAGATCGGGGGGCACTTGATTTAATGTTTATTGTTTACTTTTTCTCCCAAAAAGAGTTGTAGAGCTGTTGCTTCAGCTCGACTGCCTGCCTCTCTTCCGTGGGTACATCTGGGCCAGGGTGTCCCTGGAGATGGAGCACACGATGTCCACCGGTACGCTCGCGGCCTTCCGCGAGAGGTGGGCGCCGGAGGGACTGGAGTGCATCGTTATCCCCGGCAACCAAATTTTAATTTGATCTGTTTAATGTCTAAAGTTTAATTTGTTGATTTGTTGGTTTTGGAGCCGCTTTAATAAGGGGGCATTTGATTTACAGGTGTAACTAAAATAGTTGTAGAGCTGTTGCATTGTGAGTGGCTTAGCCAGTTTCATGCTGTTCACAAGACTCAATAAAACCCCAGCCAGTTGGGTTCGGGCGATCCACGATGAGGCAGGTGGTTGTGAGCCAGGTGGATGAACTGGTAATGTGTCGTGTGAGTGTTAAACCGACTAGTTCTTAATAGCAACGTGTTGCTGTGAATTCTTAAGCAAAGAACCCATGAAGCAAATACAATTCAGTTGGGACAGAGCTCTTTTTAGCACAGTTGCCTCATCGGTCTCTTAAATCCTAAGTCGGAACACCGAGATCTGTCAGTATCAGCGACTTGGGAGATGCGGAAATGAATGAAGACTTGTATTTATACAGAGCCTTTTTCGACCTCAGGGCGTCCCAAAGAGCCTTGCAGCCAATGAAGTACTTTTGAAGTGTAGTCACTGTTGCAATGTCGGAAAACTTTAATGAAGCTAAACTTTACATCGACCCCTACAAAGCTCTAATCATAAGAACATAAGAAATAGGAGCAGGAGTCGGCCATTTGGCCCCTCGAGCCTGCTCCGCCATTCAATAAGATCATGGCTGACCTGATGTTGGCCTTAACTACACTTTTATGCCTGTTCCTTGACTTCCCTGTAGTTCAAGAATCTGTCTATCTCAGCCTTGAATATACTCAATGACCCAGCCTCCACAGCTCTCTGACATGGAGAATTCCAAAGATTCATGACCCTCTGAGAGAAGAAATTCCTCCTCATCTCTGTTTTAAATTGGCAGCCCCTTACTCTGAAACTGTGCCCCCTAGATCTAGACACCCCCATGAGGGGAAACAACCTCTTAGCATCTGCCCTGTCAAGCCCCCTCAGAATCTTATATGTTTCAATAAGATCACCTCTCATTCTTCTAAACTCCAATGAGTGTAGGCCCAACCTTCTCAACCTTTCCTCATAAGTCAACCCCCTCATCTCCGGAATTAACCGAGTGAACCTTCTCTGAACAGCCTCCAATGCAAGTATATCCTTCCTTAAATACGGAGACCAAAACTGTACGCAGTACTCCAGGTGTGGCCTCACCAATACTCTGTACAGTTGCAGCAGGACTTCTCTGCTTTTATACTCTATCCCCCTTGCAATAAAGGCCAACATTCCATTTGCCTTCCTGATTACTTGCTGTACCTGCATACTAACATTTTGTGTTTCATGCACAAGGACCCCCAGGTCCCTCTGTCCTGCAACACTTTGCAATATTTCTCCATTTAAATTATAATTTGCTTTTCTATTATTTCTGCCAAAGTGGATAACCTCACATTTTCCCACATTATACTCCATCTGCCAAATTTTTGCCCACTCACTTAGCCTGTCTATATCCCTTTGCAGATTTTGAACCAGGACTTGCAGACGTAGAAAGAAAGAAAGACTTGCATTTCTATAGCACCTTTCATGACCACCGGATATCCCAAAGCGCTTTACAGCCAATGAAGCGCTTTGGTTTTTGAAGTGTCGTCATTGTTGTAACGTAGCGCAGTTTAATGACATGAACCTTTTTCCATGCCAGCACCAGGCAGTGTTACCATCCCGTGCAATCATTCTCCGCGCAGTAAATCATCAGATATTGCAATACCATCAACTTCATAGGACCCATTTCAGGAGACAGTACTTAGTCAACCTATAGTTCTCACCAGCATGTCTAAAAGATCTCCTGCTCTGGCAAACGGTTACCAGACGAAAATTTAAAGCAGTGGTTGGAAAGCAAGAACAATTGACTTTAAGATCCACAAACAAACCCTTAATTGACATTATTAAGCAGGGGGTTTAAATTAACATGACTATGGATACTAGGAAATTCTTTTTTGAAAAAGCAGAAAACCCTCAGTCATCTCTAAACTTCAGATCCGAGCAAAAAGATCCTATTCCACTATTTTGAAGAAGAGCAGGGGAGTTCTCCCCAGTGTCCTTGCCAATATTTATCCCTCAATCAACATGACAAAAAAACAGATTATCTGGTCATTATCACATTGCTGTTTGTGGGAGCTTGCTGTGCGCAAATTGGCTGCTGCGTTGCCCACATTACAACAGTGATTACACGCCAAAAGTACTTAATTGGCTGTAAAGCGCTTTGAGACGTCCGGTGGTCATGAAAGGCGCTATATAAATGCAAGTCTTTCTTTCTTTCTTTAATATTTGTAGGGCTTCCCCCAGGAGTGTGTTCAAGTTTGGAGGGAAGTCCCTGGAGTGTGGCAGTATTAGTAGGAAGTTACCAAGAGTGTATGTCAGTATTTGCGTGCCCTGGGAGGACAGACGCACCAACATCAGTGTTCTCGATCAGGCCAACACCCTCAGCATCGAAGCACTGACCACACTCGACCAGCTCTGTTGGGCGGGCCACATTGTCCACATGCCCGACACAAGACTCCCAAAGCAAGCGCTCTACTCGGAACTCCTACACGGTGGGCGAGCCCCGGGTGGGCAGAGGAAACATTTCAAGGACACCCCCAAAGCCTCCTTGATTAAGTGCAACATCCCCACCGACACCTGGGAGTCCCTGGCCAAAGACCGCCCTAAGTGGAGGAAGAGCATCCGGGAGTGCGCTGAGCACCTCGAGTCTCGTCGCCGAAAGCATGCAGAAATCAAGCGCAGGCAGTGGAAGGAGCGTGCGGCAAACCAGTCCCACCCTCCCTATCCTTCAACCACTGTCTGTCCCACCTGTGACAGAGACAATAATTCCCGTATTGGACTGTACAGTCACCTGAGAACTCACTTTTAGAGTGGAAGCAAGTCTTCCTCGATTCCGAGGGACTGCCTATGATGATGATGATGGTGGACCACCCACATATAAAGGATTGAATGTAACATCATGTAACTTATGCTATGTTGCGTATGCTATATAATTACAATCTTATTAAGTTAGCTGCTTAAATGTCTGGAATCTAAAACTAACTGCACCAGCAAAAATCATATCACCAGAGACTTAAACTGACTGAAATAGCAGAACGCTCTTACACCACACCAGAGTTTTTATATGATTCCCAATCACTATATTAAAGCAGCAGGTTTAACTTAGGTTAATTAAATAGAGAGTTTAACAAAAAATTTCCCATTTTTCTCCTGTTCCCATTATCTCTCTGCACCACAAAGCAGGAACACCCTGGTTAGTTTAACAGAGACAGTCAGCAGCTAACTGTTTCAACATAATTATAGATAACTTTTGAATGCATTGAAAACTAGTTTACTTGTAGAAAAAACAGGAATTGCCTTCCTAAACCTCTCCGCCTCTCCCTCACCTCCTTTAAGGTGCTCCTTAAAGAGAGGGCTGGACAGGGTAGATGCAGAGAGGATGCTTCCCCCCGTGGGGGTATCTAGAACTAGGGGACATAGTTTCAGAATAAGGGCTCGCCCATTTAAAATGGAGATGAGGAGGAATTTCTTCTCTCAGAGGGTCGTGAATCTTTGGAATTCTCTGCCCCAGAGAGCTGTGGAGGCTGGGTCATTGAATATATTTAAGGTGGAGATAGACAGATTTTTGAATGATAAGGGAGTCGCGGGTTATGGGGAGCGGGCAGGGAAGTGGAGCTGAGGCCAAGATCAGATCAGCCATGATCTTATTGAATGGCGGAGCAGGCTCGAGGGGCCAAATGGCCGACTCCTGCTCCTATTTCTTATGTTCTTCTGTAAAACCTACCTCTGTGACCAAGCTTTTGGTCGCCTGCCCTAATATCTCCTTATAAGTGCAAAATACTGCGGATGCTGAAAATCTGAAATAAATTTCAACTCACAGACCTGAAACGTTAACTCTGTTTCTCTCTCCACACATGCTGCCTGAGCAGCTGGGTATTTTCCAGCATTTTTCTGTTTTTATTTCTAATATCAACTTATGTGGCTCGGTGTCAAATTTTATTGGATAACGCTCCTATGAAACATCTTGGGATGCTTTACTACATTAAAGATGCTATATAAATGCAACGCCAATATAAACACATCTCAAGAAGTGGTTTATTCCACGATGACTACAATTCAAAAGTAATTGATTGACTATGAAGCACACTGGTACAAGCTGCTGTATAAATAAAAACTTGCATTTATATAGTGCCTTTAAAGCAGTAAAACGTCCCCCAAGGCGCTTCACAGGAGCGTAATTAGACAACAATTGACACCGAGCCACACAAAGCGATATTAGGACAGGCGACCAAAAGCTTGGTCAAAGAGGGAGCTTTAAAGACACGTTCTAAAGGAGGAGAGAGAGGTCGAGAGGCGGAGAGGTTTAAGGAGAGAATTCCAGAGCTTGGGGCCCAGGCCGCTGAAGGCACAGCCAGCAATGGTGGAGCGATTATAATCAGGGACGGGCAAGAGGTCAGAATTGGAGGAGCGCAGAGATCTCGGAAGGTTGTAAGACTGGAGGAGATTACAGAGATAGGGAGGGGTGAGGCCATACAGGGATTTGAACACAATAAACGCACACTTTTCTTTCTTCCTACTATTTGTAAAGTTATCGGTGCCTCTGGACTGGAAACATCCCGTGTTGTGTGGTAATACCTGCCACTTCAAACAGAATCTGACAGCGAGCTGCAAAAGACTAAATCCGGTCAGCAGATAACGACTAGTGGGGCAATTGTTAGACCGTGGGACTCACCCTCTGCAAGGGCAGAGTCGAGAAAAGGTTGATTCAAAATCATAACACCGAAACATCACAATTACTGGGAACTACAGCTCGGCCATTGAGCAAGAAAGAAAGTACCCTGGAACTCTCAATAACAGCTTATGAAAGACCCTTGGAGATCTTAGAACATAAGAACATAAGAAATAGGAGCAGGAGTCGGCCATTCGGCCCCTCGAGCCTGCTCCGCCATTCAAGAAGATCACGGCTGATCTTCAACCTTAACTCTACTTTCCCGCCCGTTCTCCATATCCCTTCATTCCCCTAGACTCCAAAACTCTATGTATCTCAGCCATTTATATATTCAGAGACTCAGCATCCACAGCCCTCTGGGGCAGAGAATTCCAAAGATTCATCACCCTCTGAGAGAAGAAATTCTTACCCATCTCTGTGTTAAATAACCAACCCATTGTCCTGAGACTGTGACCACCCCCCTAGTTTCTAGACGCCCAGGCCAGGGGGAAACATCCTCTCGGCATCTACCCTGTCAATCTCCCTTCAGAATCTTGTATGTTTCAACGAGATCACCTCTCATTCTTCTAAACTCCAGAGAGTATAGGCCCATTCTACACAATGTCTCATCATAAGACAGCCCTCTCGTCCCAGGATGTACGGGGTGTGAATCCTCTTGCCTCAACACTAGAGGGTGTTCTAGTCAGGGTCGGAGCAGCTTCTGGAGCTGTTTGCCCACTGGGACTAATTCATATTGATTGCAAATTGAAAGCCGATTGAAACTGAAGATTGGAGAGCAAACCTCACTATGAAATCGGAGAAGGCATAGCTGCTTGATTTAGAGGTCACTTTGTTAATGCAAACCTCCGTCCCACCATGCATGTTCTCTTAAATTCCATCGTCTGAAGGGTCCAACTACTTTAAATAAAAATCAAATTTCAAAATGCTGCTTCTGAACTTTCTAAGCAAAAATGATGACAGTGTCCACTTTACAGATAAACCTTTTTCACTGGAGGATGTCACAAGTTTAAGAAAAAGAAAGAGGAACACGATGGAGTTTTCAACCATTTAAAGTTTCCCCTCCAAGTTTCACACCATCCCGATGCCGAGAGGATGTTTCCCCCTGGCTGGGGTGTCTAGAACCAGGGGATGGTCACAGTCTCAGGATAAGGGGTTGGCCAATTAACATAGAGATGGGGCGAAATTTCTTCTCTCAGAGGGTGGTGAATCTTGGAAATATATCGGCCGTTCCTTCATCGTCGCTGGGTCACAATCCTGGGAACTCCCTCCCTAACAGCACTGGGAGCACCTTCACCACACGGACTGCAGCGGTTCAAGAAGCTCACCACCACCTTCTCAAGGGGCAACTAGGGATGGGCAATAAATGCCGGCCTTGCCCCTGACGCCCACATCCAGAGAATGAATATAATTTTAAAAAAGTGAAGTGGAGGTACATATTGAATATTTGAAACCAACGGAAAGACTTAGCAATTGGGAGTTTCCCTCTATTGACTGCAGTAAATGATGCAAAGTCTGACTTAGAACAGAATCACAGACCCACAGAATTTGCTATCAGAATAATACTGTCTAAGAACATAAGAAATAGGAGCAGGAGTCGGCCATACAGCCCCTCGAGCCTGCTCCGCCATTCAATAAGCTCATGGCTGATCTGATCATGGACTCAGCTCATCTTCCCTGCCTGCTCCCTATAACCTTTTATTCCCTTATCGCTCAAAAATCTGTCTATCTCCACCTTAAATGTATACAATGACCCAGCCACCACAGCTCTCTGGAATTCCATAGATTTACAACCATAGAAACATAGAAATTTACAGCGCCATTTCAGCCCATCGTGTCCGGCCGACAAAGAGCCGCACGGCCCTCGGTCAGCAGCCCTGAAGGTTACATATAAACCTATGAACAATGAACAATGGTGGAAAGGTAAAGAGCACCCAGCCCAACCAGTCCACCCCACACAACTGCGACACCCCTTACACTGAAACATTCTACACTCCACCCCAATTGGAGCCATGTGATCTCCTGGGAGAGGCAAAAACCAGATAAAAACCCAGGCCAATTTAGGGTAAAATATCTGGGAAAATTCCTCTCCGACCCATCCAGGCGATCGAAACTAGTCCAGGAGATCACCCGGGCCGTATTCAATTCCCTGCAGTAGTAACCATTATATCTGCACCGGCCAACCAGAGGTCATCCAGTCTAATCCCAATTACCAGCTCTAGGTCCGTAACCCTGCAGGTTACGGCACTTTAAGTGCCCATCCAACCATCTCTTAAAAGTGGTGAGGGTTTCTGCATCCACCACTCTTCCAGGCAGTAAGTTCCCTCTGAGGGAAGAGATTCCTCATCTCAGTTCTAAATGGGTAGCCCCTTATTCTATGCCCCCTAGTTTTAGTTTCCCTTATGAGTGGAAATATCCTCTCTGCATCCATCTTATTGAGCCTCCTCATTACCTTATAAGTTTCAATAAGATCACCTCTCATTCTTCTGAACTCCAATGTGTATAGGCCCAACCTACTCAACCTATCCTCATAAGTCAAACTCCTCATCTTCGGAATCAACCTAGTGAACCTTCTTTGAATAGCCTCCAATGCAAGTATATCCTTCCTTAAATATGGAGACCAAAATTGCACGCAGTACTCCAGGTGTGGCCTCACCAATATCCTGTACAGTTGTAGCAGGACTTCTCTGCTTTTATACTCTATCCCCTTTGCAATAAAGGCCAACATTCCATTTGCCTTCCTGATTACTTGCTGTACCTGCATATTAACTTTTTGTGTTTCATGTACAAGGACCCCCAGGTCCCTCGGTCCTGCAGCACTTTGCAATTTTTCTCCATTTAAATTATAATTTGCTTTTCTATTTTTTTCTGCCAAAGTGGATACCCTTTGTTTATTGGAAGTTTATGAAGGAGCTCGTTCCATGCATGTGCACTCAGGGTCTGTGTGTCACACAGCAGAGTCCAACACAGTTACACAGACTAGCTCCACATACCATGGCAGGAAAAGTGGTGTCCGGAGGTCAATATGCGAATGGGAATTGAGAAGGTTTTCTAAAATGAATATACAGTCACCTGATTAATGTGTTCATAAGTCAATAAACACAGAAAAAATGCTCAAGAAGCTGCGGTCACAGCACACGGTGCAGCAGTTATAATGGGTGACTTTAATATGCACATAGATTGAGCTAACCAAACTGGAAGCAATACGGTGGAGGAGGATTTTCTGGAGTGCATAAGGGATGGTTTTTTAGACCAATATGTCGAGGAACCAACTAGGGGGGAGGCCATCTTAGACTGGGTGTTATGTAATGAGAGAGGATTAATTAGCAATCTCGTTGTGCGAGGCCCCTTGGGGAAGAGTGACCATAATATGGTGGAATTCTGCATTGGGATGGAGAATGAAACAGTTAATTCAGAGACCATGGTCCAGAACTTAAAGAAGGCTAACTTTGAAGGTATGAGGCGTGAATTGGCTGGGATGGATTGGCGAATGATACTTAAGGGGTTGACTGTGGATGGGCAATGGCAGACATTTAGAGACCGCATGGATGAACTACAACAATTGTACATTCCTGTCTGGCATAGAAATAAAAAAGGGAAGGTGGCTCAACCGTGGCTATCAAGGGAAATCAGGGATAGTATTAAAGCCAAGGAAGTGGCATACAAATTGGCCAGAAATAGCAACGAACCTGGGGACTGGGAGAAATTTAGAACTCAGCAGAGGAGGACAAAGGGTTTGATTAGGGCAGGGAAAATGGAGTATGAGAAGAAGCTTGCAGGGAACATTAAGACGGATTGCAAAAGTTTCTATAGATATGTAAAGAGAAAAAGGTTAATAAAGACAAACGTAGGTCCCCTGCAGTCAGAATCAGGGGAAGTCATAACGGGGAACAAAGAAATGGCGGACCAATTGAACAAGTACTTTGGTTCGGTATTCACGAAGGAGGACACGAACAACCTTCCGGTTATAAAAGGGGTCGGGGGGTCTAGTAAGGAGGAGGAACTGAGGGAAATCCTTATTAGCCGGGAAATTGTGTTGGGGAAATTGATGGGATTGAAGGCCGATAAATCCCCAGGGCCTGATGGACTGCATCCCAGAGTACTTAAGGAGGTGGCCTTGGAAATAGTGGATGCGTTGACAGGCATTTTCCAACATTCCATTGACTCTGGATCAGTTCCTATGGAGTGGAGGGTAGCCAATGTAACCCCACTTTTTAAAAAAGGAGGGAGAGAGAAAACAGGGAATTATAGACCGGTCAGCCTGACATCGGTAGTGGGTAAAATGATGGAATCAATTATTAAGGATGCCATAGCAGTGCATTTGGAAAGAGGTGACATGATAGGTCCAAGTCAGCATGGATTTGTGAAAGGGAAATCATGCTTGACAAATCTTCTGGAATTTTTTGAGGATGTTTCCAGTAGAGTGGATAAGGGAGAACCAGTTGATGTGGTATATTTGGACTTTCAGAAGGTGTTCGACAAGGTCCCACACAAGAGATTGATGTGCAAAGTTAGAGCACATGGGATTGGGGGTAGTGTACTGACATGGATTGAGAACTGGTTGTCAGACAGGAAGCAAAGAGTAGGAGTAAATGGGTACTTTTCAGAATGGCAGGCAGTGACTAGTGGGGTACCGCAAGGTTCTGTGCTGGGGCCCCAGCTGTTTACACTGTACATTAATGATTTAGATGAGGGGATTAAATGTAGTATCTCCAAATTTGCGGATGACACTAAGTTGGGTGGCAGTGTGAGCTGCGAGGAGGATGCTGTGAGGCTGCAGAGCGACTTGGATAGGTTAGGTGAGTGGGCAAATGCATGGCAGATGAAGTATAATGTGGATAAATGTGAGGTTATCCACTTTGGTGGTAAAAACAGAGAGACAGACTATTATCTGAATGGTGACAGATTAGGAAAAGGGGAGGTGCAAAGAGACCTGGGTGTCATGGTACATCAGTCATTGAAGGTTGGCATGCAGGTGCAGCAGGCGGTTAAGAAAGCAAATGGCATATTGGCCTTCATAGCAAGGGGATTTGAGTACAGGGGCAGGGAGGTGTTGCTACAGTTGTACAAGGCATTGGTGAGGCCACACCTGGAGTATTGTGTACAGTTTTGGTCTCTTTACCTGAGGAAGGACATTCTTGCTATTGAGGGAGTGCAGCGAAGGTTCACCAGACTGATTCCCGGGATGGCGGGACTGACCTATCAAGAAAGACTGGATCAACTGGGCTTGTATTCACTGGAGTTCAGAAGAATGAGAGGGGACCTCATAGAAACATTTAAAATTAGACAGGTTAGATGCAGGAAGAATGTTCCCAA
This sequence comes from Pristiophorus japonicus, assembly GCF_044704955.1. NCBI lineage: Eukaryota > Metazoa > Chordata > Chondrichthyes > Pristiophoridae > Pristiophorus > Pristiophorus japonicus. The sequence goes on along the minus strand of NC_091998.1, from coordinate 9,100,827 downwards.
TGTTGGGGAAGTCCAGAACCAGAGGTCACAGTCTAAGGATAAGGGGTAAGCCATTTAGGACCGAGATGCGGAGGAACTTCTTCACCCAGAGAGTGGTGAACCTGTGGAATTCTCTACCACAGAAAGTTGTTGAGGCCAATTCACTAAATATATTCAAAAAGGAGTTAGATGAGGTCCTTACTACTAGGGGGATCAAGGGGTATGGCGAGAAAGCAGGAATGGGGTACTGAAGTTGAATGTTCAGCCATGAACTCATTGAATGGCGGTGCAGGCTAGAAGGGCTGAATGGCCTACTCCTGCACCTATTTTCTATGTTTCTATATTTCTATATCTGGCCCCTGACAGACACAAATCTAATGATCTCAAATCCTAACTCGCTCCAAGTCTCGCTCACCCATCTCCCCCTGTGCTCGCTGACCTACATTGGCTCCCGGTTAAGCAACGCCTCGATTTCAAAAATCTCATCCTTGTTTACAAATCCCTCCATGGCCCTCGCCCCTCCCTATCTCTGTAATCTCCTACAGCCCCACAACCCCACCCCCCCACTCCCCCGAGATGTCTGCACTCCTCTAATTCTGCCCTCTTGAGCATCTCTGATTATAATCGCTCAACCATTGGTGGCCGTGCCTTCTGTTGCCTGGGCCCCAAGCTCTGGAACTCCCTCCCTCAACCTCTCCGCCTCTCTACCTCTCTTTCCTCCTTTAAGATGCTCCTTAAAACCTACCTCTCTGACCAGCTGCCGTAATTTATTCTTATGTGGCTCGGTGTCAAATTTATTTGTTTCGTCTTATAACACTCCTGTGAAGCGCCTTGGAACGTTACACTACCTTAAAGGCGCTATATAAATTCAAGTTATTGTTGTTGTTGATGATCTCATCGACCCCACCCACCCCCCAATACCAATTTGCAAAATCTATGTTCCTGCGGTCCCAACAGGTATGGGTGTCTAGAAAATAGGTGCAGGAGTAGGCCATTTGGCCCTTCGAGCCTGCACCACCATTCAATATGATCATGGCTGATCATTCCTTCAGTACCCCTTTCCTGCTTTTTCTCCATACCCCTTGATCCCCTTCACCGTAAGGGCCATATCTTGAATATATCCAGTGACACCAGAGGAAAGCATAAGACACGACTATATTGCACAGACACATTAGATCACTGATTCTATTACAGGCACTGGGGATCGATCCTAACTGGCTTTGCTGCATAATTTCTAACCCTGCTTTGGCCCAAACTGATTTAAGCCGCCTTTTTAATCATAATATTTTCATGCAGCCAACATTTCGGTAAAGCAGTTAGGAGGGTCTCCAAAGGCCAGGAAGTTTATGGCGTTGCATTGGGAGTAAACACACAGATTTTTTTTTATCTTCCAGGATACACAGGGGGCAGATAGTGCCCAGGACAGACAGAAAGGAAAAGGAGGTGGGGTAGCTCTATTGATAAAGGATGGAATCACTGCAATAGTAAGAAACAATATTGGCTCAAATGATAAATGTGTTGAAACAGTTTGTGTGGAGATAAGGAACAATAAGGGGAAAAAGTCACTGGTGGGCGTAGTCTATAGACCCCCTAACAGTAGCAACTCTGTTGGTCGGAGCATAAACCAGGAAATAGTGGGGGCTTGTAAAAAGGGAACAGCAATAATCATGGGTGATTTTAACCTCCATATTGATTGGACAAATCAAATTGGTCAGGGTGGCCTTGAGGGGGAGTTCATAGAGTGCGTGAGGATGGGTTCCTTGAGCAGTATGTAACGGAACCAACCAGGGGGCAGGCTATCTTAGATCTGGTCCTGTGTAATGAGACAGGATTAATAAAGAATCTCCTAGTAAAGGATCCCCTCGGAAAGAGTGATCATAGCATGATTGAATTTCAAATTCAGATGGAGAGTGAGAAAGTTGGATCTCTAACCAGCGTACTAAGCTTAAATAAAGGAGACTATGAAGGTATGAGGGCAGAGTTGGCTAAAGTGGATGGGAAAATAGATTAAAGTGTAGGACGGTTGATGAACAGTGGTGTACATTTAAGGAGATATTTCACAACTCTCAAGAAAAATATATTCCAGTGAGGAGGAAAGGGTGTAAGAGAAGAGAACCATCCGTGGCTAACTAAAGAAATAAAGGATGGTATCCAATTAAAAATAAGGGCATACAAAGTGGCCAAAACTAGTGGGAGGACAGATGACTGGGAAGCTTTTAAAAGCCAGCAAAGAACGACTAAAAAAATGATTAAGAAAGGGAAGATAGACTATGAAAGTAAAATAGTGCAAAATATAAAAACAGATAGCAAGAGTGTCTATAGGTATATAAAAAGGAAAAGGGTGGCTAAAGTAAATGTTGGTCCCTTAGAGGACGAGACGGAGGAATTAGTAATGGGGAACATGGAGATGGCAGAAACTCTGAACAAATATTTTGTATCAGTCTTTATGGTAGAGGACACTAACAATATTCTGATAGTGGATAGTTTAGGAGCTATAGCGGGGGAGGAACTTAACACAATCACAATCACTAAGGAGGTAGTACTCAGTAAGATATTGGGACAAAAGGCAGATAAATCCTCTGGACCTGATGGCTTGCATCCTAGGGTCTTAAGAGAAGTAGCGGCAGGGATTGTGGATGCATTGGTTGTAATTGACCAAAAGTCCCTGGATTCTGGAGAGGTCCCAGCAGATTGGAAAACTGCAAATGTAAAGCCCCTAATTAAAAAAGGAGGCAGACAAACAGCAGGAAACTATAGACCAGTTAGCCTAACATCTGTGGTTGGGAAAATGTTGGAGTCCATTATTAAAGAAGCAGTAGCAGGGCATTTGGAAAAGCAAAATTCGGTCAGGCAGAGTCAGCATGGATTTATGAAGGGGAAGTTATGTTTGACAAATTTGCTGGAGTTCTTTGAGAATGTAATGAACAAGGTGGATAAAGGGGAACCAGTGGATGTGGTGTATTTGGACTTCCAGAAGGCATTTGACAAGGTGCCACATAAAAGGTTACTGCACAAGATAAAAGCTCACGGGGTTGGGGGTAATATATTAGCATGGATAGAGGATTAGCTAACTAACAGAGAACAGAGAGTGGGGATAAATGGTTCATTCTCTGGTTGGTAACCAGTAACTAGTGGGGTGCCACAGGGATCATTGCTGGGACCCCAACTATTTACAATCTATATTAACAACTTGGAAGAAGGGACTGAGTATAACGTAGCCAGGTTTGCTGATGATACAAAGATGGGAGGAAAAGCAATGTGTGAGGAGGATACAAAAAATCTGCAAAAGGACATAGACAGGCTAAGTGAGTGGACAAAAATTTGGCAAATGGAGTATAATGTTGGAAAGTGTGAGGTCATGCACTTTGGCAGAAAAAAAAATCATAGAGCAAGTTATTATTTAAATGGAGAAAGATTGCAAAGTGCCGCAGTACAGCGGGACCTGGGGGTACTTGTGCATGAAACACAAAAGGTTAGTATGCAGGTACAGCAAGTGATCAGGAAGGCCAATGGTATCTTGGCCTTTATTGCAAAGGGGTTGGAGTATAAAAGCAGGGAAGTCTTGCTACAGCTATATAAGGTATTGGTGAGGCCACATCTGGAATACTGCGTGCAGTTTTGGTTTCCATATTTACGAAAGGATATACTTGCTTTGGAGGCAGTTCAGGGAAGGTTCACTAAGTTGATTCCGCAGATGAGGGGTTGACTTATGAGGAAAGGTTGAGTAGGTTGGGCCTCTACTCATTGGAATTCAGAAGAATGAGAGGTGATCTTATCGAAACGTATAAGATTTTGAGGGGGCTTGACAAGGTGGATGCAGAGAGGATGTTTCCACTGATGGGGGAGACTAGAACTAGAAGGCATGATCTTAGAATAAGGGGCTGCCCATTTAAAACTGAGATGAGGAGAAATTTCTTCTCTCAGAGAGTTAAATCTATGGAATTCGCTGCCTTAGAGAGCTGTGGAAGCTGGGTCATTGAATAAATTGAAGACAGAAATAGACAGTTTCTTAAACGATAAGGGGATAAGGGGTTATGGGGAGCGTGCAGGGAAGTGGAGCTGAGTCCATGATCAGATCAGCCATGATCGTATTGTATGGCGGAGCAGGCTCGAGGGGCCGTATGGCCTACTCCTGTCTTATTTCTTATGTTCTTATGTTCTTATGTATCCCTCCGCCACCACAGTAAAACATCGTGTGAACAGCCCCGGGCTAAAGGACACAAGTAACAACAACTTGCATTTATATAGCGCCTTTGCCAATTAAAAAATTCTCATCCGTGTCTTCAAATCCAGCACCCTCCCTGTCTCTCTAACCACGTTCAGCCTCCGAGATCTCCGTGTTCCTCCAAATCTGACCTTCTGCACCCCTAGATTTGTACATCTACACCCCATAGATCTGCAAACCTGCATTCTTAGATTTGTGTACCTATCTTCTCTTCTTCTTCTTAAGCAGCCCTCCGGAGTCGAGGATGACTTGCTTCCACACTAACATGAGTTCTCAGGTGACTGATGAGACCAATGCGGGACCTACAGTCTCTGTCACAGGTGGGGCAGACAGTGGTTGGAGGGACGGGTGGGTGGGGGGCTTGGGTTGTCGAGCGCTGCTTCCGCTGTTTGAGCTTGGCTTCCGCGTGCTCCCGACGAAGAGACCCGAAGTGTTCGGTGCCTTCCCGGATGCTTCTCCTCCACTTTGAGCGGTCTTGGGCCAGGGATTCCCAAGAGTCGGTGGGGATGTTACATTTTTTCAAGGAGTCTTTGAGGATGTCCATGAAGCATTTTCTCTGCCCTCCTGGGTTGTGCCTGCCGTGTTGGAGCTCGGACCTATACCCCTAGATCTATATAGCCACACACAGGACAACTTTCTATTCTGTGTTCTTTTGCACTGCACATTTATCTGTGTTAAGGTGCATTTACCACATTGTCAACCTGTCCAAGTCCTCTTATAGCTTCTTACTCTTTCCCCATATTCCCCACATTACAACAGTGACTACACTCCAAAAGTACTTCATTGGCTGTAAAGCGCTTTGAGACGTCCGGTGGTCGTGAAAGGTGCTATATACATCCAAGTCTTTCTTTTCTTTATATTTTACCATGCCCCATAATTTGGTGTCACCAGCAAGTTTGAGCAATTCTGCACTTAAAGAAAGAACTTGCATTTATATAGCACCTTTCACAACCTCAGGACGATCCAAAGCGCTTTATAGCCAATGAAGAACTTTTGGAGTGCAGTCACTGTTGTAATGTGGGAAACACGGCAGCCAATTGCGCACAGCAAGCTCCCACAAACAGCCATATGATAATGACCAGATAATCTGTTTTTGTTATGTCGATTGAGGGATAAATATTGGCCAGGACACCAGGGAGAACTCCCCTGCTCTTCTTTGAAATAGTGGCCATGAGATTTTTTACATCCACCACGAGAGAGCAGACGAGGCCTAGGTTTGATTCTCATCCGAAAGACGGCATCTCTGACAGTGCTGCGCTCCCTCAGCACTGCGCTGGAGTGTCAGCCTAGATTTTTGTGCTCAAATCCCTGGAGTGGGCCTTGAACCCACAACCTTCTGACCCAGAGGTGAGTGTCCTATCCATTAAGCCACAGCTGATACTTTGGAGAATGAGAGCATTCCCAACACAGATTGGGAACAAGGAAAGGTTGAGCAGGGTGGGTTGTATGCATTGGAGTTTAGAAGAATGAGAGGTGAACATTGAAACATATAAGATTCCGAGGGGGCTTGACAGAGTAGGTGCTGAGGGGATGTTTCCCCTCATGGGGGAATCTAGAACTAGGGAGCACAATTTCGGAATAAGGGGTCCTCCATTTAAGACGGAAGTGAGGAGGATTATCTTCTCTCAGAGTCTCGTGAAGCTGTGGAGGCTGAGTCATTGAATATATTCAAGGTTGAGATAGACAGATTGTTGAAAGATAAGGGAGTCAAGGGTTATGGAAAACAGGCAGGAAAGTGGAGGAGAGACTAAGATCGGATCAGCTATGATCTTATTGAATGGCGGAGCAGGCTCGAGGGGCCCTATAGCAGACTCCAGCTCCTATATGAAGTGAGCAGCCCGTGTACTAACCCGCACCAAGTCAAGATCATCCATCACCCCTGTGCTCGCTGACCTACATTGGCTCCCAGTTAAACAATGCCTCGATTTCAAAATTCTCATCCTTGTTTACAAATCACTCCATGGCCTCACAGAGATTACAGATTATCTCTGTAATCTTTTTCAGCCTCACAATCCCGCAAGATGTCTGCGCTCCTCAAATTCTGCCCTCTTGAACATCCCTCATTATAATTGCTCAACCATCGGTGGCCGGGCCTTCAGCTGCCTGGGCCCCAAGTGCTTGAACTTCCTCTTTAAACCTCTACGCCTCTCTCTTTCCTCCTTTAAGATGCTCTTTAAAACCCACCTCTTTAAACAAGCTTTTGATCATCTGCCTTCATTTCTTCTGTGGCTCGGTGTCAAATTTATCTGTTTGTCTGTAACACTGTTGTGAAGCGCCTTGGGAAGTTTTACTACGTTAAAGGTGCTGTATAAATAAAAGTTATTTTTATTATTTCTTATGTTCTTGTGTAGATGTCCAGAGCACACATCTAGCTGCATCTCGCCAATGCGAGAGTCAACCATTTACTCCTACTCTCTGCTTATATACAGAATAATGGGAAGTTTAGCCATAATTACACAGCATTAGGTAATTGAGCCTAATGGGTAATCTGAGATTTGCTCACAAGCCAATAGTCTTAGGCCCTCCCCACTACAATGCTATTTGTTGCCAATGCCAACCAACTTCAGCAGAAGCACTGCAACAGAAATGGGAAGCCACGAGAACAAGGTAGGGACAGGTCACTTCTGTTTCGAGATGAATGAGGCGATGGAAGAACCATCTTCGCTGTGGGCCACAGTTTAATGGTGTTTCAGTGTCGTTTGAGAATAATGGATCCCTGGGAGGCTGTAATCTCATCAAGGGCCTTAAATTATATCATAAACCACGAGGGCGACCTCTTCGCTGAACCCGGAGATGGGATTACATTCTCGGGAGGATCTCACAGTTCGTGTAAGGAGTCCGCACGGGTGGTTTGGTGTGGCACAGCTGACATACTGTGTGCAAATGTCTACCGCAACTCCAATATCTACAGTGAAGGATTCCCTTATCGAATTATCGTCAACAATTCATTACTGCGATAACACAATCACTACCAGGCTCACACAGTATGTGAATATGAACATCATCAGTGTACAGTACCAGTAAAACACCCAGAAAGACTTCATGGTACAATTCGAAGAAGAACATGGAGTTCAGAAGGGTTTCATGCAGTTTCACTAGGATGCTGCCTGGTATGAGGAAATGCAAATGCGACGAAAGACATGAAAAGTTGGAGATTTTCTCGTTAGTGCAACACAGATTACAGGGCACAAAAGTTAAATACTGCGGATGCTGGAATCTGAAATGGAAATAGAAAATGCTGGAAATCTCAGCAGGTCAGGCAGCATCTGTGGAGAGAGAAACAGAGTTAACGTTTCAGGTCGATGACCCTTCGTCAGAACTGGAAAAGTTTGAGATGTAACCGATTCTTAAGGAAATGCGGGGGGGCAGTGAAAGCGGGAGGGGAGGGAAGGACAAAAGGGAAGGTCTGTGATAGGGTGGAAGGCAGGAGAGATTAGAGAAACAAAGGGATGATGGGCAAAAATAAGATGGTAATGGAACATGTTAGGAAACAAAAGATGAGTCTAGATGGGGTGTGAATGGTGGAATCATCACCAGCTGCCACGGGAAGGAGAAAAAAAGGGGGTTGTAAAAAAAAAGGGGGTTGTAAAAAAAAAAGGGATAAAAATATAGGCAACGTTTATGGTCTGAAATTGTTGAACTCATGTTGAGTCCAGAAGGCTGTAAAGTGCCTCAACGAAAGATGAGGTGCTGTTCCTCGAGCATTACAGGGTGATATGATAGAAGTGCTTTAAAATGATGAAAGGGTGGGACAGGACGGTTAGAAGCAGACTGTTTCCAGCAGCTGAGGGATTTAGAACGAGGCACTATAGAAACAAATTAAATACAAGAGTTTTAAAACTAAGGACCAGAGCAAACTTTTTAGCTGTCAGGCTGTGGAATTCACTTCCAGGGTTTGTTGTTGAGGCAGAGACGATGTTAACATTTAAGGTTAGATTGGAAAGGTGGATGAAGGAAAAGGGAATGAGGGAACAGGGTGGGATTAGAGCTATTTGCTTGTGTAGAGTAAACCTCAACATGGACTGGTTGAGCTGAATGGCCTGATTCGGTACTATAACTTCTATATATTTTTATAAACATACTAACTAGTCAGTCATCTCATGGTGCAAAATGGCTGCTGTGTTTGCCTACATAAAAAGTTACTGCACTTAATTAATTGTGCGTAAAACACTTTGAGACATTTCTTGAGACCCAACAATGCACTAGGTAAACGCAGGTCTGTCTTCCTATAATTGTTGTGAACACTCAGACTGATCTTCCCTTTATGCAGTCTGCTGATGGCTGTCACTGAAGGCACTTCCACTCGTCTCCGCCTCTGCCTCAGCTCATCCGCTGTTGAAGCCCTTATCCATGCCTTGGTTACCTCCAGACTTGACAATTCCAATGAACTCCTGGCTGGCCTCCCACATTATACCCTACGTAAATTACAGGTGATCCAAAACTCGGCAGTCCCATATCCTAACTCGCACAAGTCCCGCGCACCCATCACCCCCTATGCTTGCTGGCCGACCGAGCAACGGCTCGATTTCAAAATTCTCATTCTGGTTTTCAAATCCCTCCATGGCCCTCGCCCCTCCCTATCTCTGTAATCTCCTCCAGCCCCACAACACCCCAAGATGTCTGCGCTCTTCTAATTCTGCCCTCTTGAGCATCCCTGATTATAATCGCTCAACCATCGGTGGCCGTGCCTTTCTCTTGCCTGGGCCCTAAGCTCTGGAACTCCCTCCCTAAACCTCTCCGCCTCTCTACCTCTCTTTCCTCCTTCAAGACACTCCTTAAAACCTACCTCTTTAACCAAGCTTTTGGTCACCTGCACTAATTTCTACTTATGCGGCTCGGTGTCAAATGTTTTGTCTCATAACACTCCTGTGAAGCGCCTTGGGACATTTCACTACGTTAAAGGCGCTATATAAATACAAGTTGTTGTTGTTGTTTCAAATGAACAGCCAACGTCTCACACACACATATTGCTCTTCTGCAGGCGACAGGAAACCATGGAACTTATTTTGTCTGGCCACAGCGGAGACCCACTTTTTCCTGGGATTTATGAAGCTGGATTTATGGGCTTTTCTTGCCCCTGGCGACTGCTGTGGAACAATGCTGGGTGGGAATGTAAATGGGGGAGGTTGGAGCCAAGACACCAGTACAGTGACATTCGCTTGAAACCAGGTCTGCACTGTTAAAGCGCCCTTTGCGACTGGGTGAGGTTCAGGCTTCTAGGATCACTTCAACAACAACTTGCGTTTATCTAGCGCCTTTAAAGTAATTTGACACTGTAATGTATTTGCTTCATGGGTTCTTTGCTTAGGAATTCACAGCAACACATTGCTATCAAGAACTACTTGATTTGAAAACAAAGATTTAACAATCACACTGCAGATTACCAGTTCATCCACTAGGCTCACAACCACCTTCCTCATCGTGGAGGACCAAGACCCAACTGGCTGGGGTTTTATTGAGTCTTGTGAACATCGTGTGATTGGCTAAGCCGCTCACAATGCAACAGCTCTACAACTATTTTAATTAACAGATAAAGCCGAGTGCCCCCTAATTACAGGGACACGAGAACCCATAAATTACCAATAAACATTAAAGGAACCTTAACAGATGAAATTAATATTTGGTTGCCGGGGGTGATGATGCACTCCAGTCCCTCCGGTGCCCACCTCTCGCGGAAGGCCGCGAGCATACCGGTGAACACCGGGTGCTGCATCTCCAGGGACATCCTGGCTCGAACATAGCCGCGGAAGAGAGGCAGGCAGTCGGGCTGAACGACCCCCTCGACCGCCCGCTGCCTGGACCGGTTAATGGCCACCTTGGCCAGCCCCAGGAGCAATCCTATGAGGAAGCCCTCCGACCTGCCCGCTCCCCTCCACAACAGGTGCAACAGCTCAACAAACCTGTGAGCATACTCACATGTGCATGCATTACAAACACAAAGCCACATAGGGAGATATTAGGACATGTTTAGTCACAGAGGTAGGTTTTAAGGAGCATCTTAAAGTAGGAGAGAGGTAGAGAGGCGGAGGGGTTTAGGGAGGGAATTTTAGAACTTAGGGCCTAGGCAGCTGAAGGCATGGCTGCTAATGGCCGTGTATAAACATAATGTATATGTAGAGTCACTACAATAGTGTAGCATTAAAATAAGCCACAGTATTACAGTGACATGACAGTGTAAAGGCAGGAAAGGATATCTCACATGTAACAGTTTGCTCATCTTCATCTAACTATATTTCTAACAGTTTGCTAATCCAATAAACATATCCTTGGTCAAAACTGGTGTGTGCTTGTTTTGAGAGAATGAATTTATAATGAGTTCATGTTTGCCTGGGGTAGGGGGAGAATAGGAAACACAGGACAGCGCAGTGAAGTCTGTCTCCGTTGACTGCCTTACCCAATTACTACCTCTAACCCCCTCAGGACGTACAATTAATCCCACAGACCTGTTTGTCTGAAGGAGTGCTCACACAAGCACTCAATCAGTATTGAAACTGGTCACTCAAGGACATGCACACATGCGCTTCAGTCATCTCCGCTGCTTGCGAACACGTTCTGCGTTCTGCTTACATTTATTTTTGTGTGTTTTTTTTTTCTCGCAAATAACCTTGGGATAACGCAACAGAGTCCACATAGATGCAGTTGGCCATGCATTGAGAGGGGGAACAAGAGGGCAGAAAGCAATGGAGGGCCTCCTACTCTTCTTCAAATATTGCCGTAGGATTTTTATTATTCACTTGAACCACTGGAACAGGTTGCTAGGGCCTCAATTTAACATCCCATATGAAGGTCAGGACTTCTGACAATAAATATAAGAACATAAGAAATAGGAGCAGGAGTAGGCCATTTGCCCCTCGAGCCTGCTCCGCCATTCAATAAGATCATGGCTGATCTATCTCAACTCCACTTTCCTGCACTATCCCCATATCCCTTGGTTCTCTTAATATCCCAAAATCTATCAATGTCTGACTTGAATATCCTCAACGACTGAGCCTCCACAGCCCTCTGGGGTAGAGAAGTCCAAAGATTCACCACCCTCTGAGTGAAGAAATTTCTCCTCATCTCAGTCTTAAACGACTGACCCCTTATTCTGAGACTGTGACCCCTGGTTCTAGACTCCCCAGCCAGAGGAAACATCCTCCCTGCATCTACCCTGTCAAGCCCTTTAAGAGGTTTGTATCTTTCAAAGAGATCACCTCTCAATCTTCTAAACTCGAGAGAATATAGGCCTAGTCTGCTCAGTCTCTCCTCATAGGACAATCCCCCCATCCCAGGAATCAGACTGATGAACCTTCGTTGCACTCCCTCAATGGCAAGTATATCCTTCCTCAGGTAAGGAGACCAAAACTGCACACAGTACTCCAGGTGCAGTCTCACCAGGACCCTATATAATTGCAATAAGATGTCTTCACTCTTAAAATCAAATAATCTTGTAATAAAGGCCAACATTCCATTCATTTTCTTAATTGCTTGCTGTACCTGCATGTTAACTTTTAGTGATTCGTATACAAGGGCACCCAGGTTTCTCTGAACACCAACATTTCGAAATCTCGCACCATTTAAAAAAATACTCTGCTTTTCTATTTTTATAACCAAAGTGGATAACTTCACATTATATTCCATTTGCCATGTTCTTGCCCACTCACTTAGCCTGTCTATATCCCCTTGAAGCCTCTTTGTATCTTCCTCACAACTTACATTCCCATCTAGCTTTGTATCATCAGCAAACGTGGATATATTACATTTGGTCCCCTCATCCAAATCATTGATATATCGGCCTCACTCCAGTGTGAACTTCATGGTGTGTCAGAAGCTGAGGTGATTCCAAAATCTCTTCCCACAGTGAGAGCTGTCTCCGCTGTGAATCTGCTGGTGTGCCGGCAGGTGTGGATAACTGAGTGAATCCTTGTCCCCACATGGAGCAGTTGAACGCCCTCTCCTCATAAAAGAAGGACTTGCATTTATATAGCGCCTTTCACAACTTCAGGATGTCCCAAAGCACTTTGCAGCCAATGAAATACTTTTGAAGTATAGTCACTGTTGCAATGTAAGATGCAATACTGTTTCAGTGTTACAGTGCAGTGCTCACTTAGGATTAAACCATTCGCAGTGTCGCTTCCAGCGGCAGGAGCCAGGGAGTGAGCTGCCCGGGAGCGCGCGATTGTTGAGCGATGGTGCAGCCACACACCTTCGGGGGAACATTGGTGGGCGGCCCTCAACAGCTCACCAAAACTTATTAAGTGGCCCTCCAGCCCAAATGACTGGCCACCCCTGCTCTAACTGATCCAGTGTGGCACAGCGATCACACCTTGTGGCCTCAAAGTGACGCACTGAACTGCACACAACTACATTTCAGCAGAATAAAGCATTGTGCGTTACATGGTATACTGTTCCTGTCCTTATAAAATGGTCAATCATCATACTTACCCCAAGCACACCGCAAGAGATCTGCCAGTACGTTATATGTGTACCGTAAATCAGTCTTATAAGAGTTTGGTTTCACAGGTGCAGTGATTTGGTTCAACAAATGAAGAGAATCATTGAATCACAGAAATTTACGGCACGGAAGGAGGCAATTTCGGCCTATCGTGTCCGCGCCGGCCGACCAAGAGCTATCCAGCCTAATCCCACTTTCCAGCTCTGGATCCGTAGCCTTGTAGATTATGATGCTTCAAGTGCACATCTAGCTGTCTTTTAAATGCCATGAGGGTTTCTGCCTCTGCCACCCCTCAGGCAGTGAGTTCCAGACTCCCACCACCCTCTGGGTAAAGACATTTCCCCTCATATCCCCTCCAAACCTCCTACCAATTACTTTAAGGGCCAGAATGATCAGCCATGATCTTATTGAATGGCGGTGCAGGCTCGAGGGGTCGAATGGCCTACTCCTGCACCTATTTTCTATGTCTTTCTATGTCTAAATTGGTCAGGACATAAGGTCCGCCCAGTTCTCGGCGGTATGTCGGTGGTGCATCGTTTCAAACCACCGGCATACTGCCGAGACCGAAGAGCGCAATTTTGATGGATTTATTTACGGCGGTATGCGAGCGGTGTGTAGCGGGCGGTAGGTAACATTGTAGTCGATCCAGATCGACTTTCTTGTCGATGGACGGTTTTCAGCACTGCACTGCGCACGCGTAAAATTTTATTTTCCCTGTGTTTTTCAGAGAAGCTTTTTACCTGCGATTTTGGGGGGGTCAGGGGTCACCTGCGCATGCGCAGTGAGTTGAAGTCGAGAGGGAGAGAGAGTGAGACGGAGAAGCAAGGGTCAGTTGGTTTAATCACAGAATGCAGAGTTAAAAAATCTTAACAAATAATAATTAATATTAAGACAGATTTTAGAAATCAAAAATCATAACAATATAAATATAATGGAAATGCTCAAAGAAAAGTCGAAGCGCAGGAACCACGAGAAGGACGGGAGGTTGAGGGCGCCCGCCTTCGACGAGACAGAGTTACCTGCCTTGCTGAAGAATATTACGGAGAGGTACTCCGAGCTAACGAAGGGTGGTCGTGGAAAGCCCCTCCCCCACCCCCCGCCAAAGGAGTACAACAGAATATGGGACGAGATCGGGGAGGCTGTGTCCTCCACAAGTACCATGGTACGCACCGGGGAAAAGTGCCGTAAGAGGTGGAATGACCTGGTGAGGGTCGCAAGAGTAAATAATGATTTTATTTATGCATGTCCCCATGTGCCATGTACCGTGTAAACGTCGGTTCAGTGCCACACGGATGATGTCATTTATCCCGCGGTTACGGCGATGTATTTGTGCTTTCTGGCAATGATAAGAAGATCAACGCAGTGTTTTCATGTGTGTGTGTGTGTGTGTGAACCTGTGTGCCTGCGATGTTAAATGGATTGAAGATTTTTACTTTCATTTACTTCACTTTCTGCAGAAGAAGACATGTGCAATAGCAGCGGATCAGCGGCAGACAGGGGGAGGACCCCCAACGCAAGAACCATTGACAGAGATTGAGAGCCGTGCCCTGTCGCTGGTCGGCCATAGCAACCGTGCCACCACCGGCGTTGGAGCTGACCCACCCACACAGGATGGCCGGTTCAATACAATCCCCGGTCTGTGTTGCGGCCCTGTCATGTAATGTAACTGTAATATTGGCCTCATGTAATGTAAGTTTATTGCACCGTAATGTTGGGCCCATGTGATGTACTGCAATGCTGGCCGCGTGTAACGCAATGCATATGTATATGTGTATTGTCTGTCTGCGATATGTAATGCAGTAATGCAGCAGTGGTGGACATTTAAGTAAGACTGCGCTACGTCACTGTGCTCATGTACTCATGTAACCCTGACCCCCCCCCCCCCTGGTGCCAAGCACTCTTAAATGTTGTTTTGTACTTCCAAACACAGGCGATTCAGACGAGACCTCCGCAGGGAGACCCACTGCCTCCACCTCTGGCGTCACCCAGCCCTCTCCCGACTTCACCCCTGCCAGAGATGATGAAGACGAAGAGGAAGAGCCGCTGATCCTGGAGCCAGTGGAGGTGGAGGGTGGGGGGGTGGAGATGGAGGAGGATACACCAGCTCCATGTGGGCCAGCTGGAACATCCTCCACCACCGAGTCTGTATTCAGGGGATTCGCCCCATGGCTCCTCTGATTCTGCGGGACCAAGTGGTGCGCAGCAAGGCGCCCCCAGCGTTGCAGCACCTTTGCCGCAGCGACGGAGATTGATGCAGAAAAGGTCGGTTCCTGCACGATAGATAGGCGCGTACCAGGACATGGTGCGTCTGTCACAGGCCAGTGTCGACATAGGTCGATAGCTACTCAAGGCCATGGCTACGATAGCCACAAACATTGCGGCGCTATCAGAACCACAGTCGGAGGATATGTTGTGTCTGATCACCGCGATAGAGCGAGCCACCGACTGCGGCGATACCATGCGGCAATCGGCGGGATCGGGACATGGCGCGGAATTCCCCCCCCCCCGTGCCATAGTAGTAGGGTCGACAGCACCTGAGGGTGGGAAACTGCCTGTGTCTTCCACATCACGAGCTTCTCCCGAGGCCCCATTCATTGCGCCTGCAATGTCTCAGCCCCAACAACAGCAACAGCACTCGGGGTGCGGTGCTGTACGCCGGCTCGGTACCACCGCGGGGAGGTCCGGGCTCAGGGGCAGTGGGAAAGAGAAGGGCAGGAGTAAGAAAGGGGGGAATAGTCCCACGGGTGGTGGAGCACGCGGTCGAGGTCGAGGACAGTAAAGGGGCTTTTGTTGTAGTTGTTCATTTAATAATTGAAGTTTGATTTTTAAAAGTTTATTCAAGTTGTTAAAGTTGTTATTAAAGTGGTCCAAGCATCGAAAGCGTTGCTTCAGCACTCCAAATGTCTTTTCGATAATATAAAGGGCCCAAGTTTCCACACGATAAAAAACGGGCGCCCCTCCGAGCTGGGCGCCCGTTTTTCGCGCCTAAAACGGCGCTGGAAAAAAAACTCGTGATTCTGGAACGCCCTGCAGCTCCTTGTCTGTTTGGCGCGGCGCCCAGGGGGGCGGAGCCTACACTCGCGCCGATTTTGTAAGTGGGAGGGGGCGGGTACTATTTAAATTAGTTTTTTTCCTGCCGGCAAACCTGCGCGTGCGGGTTGGAGCGCTCGCGCACGCGCAGTGTGAAGGAAACATTGGCACTCGGCCATTTTTGTAGTTCTTTGTAGCTGTTTAATTTTTGAACATTTTTTAATAAAAGCACATTGCCATCAGCACATCAGCACTGAGGCTTCCTGCAGCCTTCTCACTGTCTCCTTCCCGCCCGCCGTCGGGAACGTCTTCCTCCCGCCCCCGCTGCGTTCGGGTGGGCGGGCGGGCGGTCGGTCCCGCACTCCCTTCCTCCCGCCCGCCCGCCATCGGGAACGAACGAACGAACTTGTGAGGCTGGCTGAAGCACTTTCACACAGGTAGGAAGATGGTTTATTTAATCTTTTCTTTGCTTATGTTTATTCAGGTTGGATTTATTTGTATAATATTTGTAGAAGTATAAATAAGGATTTATTGTAGAATTTAATGACTTCCCTTCCCCCCCCCTCCCCCCCCCCACCTCGTTCTGGACGCCTAATTTGTAACCTGTGCCTGATTTTTTAATGTGTAGAACAGGTTTTTTCAGTTCTACAAAAATCTTCACTTGCTCCATTCTAAGTTAGTTTGGAGTACGTTTTCACTGTGGAAACTTTCAAATCAGGCGTCAGTGGCCGAACACGCCCCCTTTTGAAGAAAAAATTCTGTTCCAAAGTAGAACTGTTCTACCTGACTAGAACTGCAGAAAAAAAAAAATGTGGAGAATTGCGATTTCTAAGATAGTCCGTTCTCCACCAGTTGCTCCTAAAAATCAGGCGCAAATCATGTGGAAACTTGGGCCCTATGTGTGGCTATATGGCTCTTATTATATTGTTGCTCGGCTTCTATCTGAGGGTTCCGCAGGAGGGGTCAAGAACCAGATGGCGAGGCTGTAACCTTTGTCTCCCAGCATCCAGCATTTTCCTTGTGGCTCAGTCTCCAACAAGTCAGACACAGTGCTCTCACGCAAGATGTGCACATCATGGATGCTCCCTGGAAAGTTGGCATTCACTGCCAATAAGCGCTGCGTATGGTCGCAGAGGAGCTGCACGTTGAGGGAGTGGAATCCCTTAAGGTTTCGGTACACTGCGGATATGTGGCTGGAAGCTCATTTCAGGGTCAAATATGACACCTAGGTTGCGAAGAGTTCGGTTCAGCCTCAGACAGGTACGAGGGAGAGGAATGGAGTCGGTGGCTCTGGAACGCAGTTTGTGGAGGGGACCAAAGACAATGGCTTAGGTCTTCCCAATAGTTAATTGGAGAATATTGGCTTCATTGGCTGCAAAGCGCTTTGAGTCATCCGATGGTCGTGAAAGGCGCTATATAAATGCAATTCCTTCTGTCTTTGTCATGTGGCAGATGCAGTTCGAGTGTAAGTGAAACTGTCTGGCACTGATTCAGTTACATGTCACAGTGACACTGCAGTTCCGTTGTAAGTAAAACCGTGTCACACCAATGCTGCAGCTATGTAATTGAATGCAAAGGTAACAAGATCTGGTTTCATGTCTTGGCTGTACATTTATATTTTTGCAGTAAACAGCATGTTTTGTTTTTGCTCAGTCGTGCATCCGACACATGCAGAAACCCATCGCCGTGGTGAACAATCTTCGCACAGGCAGCGATTGGGTTTGCCTGATCGAGATTGCACCCTCCCCCCCTCCCCACAGGGACCCCCCCCCCCCCCCCCACAGGGAGGCACCCCCTCCCCACAGGGACACACCCATTCCCCACAGGGACACACCCATTCCCCACAGGGACACGCCCCTCCCCACAGGGACACACCCATTCCCCACAGGGACGCACCCATTCCCCACAGGGACACACCCATTCCCCACAGGGACACACCCCCTCCCCACAGGGACACACCCATTCTCCACAGGGACACACCCATTCCCCACAGGGACACACCCCTCCCCACAGGGAGGCACCCCCTCCCCACAGGGACACACCCATTCCCCACAGGGACACACCCCTCCCCACAGGGACACACCCATTCCCCACAGGGACACACCCATTCCCCACAGGGACACACCCCCTCCCCACAGGGACACACCCATTCTCCACAGGGACACACCCATTCCCCACAGGGACTCACCCCCTCCCCACAGGGACACACCCATTCCCCACAGGGACACACCCATTCTCCACAGGGACACAGCGCCTCCCCGTCCCTCCCCACAGGGACGCACCCATTCCCCACAGGGACGCACCCATTCCCCACAGGGACACACCCCCTCCCCACAGGGACGCACCCATTCCCCACAGGGACGCACCCATTCCCCACAGGGACACACCCCCTCCCCACAGGGACACACCCATTCCCCACAGGGACACACCCATTCCCCACAGGGAGGCACCCCCTCCCCACAGGGACCCACCCATTCTCCACAGGGACACACCCATTCCCCACAGGGACACACCCATTCTCCACAGGGACACAGCGCCTCCCCACAGGGATACAGTCCCTCCCCACAGGGACGCACCCATTCCCCACAGGGACGCACGCATTCCCCACAGGGACACACCCATTCCCCACAGGGACACACCCATTCTCCACAGGGACACTGTGCCTCCCCACAGGGATACAGTCCCTCCCCACAGGGACGCACCCATTCCCCACAGGGACGCACGCATTCCCCACAGGGACACACCCATTCCCCACAGGGACACACCCATTCTCCACAGGGATACAGTCCCTCCCCACAGGGACTCACCCCCTCCCCACAGGGACACAACCACTCCCCTCAGAGACACACCCACTCCCCTCAGAGACACACCCACTCCCCTCAGGGACACAGCCCCTCCCCACAGGGGACACAGCCCATCCCCACAGGGACACACCCACTCCCCACAGGGACACACCCCCTCCCCACAGGGACACACCCACTCCCCACAGGGACACACCCCCTCCCCACAGGGACACACCCCCTCCCCACAGGGGACACACCCACTCCCCACAGGGACACACCCCCTCCCCACAGGGACACACCCACTCCCCACAGGGACATACCCACTCCCCACAGGGACACACCCCCTCCCCACAGGGGACACACCCACTCCCCACAGGGACACAGCCCCTCCCCACAGGGACACATTCCACTGACAAGGTCCAGAGACGTTAGCAGGCTGGCAAGATCCCAAGTGTTAGGGATGCCCCCCCCACCCCCTCCCATGCAACCTCCCCCGCCCTTCCCACCCCCTCCTCCAACACCCCCCTACTCCCCCCACCACCCCCTCCCCCCACCCCCTGCTCCCACTGCCTCCCCACCTCCCCTCTCCTCCCACACCCCTCCCACCACCCTCCCCTTCCACCACCAATCCTCCCCACCCACCCGCCCCTCTCCTCCCCAAATCTTCGCAGGAGATACTGCTGGCATTCAACCAGCAAAACCAGTCCAGCACAGACAACGGGCGAGATTCCTGCCTTGTGCCCAGCTAAGAGCATCCTAGACCTTAAGCTATAATGTAGAGACAGTAAATGCTGGAAACACTCAACGGGTCGGGCAGCATCTGCGGAGAGAGAAACAGAGTTAACATTTCAGGTCGATGACTCTACGTCCCTTTTTTCTTTGAATCTCTCCGGTCATCCACCTTATCACAAACCTTCCCATTTGTTCTTTCCTCCCCTTCCCTGCACCCCTGCCTGTGTACTTGCTTAAAACCTGCTATATCTCTAACTTTTCCAGTCCTGACGAAAGGTCAACGACCTGAAATATTAACTCGGTTGATTCCTGAGATGAAGGGGTTGTCTCATGAAGAAAGGTTGAGCAGGTTGGGCCTGTACTCGTTGGAGTTTAGAAGACTGAGAGGTGATCTTATTGAAACGTATAAGATTCTGAGGGGGCTCGACAGGGTAGATGCAGAGAGGATGTTTCCTCTTGTGGGGGGAATCTAGAACTAGGGGCCATAGTTTCAGAATAAGGGGTCGCCCATTTAAAATGGAGATGAGGAGGAATTTCTTCTCTCAGGGGGTCGTGAATCTTTGGAATTCTCTGCCCCAGAGAGCTGTGGAGGCAGGGTCCTTGAATATATTTTGTCATGTATGTAACCACAATGTAACACCACTGTATTACAGTATACACTCAACCTAGATGCACACCTTGACCACAAGGGGTGAACTTGTGGGAGACACTCCTTACCTGATCACACAGATATAAAAAGGGAGGTCCCATGCAGGGTCATCGTCTTTGAAGTCCTGTGAATAAAGAGTTAAGGTCACAGAGTGACCTTGTCCCCAGAATGTGCTCCGTGTGGTTTCATACTGTAGAGTAAGGACTTTATATTGGCAACGAGAAACAGGAATTCACAACCCACGAGAATGGTCACCGGTAGCACAGAGGAACGGTACTGTGTTGGGGAAAACTGGGACGATTTTGTCGAGAGGCTTCAGCAAAGCTTTGTTACGAAAGAATGGCTGAGGGATGCAGCGGCCGACAAGCGAAGGGCTCATCTTTTGACCAGTTGCGGACCAAAGACTTACGCGCTCATGAAGGACTTACTAGCATCCGAAAAGCCGGCGGACAAAACCTTTGAAGAATTTAGCAAATTGATCGGGGAGCACCTCAAACCGGCGAGTAGCATACATAGGGCCCGACACAGATTCTACACCCACCAACATCATGAAGGACAGAGCATACCAAACTTCGTAGCGGACCTCCGGCGTTTGGCCAGCCTCTGTAAGTTCACAGACGCCTGCAGGGGGGGTGATGCTAAGGGACTTCTTTATCGAGGGCATCGGTCATGCGGGAATTTTCCGCAAATTAATTGAGACCAAGGATTTGACCTTGGAAGCGGCGGCGTTGATAGTTCAAACTTTCATAGTGGGGGAGGAAGAGACGAAAATAATACACGCGCGGAATTCTGCCTCTAACGCGGCGATGGATCAGGGAGTTAACATCATCAATACAACTCAGAGCCCCACAAGCAGGCAGGGGCAGTCTGACACTCCCCAGGCAGCAATAGACCCCAGAGTAGGACTTCAACAAAGACAATGGCAGGCTGAACGGACATTCACGCCAGTGGACAATGCGGTCCGGGATGGGGCCATTGACACCCACTAATAGGGTACTTAAGAGCAATCAAAGGGACAGCCAGCGCGGAATGCCTGGCCATAGTCCCTTTGTTCCCAACAATGGAAACTTTAATTCATGCTGGAGGTGTGGGGGAAAACACTCAGCTAGATCTTGCAGATTTCAACAGTTGTCTGCAGGAACTGCAATCTCACGCCAGTGGACAATGCGGTCCGGGATGGGGCCATTGACACCCACTAATAGGGTACTTAAGAGCAGTAAAAGGGACACTTAGCTCGAATGTGCAGTAAGTCTGCAACCAGACTAATATATGGGGCGGATGGACCAGAAGAGGGTTCTTTGAGGCAGGATGACTTTTGGGGCAAATCGATGGACGCCGAGGTTCAGTGGGTCCATGTGGCGAATATTCACAGTTCATACACCAAAACGCCACCAATGATGATGAGGGTTTTATTAAACGGTATCCCAGTATGCATGGAGCTGGACACTGGGGCCAGCCAGTCACTCATGGGCATTCAGCAATTTGAGAAGCTATGGCCACTTAAAGCCAGTAGATCCAAATTAGCACGTATTGAGACACAATTACAGACTTACACTAAATAAATCATTCTGGTGCTAGGCAGTGCAATATTGGCTGTCACACACAATGGAGTAGTGAATCGGCTACCGCTCTGGATTGTCCCGGGAAATGGTCCCGCACTGTTGGGGATGAGCTGGTTAGCCGAGATGAACTGGAAATGGGGGGATGTTCACGCAATGTCATCTGTGGAGCGAAGTTCGTGCTCACAAGTCCTACACCAATTCGATTCACTATTCCAATCTGGCGTCGGCACTTTCAAAGGCACTAAAGTAGTGATACACATCACCCCGGACGCCAGGTCAGTGCACCACAAAGCCAGAGCGGTGCCGTATGTGATGCGGGAAAAGATCGAGAGCGAATTGGACCGGCTGTTGAGAGAGGGCATCATCTTGCCTGTTGAATTCAGTGACTGGGCGAGCCCCAACGTTCCCGTTCTAAAAGCAGATGGCTCTGTCAGGGTCTGTGGTGACTACAAGGCCACCATCAATCGGGTGCCCCTACAAGATCAATACCCGCTCCCGAGAGCGGAGGACCTCTTCGACATGCTGGCCGGCGGCAAGCTGTTCACCAAGTTGGACCTCACTTCAGCCTATATGACCCAGGAACTGGCCGACGAATCTAAACTACTGACCACCATCACCACGCACAAGAGACTGTTTGTTTATAACAGGTGCCCGTTTGGCATTCGATCAGCAGCTGCAATTTTTCAATGAAACATGGAAAGCCTGCTTAAATCCATTCCTGGAACGATCGTATTCCAGGACGACATCCTCATCACGGGTCGAGACACCGAGGAACACCTCCAAACCTGGAGGAGGTGCTACGCCCGACTGGACCGGGTAGGCCTGTGACTCAAGAAGTCTAAATGTGTGTTCTTAGCTCCTTATGTTGAGTTTCTGGGCAGGAAGGTTGCTGCAGATGGGATTCGGCCCACCGAATCCAAAACAGAGGTGATTCGACGAGCACCCAGGCCCTGCAACACATCGGAGTTGCGTTCATTCCTGGGACTGTTGAACTATTTCGGGAACTTTCTGCCGAACTTGAGCATGTTGTTGGAGCCGCTACACGTGCTCCTGCGTAAGGGTTGCGATTGGTTTTGGGGGGACTATCAGGAACGGGCTTTTGATCGGGCGTAAAACCTACTTTGTTCAAACAAGTTGTTGACCCTGTACGACCCCTGTAAAAAATTGGTTCTGACATGTGATGCATCGTCCTATGGGGTTGGGTGCGTGTTGCAGCAGGGCAATGCTGAGGGTCAACTACATCCTGTGGCTTATGTCACCAGGTCACTCCCTCAAGCAGAACGGGGATATGAGATGGTCGAGAAGGAAGCGCTTGCATGTGTCAATGGTGTAAAAAAAATGCATCAGTACCTCTTTGGTAGGAAGTTTGAATTAGAGACGGATCACAAGCCATTAACATCCCTGTTGTCAGACAGCAAGGCTATCAATGCCAACGCATCAGCTTGCATACAGCGATGGGCTCTCACGCTGGCTGCTTATGACTACTCCATCCGACACCGGCCCTGCACTGAAAATTGCGCTGACGTGCTCAGCAGGCTTCCACTGGCCACCACTGAGGGGGCAGCGGAGCAAAGCGCCGAGATGGTCATGGCTGTCGATGCCTTTGACAGCGCAGGTTCCTGCATCACAGCCCGCCAGATCAATATCTGGACAAACAGAGATCCCCTCCTATCCTTGATTAAGAAATATGTCCTGACTGGGGATTGGGCGCCCGCACACGGAGCATGCCCTGAGGAGGTCAGACCGTTCCACAGACGGATGGATGAGCTCTCCATCCAAGCCGACTGCCTACTATGGGGCAGCCGGGTAGTTATGCCCCAGAAGGGCAGGGAGGCATTCATCAGGGAACTCCACAGCAAGCACCCAGGCATTGTGCTGATGAAGGCCATTGCCCGGTCACATGTTTGGTGGCCTGGAATTGATTCAGACCTGGAGCACTGTGTTCGCAGGTGCACGACATGTGCCCAGCGGGGAACGCCCCCAGGGACGCCCCGCTCAGCCCGTGACCCTGGCCCACCAGGCCATGGTCACGCATTCATGTTGACTACGCGGGCCCATTCATGGGAAAGATGCTCCTTATTGTGGTAGATGCGTACTCGAAATGGATCGAGTGCATCATTCTGAATTCATGCACATCATCCACCACCGTGGAAAGCCGACGTACGATCTTTGTAACCCATGGCTTGCCGGACATCCTGGTTAGTGATAATGGCCCATGTTTCACAAGCTACGAATTCTGAGAGTTTATGTCGGGCAATGGCATCAACCACATCAGGACTGCGCTGTTCAAGCCGGCCTCCAATGGCCAGGCGGAACATGCGGTCCAAATCATTAAGCAAGGTATGCTCAGGATTCAAGGACCCTACCTACACTGCCGCCTATCGCATCTCCTGCTGGCCTATAGATCCCGACCGCACTCGCTCACGGGGGTCCCGCCCACAGAGCTACTAATGAAACGGACACTCAGAACTCGGTTGTCTCTCATTCACCCAGTCCTGACCGACATAGATGAGGGCAAGCGCAAGTCACAAAACGAATACCATGACTGTAATTCGAGGGGGAGATGTATAGAAATAAATGATCCTGTATTCGTCCTCAATTGTGCCATGAGGCTTGAGGGCACTGTAATTGACAAAGAGGGGAATAGGGTCATCATGGTAAAACTCAACAATGGTCAGATATGCCATAAGCATCTGGACCAAGTTAAAAAAAAGGTTCAGCACGACACGGAGGAACCTAAAGAAGATCATGAGATGGAACTCACAACGCCACCAGTGAATGAGCAACAAGAGCAGTGAGAGGAATGCACAGTCCCTGCGGTCAGCCCGGACAGGCCGGAATCACCACAGGTGACAGACACTCACGTCAGTGTCCAACAACCAGAGCCCCCAACTGCGGCGCTCCACGAGGGGGTGTAGACCACCTGAAAGACTTAACCTATGATCCCAATAAGACTTTGGGGGGGGGGGGGGAGGTGATGTCATGTATGTAACCACAATGTAACACCACTGTATTACTGTATACACTCAACCTAGATGCACACCTTGACCACAAGGGGTGAACTTGTAGGAGACACTCCTTACCTGATCACACAGGTATAAAAAGGGAGGTCCCACGCGGGATCATCGTCTTTGGAGTGCTGTGAATAAAGAGTTAAGGTCACAGAGTGACCTTGTCCCCAGAATGTGCCTCATGTGGTTTCATACTGTAGAGTAAGGACTTTACACATTTAAGGTGGAAAGATAGACAAATTTTTGAGCGATAAGGGAGTCAAGAGTTATGGGGAGTGGGCAGGGAAGTGGAGCTGAGCCCAGGATCAGATCAGCCATGATATTATTGACTGGTGGAACAGGCTTGAGGGGCCAAATGGCCGATTCCTGCTCCTATTTCTTATGTTCTTATGTTCCTCTCTGCACAGATAAAGATTTACATTTCAATAGCACCTTTCAGACCACCTCCGGACGTCTCAAAGCGTTTTACAGCCAATGAAGCACAGCTGCTTGGCCTGCTGAGTATTCAGAACTCCTTCATGGAAAGCGAGCCCCAGGTGGGCAGAGGAAACGTTTCAAGTACACCCTCAAAGCCTCCTTGATAAAGTGCAACATCCCCACTGACACCTGGGAGTCCCTGGCCAAAGACCGCCCTAAGTGGAGGAAGAGCATCTGGGAGGGCGCTGAGCACCTCGAGTCTCGTCGCCGAGAGCCTGCAGAAACCGAGCGCAGGCAGCGGAAGGAGCGTGCGGCAAACCAGTCCCACCCACCCCTTCCTTCAACAACTGTCTGTCCCACCTGTGACAGAGACTGTAATTCCCGTATTGGACTGTTCAGTCACCTGAGAACTCACTTTTAGAGTGGAAGCAAGTCTTCCTTGATTCCGAGGGACGGCCTATGATGATGATGAGTACTTTCAGCATTTTCTGTTTTTTTATTTCAGAATTTCCAGCATCCACAGCGTTTTGCTTTGCTACACTAAAAGGCGCTGGTTTGTTGGGTTATCACAACTGATCGGAAAAATCCAAGTGACGCACTTGGGAACTCGTAAAACATTTAATTTTATTGTAACCGAGAACAGACAAAGTCAACTTAATTTGTACATTATCTGAGCCTACATCAAGTGCATGATATGTAGGCAGAAAGACAGAGACAGCCCATGATGTATTAATAATAAAACCTGACGGTTTAAAAATAAATTTGCAAGAGAGAGGCAATTCACCTGGCGGTAATTAATTGGACGTCACAGGCAAGCTGCTGCTAATCTGTTTTTCAGTAAACCCTTGTCTCTTGAGTAAACAGTATGTTTGCACAGTGCTAGGTACACCTGGCGCTGCACCTGGCCACCGTCTCTATCAGCAGTCACCACAACAAGCAGATATTGTCCGCACACAGTCCGAGCAGCTCTCCATCACCAGGCAGCCTAACCGCATGAAACACAGAGGCTGTAAAACAAACAGCTTGGCTCGGCATCTTGGGCTCTGACAGGAAGCCTCCGACTGAGTATTCAGAACTCCTTCACGGAAAGCGAGCCCCAGGCGGGCAGAGGAAACGTTTCAAGTACACCCTCAAAGCCTCCCTGATAAAGTGCAACATCCCCACCGACACCTGGGAGTCCCTGGCCAAAGACCGCCCTAAGTGGAGGAAGAGCATCTGGGAGGGCGCTGACCACCTCGAGTCTCGTCGCCGAGAGCCTGCAGAAACCGAGCGCAGGCAGCAGAAGGAGCGTGCGGCAAACCAGTCCCACCCACCCCTTCCTTCAACAACTGTCTGTCCCACCTGTGACAGAGACTGTAATTCCCGTATTGGACTGTTCAGTCACCTGAGAACTCACTTT
The DNA here is from genome assembly GCF_044704955.1 of Pristiophorus japonicus. Lineage (NCBI taxonomy): Eukaryota > Metazoa > Chordata > Chondrichthyes > Pristiophoridae > Pristiophorus > Pristiophorus japonicus. The sequence continues at coordinate 9,074,606 of NC_091998.1, read as the reverse complement.
TAGAGTGGAAGCAAGTCTTCCTTGATTCCGCCCGTTACATTGGCAGCAGAGCAGATCTCCAGTCGTCTTGGATAACCCTTGCCACTGGATCAAGACCGCGCTCTGTCAAGCCCGTGTGGTGACTGGTGTGCAACGGCCACCCCACGTTAAAAAAATCCACGCACAGGCATCTTCCACCCTTCAACATGTAGTTCGGGACCTAGAATATTAGGTCCTTCATTGAAACATCTGTGAACTCATCTCGTTTCGAGGGACTGCTGATGATGACGACATTGGTCAAACCCTCAGGTTCTTGTCTTTCTGAAGCCAATTTTACATTTAAGCACTGGTGTACAAAATTGGGAGAATGACATTGTAATGTATTTGCTTCAAGAGTTCTTTGCCTAAGAATTCATAGCAACACATCGCTATTAAGAACTAGTTGGTTTATTAGCAAAAGATTTAACAATCACATTACACATTACCAGTTCACAACCACCTGCCTCATCGTGGATCCCCCTGAACCCAACTGGCTGGGGTTTTATTGAGTCTTGTGAACGTCATGTGACTGGCTAAGCCACTCACAATGCACCAGCTCTACAACTATTATAAGTTGCACCTGTAAATCAAGTAAATCAAATTCCCCCTGGTTAAAGGAGCGGGGGAGGCACTAAAACCAACACAATTAAACAAATTAAACTTTGGACAGTCTACTGGATCAAATTAAAATTTGGTTGCCACGGTTAATGATGCACTCCAGTCCCACCTCTCGCGGAAGGCCGCGAGCGTACCGGTGGACACCGCGTGCGCCATCTCCAGGGACACTCTGGCTCGAACGTAACCATGGAAGAGAGGCAGGCAGTCGGGCTGAACGACCCCCTCGACTGCCCGCTGCCTGGACCGGTTGATGGCCCCCTTGGCCGTGCCCAGGAGCAGTCCCACGAGGAGGCCTTCCGACCTGCCTGCTCCCCTCCGCACAGGGTGCCCAAAGATCAGGAGCTCAGCATACTCACAGGTGCATACATCACAGACATAGGAACAGGTGTAGGCCACTCAGCCGCTCCAGCCTGATGCCCCATTCAGTTAGATCACGGCTGATCTGTGTATAACTCCATCTACCCGCCTTGGTTCCACATCTCTTAATAACCTTACCTAACAAAAACCTATCAATCTCAGTTTTGACATTTTCAATTGACTTAGCCGTGATACACCACCACATAGTACCACAAAGCGCTTTACAATCAGACGACTACTTCTGTTTGGAAGTGCCGACACTGCAGGCACGCAGACAAACACAGAAGCCAGCTTTTCACACAGCAAGGTCCCACAAGCAGCAAGGAATGAGTCGGTGATGTGTTAGATGGCGGTGGTGGAGGGAGGAATCTGAAAATCGGTCGTTCCCTTTTAGCTTCCTCTTTGGGAACTGGCCAAAGGCACTCTGGGTTCTGAGACCCAAGGCAAAGATCTCCCCTGTGCGCTTGGTACAGCAACATCAGAAACCCATTCTTTGTAAATGTTTCACTTCGATTGCAGAGGAGATCTTTCCCCCGGAGGTGCAACTGGGCTCCCTGGGTTTACTCTTAGAGCCTGTCTCATAGAATCCTAGGGCACAGGAGGAGGCCATTCGGCCCATTGGGCCTATGCTGGATCTTTGAAAGAGCAATCCAAATAGTCCCCCCCCCCCCCCCACCCCCCGCTCTATCCCCACAGCCCTGCAATTCTTTACTTTTCAAGTATTTATCCAATTCCCTTTTGAAAGTCACTATTGAATCTGCTTCCACCGTCCTTTCGGGCAGCGCGTTCCCGATCATAACAACTCGCTGCATAAAAATGATTTATCTTCATCTTCCCCCTGGCTTTTTTTTCTGGTTACCGACCTTTCTGCCACGGCAAACAGTTTCTCCCTCTCTAATCAATCAAAACCCCTCGCTTCCCCTTGACCTTCTTTGCTGTAAGGAGAATAACCCCAGCTTCTCCAGTCTCTCGACCGAACAGAGTTCCCTCAGCCCTGGTACCATTACAGCATAAGAACATAAGAAATAGGAGCAGGAGTCGGCCATTCGGCCCCTCGAGCCTGCTCCGCCATTCAAGAGAAACATAGAAACATAGAAAATAGGTGCAGGAGTCGGCCATTCGGCCCCTCGAGCCTGCTCCGCCATTCAATAAGATCACGGCTGATCTGATCTTGGCCTTTCCTGCCCAATCCCCCTAACCCTTGACTCCCTTATCGTTCAAAAATCTGTCTATCTCCACCTTAAATATATTCAATGACCCAGCCTCCACAGCTCTCTGGGGCAGAGAATTCTAAAGATTCACGACCCTCAGAGAAGAAATTCCTCCTCATCTCCGTTTTAAATGGGTGACCCCCCTTACCATTCTGGTAAATCTCCTCTGCACCCTCTCCAAGGCCTTGACATCTTTTCTGAGTGTGCCACCCTTTGACCCATACTCTTGTGGAACTGCGCTGCCATTGGTTGCTGCCATCACTTCTCAATTTGGAATGACATCTGCCTTAGCTACCTCTGCTGCTAGACTATCTATTTCCTCCTGCAAGCTCTCCTAGGGCTCAATTTTCCACAAAGCTTTTTTTGGGCATACTTGAAGAGTTATGCCCGTTTTTTTGGGGGGGCCCCAAGTACGCCCAAAATGTTTTTTCTAAGTTTCCCCGTTTGATTTCTTCATTTTGTCCTAACCTGTCCGTTAGTTTTGGGGGTGGAGCCTGAACTGCGCCAAAAAGGTCGGGTTGCCAGGGTAACCAGGGACACAATGTGAGCTGAGGCTGGAAAGTGAAACATAAGCCAGCTCACAGCAACCTGCACAAGCACCTTGAAATACATTGCATCAGCTTAAAAACACCTTAAATTACACTGCAGCAACTTAAAAACACATTAACATACATTGCAGCAACTTACCTCCACTAAATGATTAAAGATCCCCCCCCCCCACTCCTCCAATGTCACTCCGCCGCCCCCCCCTGCACCTATCCCAGGCTGAATGGTCTCCTCCCTCGTGGTCCCCGCACCGAACTATACCCGAAAGGCTTACCCCACTCTCTGCCCCTCTCTCATACCACTCCTGCTGCTGCTGTCCGGGCATTTGCTGCACTTACCTGCGCCAATTTCCTTACCTGAGCCGATTTCCTTACCTGCGCCGATTTCCTTACCTGAGCCGATTTCCTTACCTGCGCCAATTTCCTTACCTGAGCCGATTTCCTTACCTGAGCCGATTTCCTTATCTGAGCCAATTTCCTTATCTGAGCCGATTTCCTTACCTGAGCCGATTTCCTTACCTGCGCCGATCTCCTTACCTGAGCCGATTTCCTTACCTGCGCCAATTTCCTTACCTGAGCCGATTTCCTTATCTGAGCCGATTTCCTTACTTGAGCCGATTTCCTTATCTGAGCCAATTTCCTTACCTGCGCCGATTTCCTTACCTGCGCCGATTTCCTTATCTGAGCCAATTTCCTTACCTGAGCCGATTTCCTTACCTGAGCCGATTTCCTTACCTGCGCCGATTTCCTTACCTGCGCCGATTTCCTTAACTCTCCAGAAGGTTTTTCTGCCGAGGCCACATACGCCGGCCTAAGGAGAACTGGAGTAACTCTCAGCCGGCCAAACTTGCCTGAATAGCCAGAATTGGCAGGTTACGTCCCCTTTGGCTGAAAAAAAATACTTACCTAATAAAATCGTAACCGAGTTACGCTGGTGCCAATTGATCGGGGAAACTGTGGTTTTTCAACTTGCGCCCAAAAAACGGCGCAAATTACTGGGGAAAATTGAGCCTCTAGTCCTTGTTACAATGTGCTCTACACTCCTTCCCACAATTTGATGTCATCAGCAAAGTTTGGCATTATTCCCTCAAGTCCCAAGTCAGGATCACGTATTATACACCTACACACACACAAACATGCACAAGCTGTTGGTGGTAGCGTGCTGTGCGCAAATTGGCTCCCGCGTTTCCTACATTACCACAGTGACTACGCTCCAACAACCATTTAATTGGCTATAAAGCAATTTGAGACGTCTGGTGGTCGTGAAAGGCACTATATAAATGCAAGTCTTTCCTTCTTTCACTTAAATCACCAGAACAGGCCAGCAGGGGCTCATTGTACCACCCTTTCCCATTAAAGGCACTTCTGACAATGCTGCACTCCCTCAGGGCCACACAGCAAATTAAGAGTTTCAACCCCAGAACGGGGCCTTGAAACCACAATTGAGGTTAAAACTGGTGAAAGGATCGTTAGTCATACACAAGCAAACGCCCAATATACGATGAAACATCTACTGGCACATGTAAAATGGATGGACATCCATTGACTAGACCAATCAAAAACCAGCACATGAATAAGGCAGGCCTTATGTGCGTGTATTCAGCAGTAAAGTATGGTCTTCAGAACTTGTTGTATTTCAGCCTGCCCTTGTTACCGGAAGACCACTGTACAGGGAGCAGGGGAGGATTTTTGGTGAGGTTTTTGGGAAAACACATGAGGAATAACTCAAGAGAGAAATTAATTCAAAAGTTCGGGTCTGGGTAAATATTGCTACATTTCTCTATTTGGTCTGGTTTCAGAAATACTTCTGGAGCCTTCAATAAATTAGATGAAACATTGATCACACGCGAAATAAAAATATAAATTCTTCTGTGTGACGTGAAAAGTGTTTCTGTGGGGAAAAAAAGACTCTTGAAGAGGATTGATTGGTTGAGCTGAAGGTTCAAACACTGCAGTCAGAACCAGTCGTTGTGAGCATTTTGCAGAATGCGACTGTTTGTGAGGTGAGGAGAGAGAGACCCAGTGCATCCGGTACAACCAATAGTCAGCACCGGTCCTCTGGACCTCCCTCCAAAATCCCCCGCCCACCAGTTCAGAAGGTTGTGGGTTCAAGTCCCACTCCAGAGACTTGAGCACATAAATCTAGGCCGACACTCCCAGTGCAGTGCTGAGGGAGTGCTGCATTGTCGGAGGTGCTGTCTTTCGGATGAGACGTTAAACCCAGGCACGGTCTGCTCTCCATGGTGGACATAAAAGATCCCATGGCACTATTTCGAAGAAGAGCAGGAGAGTTATCCCTGGTGTCTTGGCCAATATTTATCCCTCTACCAACATCACTAAAAACAGATTATCTGGTCGATATCACATTGCTGTTTGTGGGAGCTTGCTGTGCGCAAATTAGCTGTCGCTTTTCCTACATTTCAACAGTGACTACACTCCAAAGAAATTACTTCGGCTGTAAAGCGCTTTGGGACCTGAATGTCGTGAAAGGGGCTATATAAATACAAGGCTTTCTTTTATCTCACTATCTTCCTCACTGCTTTCAATTCTATCCTCTCTCCCTTTTCTCTTCAACTCAGTGTCCACTTTTCTGTAAAGCAATCGGACACAGTTCTCAGTTTGAGGGGCACTACAGAAATGTAAGCGGTATACAGTGGGTCTCCTTACCTAAGGAAGAATATACTTGTCATAGAGGGAGTGCAACGAAGGTTCACGAGACCGATTCCTGGGATGGGGGGATTGTCCTATGAGGAGAAATTAAGTAGACTCGGCCTATATTCTCTAGTGTTTAGAAGAATGAGAAGTTATCTAATTGAAACATTCAAAATTCTTACAGAGCTTGACAGGGTAGATGCAGGGAGGATGTTTCCCCCTATCTGGGGAGTCTAGAATCAGGGGTCACAGTCTCAGGATAAGGGGTCGGCCATTTAGGACGGAGATGAGGAGAAATTTCTTCACTCAGAGGGTGGGGAATCTTTGGAATTCTCTACCCCAGAAGGCTGTGGAGGCTCAGTCGTTGAGTATATTCAAGACAGAGATCGATAGATTTTTGGATATTAAGGGAATCGAGGGATATGGGGATAGTACAGGAAAGTGGAGTTGAGGTCGAAGATCAGCCATGATCTCATTGAATGGTGGAGCAGGCTCGAGGGGTCGAATGGCAGACTCCTGCTCCTAATTCTTATGTTTATTGCCAGAAGTGCTGACCTTCATATGGGATGTTAGGAAAGAAAGAAGAAAAGAAGGAAAAGAAAGACAAGAAAGAAAGGAAAGACTTGCATTTATATAGCGCCTTTCACGACCACCGGACCTCTCAAAGCACTTTACAGCCAATGAAGTACTTTTGGAGTGTAGTCACTGTTGCAATGTGGGAAACGCGGCAGCCAATTTGCACACAGCCAACTCCCATACACAGCAATGTGATAATGTCCAGATAAACGTTTTTTGTTATGTTGGTTGAGGGATAAACATTGGCCCAGGACACCAGGGCTAATTCTTCGAGATAGTGCCATGTGATCTTTTACATCCACCTGAGAGAGCAGTCGGGGCCTCGGTTTAACATCTCATCCGAAAGACGGCACCTCCGACAGTGCAGCACTCCCTCAGCACTGCACTGGGAGTGCCAGCCTAGATTTTTGTGCTCAAGTCCATGGAGTGGGACTTGAACCCACAACCTTCTGACTCAGAGGTGAGAGAGTGCTGCCCACTGAGCCACAGCGACACTTTCAAAAGGAGGTTGAGGGGTGATCTAATCGAGGTATTTAAAATGATGAATGTATTCGATAGGGTAGCTGGAGAGAAACGATTTCCTCTGGTGGTGGAATCCAGTGTAGGGGTGGCGGGGGGGGGGGTAACCTTAAAATTAGAGCCAGGCCGTTCAGGGTTGAAATCAGGAAACACAAAGTGTAGTGGCAATCTGGAACTCTCTCGCTAAAGACTGTGGATTGAATTTTGAAAGACTGAGATCGACAAAGTTCGGTTAGGTAAGGCTATCAAGGCATATGGATCAACAGGATGTAAATGGAGTCGAGATGTAGATCATGAGCTGACTGAATGATGGAACAAGCTCGAGAGTCTGAACGGCCTCCTCCTGTTCCTAATTCCTGAAACCAAAATTACTGTTTGCAATATAGCGTACCATCGCTTGACACATTCGGAAAGCATTCATCTGCCCAATGTTATCAGAGAAACGCTAAGACAACAGCTTAATCCCCCTGTGGAAAATAGCAAAGGAAGGGCCTCCATTTTCTTCAGCTCAAGCTTTCTGTCACAATTGCTGATCTCGATTCACCGAGCCCTGCTGGAGAGTCAGGTGTGCGCACTGGCCGAGGAGGGGAATGGACTGGACTGGAATGCTCCTCCAACAAACGGGAAGCCTGCCAGGACTCATGGTCTAGGCTCATGCCATGAAGAATGGCCAATGGAGTGAAGTGTTGGTGTTGCTGCTGTCTCCCATGGAACAGTTTCTCAAACCAGAGTCGTGAACGGAATGGGGAGGGAAATGAAGAATACCTGGAAAATGCCGGCGCGGGTTGTTTGAGCTGCCAATTGATGGAGGTCCGCAAATAATACACATTCCTTACTGACATGGACCCCCTATAGCTCTGTCGGCGCATAAATCCTTTCACCTTTGGCCACGAGTCGTGTCAGAAGGCAATGGGAGGCAGGTGCCAGAGATTCAACGTGTAACAGTGGAGCAGTCCATTGCAAGGAGAAGTAAAATGCCGCAGGTTGGAACATTTATCAAGTGGCGTGCAGTGTCAGTGTGCAATAGAAGAAAAATAGCAGCAGGCTCCCAGATATAAAATAAGGCTTTCAGTAAGCTATAAATGAAGAAGAGAGTTGAGAATAGTCACTGGAGAGGCAGCACTGTGTGGTACATTGCCCAAGAAAAATAGCCGAGCCAACAACTCCTGAAGATTGCCTTCAGCTGCCCAGCCCCCAAGCTCTGGAACTCCCTCTCTAAACCTCTCTACCTCTCTTTCATTCTTTAAGATGCTCCTTAAAACCTACCTCTTTGACCAAGCTTTTGGTCACCTGCCCTAATTACTTCTTATGTGACTCGGTGTCAAATTTTTGTCCTCTCAGGTGGACATAAAAGATCCCGTGGCACTATTTTGAAGAAAAGCAGGGGAGTTATCCTCGGTGTCCTGGCCAATATTTATCCCTCAAGCAACATCACTGAACAGATTATCCGGTCATTATCGCATTGCTGTTTGTGGGACATATCTGCCGCTATTCCTATATTACAACAGTGAATACACTTGAAAGTACTTCATTGGTCATGAAGCGCTTTGGGACTTCCTGTGGACGCGAAAGGCGCTATATAAATGCAATTACTTTCTTTCTTCTTTGCAAAACAACAACTGCCGAATAATCGGCTGAAATGTGCTTTGGGATATCCTGAGGATGTGTGAATGCTGCTGTTTAAATACAAGTTCTTTCTTTCTAATATTACATGGATTCCCCATGATATGAAGGATTAGTGCTGTTGGGACTCAACAACATGTTAGCACAGCAATGCATTCTGATGTTGAGCAGCAATTCTGATATCTATCCCATTGGACCACGATAAAGTGCACAAAAATCTAATACGTGGGGATGCACTAGAGCCTAACAGCCGGGAGAATAATTGTACGTTTGGAGGAAGCCGCAACAAATGAGCTGCAATAATTAAAGAAATCCCAAATAGTAGGCCTCACCACAGCTAGAAAAATATTCAACCTTGTGAAGGGTTCAGGAGAAAAACAGAGTTTAAAATAGAGTCTAAAATTTAAGAATCAAAAATACACTGGCACAACACGATTTAAAAATAAGTTTAAACTCATAATTCTACATACTCAGAATAACTCATACCACACAATCTAAAAAGAAACTTTCATCTTTAAATAAAACTCTGTCAAACTCTGCTTATAAATAACTTCAAATTGCACAGGCGTCGGAAATAACCGATAGGTTAAAAGATCAAATGACAAGGTCAAAATTTAATTTGGCTTAGTATAAGTCCTGGTGAATAGTTATTGCAATAGAGAGTCTAACCACCACCTCTTGACATTCAACGGCATTACCATTGCAGAATCTCCCACCATCAACATCCTGGGAGTCACCATTGACCAGAAACTTAACTGGACCAGCCACGTAAATACTGTGATTACAAGTACAGGTCAGAGGCTGGGTATTCTGTGTCAAGAGTCTCACCTCCTGATCCCCAAAGCCTTTCCACCATCTACAAGGCACAAGTCAGGAGTGTGATGGAATACTCTCCACTTGCCTGGATGAGTGCAACTCTAACAACACTCAAGAAGCTCGACACCATCCAGGACAAAGCAGCCGCTTGATCAACATTCCATCCACCACCTTCAACACTCACTCCCTCCACCACCGACGCACCATGGCTGCAGTGTGTATCATCTACAAGATGCACTGCAGAAACTCGCCAAGGCTTCTTCGGCAGCACCTCCCAAACCCGCGACCTCTACCACCTAGAAGGACAAGGGCAGCAGGTGCATGGGAACACCACCACCTCCACGTTCCCCTCCAAGTCACACACCATCCTGACTTGGAAATATATCGGCCGTTCCTTCATCGTCGCTGGGTCACAATCCTGAAACTCCCTCCCTAACAGCACAGTGGGAGCACCTTCACCGGACTGCAGCGGTTCAAGAAGGAGGCTGGGCAATAAACCCTGGCGATGCCTACATCCCATGAATGGATAATTTTTTTTTTAAATGATCAGAGAAAAGATCCTTAAACAAAGAGCAGCCCACATCAGTCCCAATAAGATTCGAAATAAATGACCACCTTGCACGTGTCAGCTTTGGCTCTCACCTTTGAGTCAGAGGTCATGGGTTCAAGTCCCACTCCAGAGACATAGGCAGATAATCTAGGCTGACACTCCCAGTGCAGTGCTGAGGGAGTGCTGCACTGTCGGAGGTGCTGTCTTTCAGATGAGACGTTAAACCGAGGCCCCATCTGTTCTCTCAGATGGATGTAAAAGATCCCACGGCACTATTTCGAAGAAGAGCAGGGGAGTTATCCCCGGTGTCCTGGCCAATATTTATCTCTCAATCAACAAAAAAAACAGATTATTTGGATCATTATCACATTGCTGTTTGTGGGAGTTTGCTGTGTCTTGGTTGGCTGTTGCGTTTCCCATATTACAACAGTGACTACCATCCAAAAGTACTTCATTGGCTGTAAAGTGCTTTGGGACATCCAGTGGTCATGAAAGGGGCTGTAGAATGCAAGTCTTTCTTTCTTGAACCTGCAGTCGGCCACACTTGTCTGCAAAGAGCCGTACCCTTGACAAAGATCATCTCACAATGCAGGTACAAGTCCCAACAATCGATGAATCAGACTTGCACCTACCTGCAGTAGGAGACCACCTGGAATATATCTACTGGATAGTCGGTATAAACACAGACTGTACTACTCTGCAAATATCATAATTAACGATATCTTGCAAAATTAAAAACCTAAATTAGAGGTAATCAATACAGAAGCAATTACGGAGTAAGTCATAATTAGGGACTGAACGGTTTCAACCATTACAAAAGTTCCAACTCTACTTCTGACACATTGGAATACCCTAAATTGGTCCAATGGGCGTATTGCCACCACGTTGATAACTCTGAACTACCCTCGTGGTCTTAGAGCAACTATGGGCTTATACTGCCACCATCTTGGGTAACCCTGAACTCGTCATCGGGCTACAGCAGTCATGTTGGGTAACAAAGAGTTAAACAATGTTCCCGTCTTGTCAGATTTTATTGATAAGGTGATAAAGTCTCTTTTCCAGGAACTGGACATAGAATTCCCCAGTAACAAACTCCATTGTGTAATGAGAAAGGACTAATTAGCAATCTTGTTGTGCGAGGCCCCTTGGGGAAGAGTGACCATAATATGGTAGAATTCCTTATTAAGATGGAGAGTGACAAAGTTAATTCGGAAACTAGGGTCCAGAACTTAAGGAAAGGTAACTTCGACGGTATGAGGCGTGAATTGGCCAGAATAGACTGGCAAATGATACTCAAAGGGTTGACGATGGATAAGCAATGGCAAACATTTAAAGGTCACATGGATGAACTTCAGCAAATGTACATCCCTGTCTGGAGTAAAAATAAAACTGGGAAGATGGCTCAACCATGGCTAACAAAGGAAATTAAGGATAGTGTTAAAGCCAAGGAAGAGGCAAATAAATTGGCTAGAAAAAGCAACAAACCTGAGGACTGGGAGAAATTTAGAATTCAACAGAGGAGGACTAAGGGTTTAATTAAGAGGGGGAAAATAGAGTACGAGCGGAAGCTTGCAGGGAATATAAAAACTGACTGCAAAAGCTTCTATAAATATGTGAAGAGAAAAAGATTAGTAAAGACAAACATAGGTCCCTTACAGTCGGATTCAGGTGAAATTATAATGGGGAACAAAGAAATGGCAGACCAATTGAACCAATACTTCGATTCTGTCTTCACGAAGGAAGACACAAATAACCTTCCAATTGTACTCGGGGAGAGTGGGTCTAGTGAGAAGGAGGAACTGAAGGATATCCTTATTAGGCGGGAAATTGTGTTAGGGAAATTGATGGGATTGAAGGCCGATAAATCCCCGGGGCCTGATAGTCTGCATCCCAGAGTGCTCAAGGAAATGGCCCTAGAAATAGTGGATGCATTGGTGATCATTTTCCAACAGTCTATCGACTCTGGATCAGTTCCCATGGACTGGAGGGTAGCTAATGTAACACCACTTTTTAAAAAGGGAGGGAGAGGTAATTATAGACCGGTTAGCTTGACATCAGTAGTGGGGAAAATGTTGGAATTGATCATGAAGGACGAAATAGCAGCACATTTGGAAAGTGGTGACAGGATTGGATCAAGTCAGCATGGATTTATGAAAGGGAAATCATGCTTGACGAATTTTCAGATTTTTTTGAGGATGTAACTAGCAGAGTGAACAAGGGAGAACCAGTGGATGTGGTGTATTTGGACTTTCAGAAGGCTTTTGACAAGGTACCGCACAAGAGATTGTTGTGCAAAGTCAAAGCACATGGTATTGGGGGTAATATACTGACATGGATAGGGAACTGGTTGGCAGACAGGAAGCAAAGAGTCGGGATAAATGGGTCCTTTTCAGAATGGCAGGCAGTGACTAGTGGAGTGCCGCAGGGCTCAGTGCTGGGACTCCAGCTTTTTACAATATACATTAACGATTTGGATGAAGGAATTGATGTAATGTCTCCAAGTTTGCAGATAACACTAAACTGGGTGGCGGTGTGAGCTGTGAGGAGGACACTAAGAGGCTGCAGGATGACTTGGACAGGTTAGGTGAGTGGGCAAATGCATGGCAGATGCAGTATAATGTGGATAAATGTGAGGTTATCCATTTTGGGGGCAAAAACACGAAGGCAGAATATTATCTGAATGGCGGCAGACTAGGAAAAGGGGTGTCATGGTACATCAGTCATTGAAAGTGGGCACGCAGGTACAGCAGGCGGTAAAGAAGACAAATGGCATGTTGGCCTTCATAGCTAGGGGATTTGAATATAGAAGCAGGGAGGCCTTACTGCAGTTGTACAGGGCCTTAGTGAGGCCTCACCTGCAATATTGTGTTCAATTTTGGTCTCCTAGTCTGAGGAAGGACGTTCTTGCTATTGAGGGAGTGCTGCGAAGGTTCACCAGACTGATTCCAGGGATGGCTGGGCTGACATATGAGGAGAGACTGGTTCAACTGGGCCTTTATTCACTGGCGTTTAGAAGGATGAGAGGGGATCTCATAGAAACATACAAGATTCTGACGGGACTGGACAGGTTAGATGCGGGAAGAATGTTCCCGATGTTGGGGAAGTCCAGAACCAGGGGACATAGTCTTAGGATAAGGGGTAGGCCATTTAGGACTGAAATGAGGAGAAACTTCTTCACTCAAAGATTTGTTCACCTGTGGAATTCCCTGCCGCAGAGAGTTGTTGATGCCAGTTCACTGGATATATTCAAGAGGGAGTTAGATATGGCCCTTACGGTTAAAGGGATCAAGGGATATGGAGAGAAAACAGGAAAGGGGTACTGAAGGAATGATCAGCCATGATCTTATTGAATGGTGGTGCAGGCTCGAAGGGCCAAATGGCCTACTCCTATGTTTCTATTATTCCACACTATTCCAGTGCAGTGCTGAGGGAGCGCTGCACTGTCGGAGGTGCCATCTTTCAGATGAGACGTTAAACCGAGGCCCCGTCTGCTCTCTCAGGTGGACATAAAAGATCCCATGGCACAATTCAAAGAAGAGCAGGTGAGTTATCCCCGGTGTCCTGGGACCAATATTTATCCCTCAATCAACATCACAAAAACAGATTATCTGGGTCATTATCACATCGCTGTTTGTGTGAGCTTGCTGTGTGCAAAATTGCCTGCCGCATTTCCCAAAAGTACTGCATTGGCTGTAAAGCGCTCTGAGATGTCCGGTGGTCATGAAAGGCCCTTCGAGCCTGCACCACCATTCTATAAGATCATGTTCTGATCATTCCTTCAGTACCCCTTTCCTGCTTTCTCTCCATACCACTTGATCTCCTTAACCGTAAGAGCCATATCTAACTCCCTCTTGAATATATCCAGTGAACTGGCATCAACAACTCTCTGTGGCAGGGAATTCCACAGGTTAACAACTCTCTGAGTGAAGAAGTTTCTCCTCATTTCAGTCCTAAATGGCCTACCCCTTATCCTAAGACTATGTCCCCTGGTTCTGGACTTCCCCAACATCGGGAACATTCTTCCTGCATCTAACCTGTCCAGTCCCGTCAGAATCTTGTATGTTTCTATGAGATCCCCTCTCATCCTTCTAAACGCCAGTGAATAAAGGCCCAGTTGATCCAGTCTCTCCTCATATGTCAGCCCAGCCATCCCTGGAATCAGTCTGGTGAACCTTCGCAGCACTCCCTCAATAGCAAGAACGTCCTTCCTCAGACTAGGAGACCAAAACTGAACACAATATTGCAGGTGAGGCCTCACTAAGGCCCTGTACACTGCAGTAAGACCTCCCTGCTTCTATATTCAAATCCCCTAGCTATGAAGGCCAACATACCAGTTGCCTTCTTTACCGCCTGCTGTACCTGCATGCCCACTTTCAGTGACTGATGAACCATGACACCCAGGTCTCGTTGCACCTCCCCTTTTCCTAGTCTGCCGCCATTCAGTTAATATTCTGCAAATCTTTCTTTCTTCTTTCCTTCTTCATTAATTTACAGTAATGGTTCTACAGTCCTTTACCCCTCAGTGTGATTGTCACCACAAACCAGCTCGTGTGCAGCACCCTGCAGTCACTGTGAGGCAGCCCAAACTAAATTAAAATATTAGCATAATCCAGTTTGTTTTGAAGGCAATAATCTAATATTGGGACTCTAATGACGGTTATAAACATAGATAATTCTGCCGCTCTTTAACAGAGCCCCTCAATTAGATTACTGCCTTGAAATCAATCCCAAGTATCTACGTCTCTATATAAACCTTCTGAACCCCTCAAGTAGATAACTGTCATTCAATCACTCCCAGGAATCCAGTGCTCTGCTTAGACAATGCCTTTATTGCATTCGGTACCTTAGCGTGTCGACTCTGGTGGGATTCCATGTTTTCACAGGACTGTTTGCAACCATCGTGAGGTATGACCCATATAATGGAATCGTGCTGTGTCTGTCATTCCCCATCATTCAAATAAGCCAATTTAAATTTTGCAATAAAAACAGTAAAAAGAAAAAAAAGGAAGAAAGGCTATACAGCGCCTTTCATGACCAATGGACATCCCAAAGCATTTTACAGCCAATGATTTACTTTTGGAGTGTGGTCACTGTTGTAATGTGGGAAACGCGGCAGCCAATTTGCGCACAGCAAGCTCCCACAAACAGCAATGTGATAATGACCAGATAATCTGTTTTTTAGTGATGTTGATTGAGAGATACATATTGGCCCCAGGACACCAAGGAGAACTCCCCTACTCTTCTTCGGAATAGTGCCGTGGGATCTTTTATGTCCACTTGAGAGTGCAGACGAGGCCTCGGTTTAATATCTCGTCCGAATGATGGCCCCTCCGACAGTGCGGCACTCCCTCAGCACTGCACTGGGAGTGTCAGCCTAGATTTTTGTGATCAAGTCCCTGGAGTGGGACTTGAACCCACGATCTTCTGACTCACAGGCGAGGGTGAGCCATGGCTGACACCTCCCTGTATCATGTCAGCTCCTATAATATTGTGTGAAGACCCCAAAAATAATCGAGATGAACTCAAGAATGATCCACTTATGATTGCCATTTGAACCACCCAATCCACGTTTATCCATGCTACAAATTTGATAAACGCCCTCTTGACTACTCTCACATGAACCACAATAGCCAGATCCCAAGCTTCATCACTCCTCCACTTAATCGTCTTCAGTGCACTCACGCCAACTGCCGTCATAGCAACCAGATCTCTGCAAACAGCAGCTGTGTTGCTGTGCAACGATTTGCATCAACACTCTTCCATTTCTTTAAAAAATGTTAAGTAACAGTTGCATAGACTAGTCTTCTTCTGAGGCAGTCTTTCGGAGTCGAGGATGACTTGCTTCCGCACTAACACGAGTTCTCAGGTGGCTGATGAGTTCAATGCGGGACCTACAGTCTCCGTCACAGGTGGGGCAGACGGTGGTTGGAGGGACGGGTGGGTGGGGGTGCTTGGGTTTGTCGTACGCTCCCACCGCTGTTTGCGCTTGGCTCCCGGCGAAGAGACTCGCGGTGTTCGGCGCCTTCCCGGATGCTTCTCCTCCACTCTGAGCACTTTTGGGCCGGGGATTCCCAGGTGTCGGTGGGGATGTTGCACTTTTCCAAGGAGACTTTGAGGGTGTCCTTGAAGCCCTCCTGGGACTCACTTGCCGCGAAGGAGCTCTGAGTAGAGCGCTTGCTTTGGGTGATCAGTACACAGGCCTCATCATTGCAAGCGTGATTGCTGGGGCCCACAGATTAGTTAAGTGAGACCGATGCAGCTTTCTCTATTTCTCTGCTGGGCTAATACCTTAGTTTGAATAACATAGGTTGCAAATTGCACTAATATTGATTCTGTGTTGCCGGTTCCAAAGTCTGAGACTGGAGGAAACTAGCAATGGCGATCACTCAGCACATTCTCTTAAAAACAAAACAGAACTTGCACTTTATATTAAAAAAGCACCTTATCAATGTCCCAAAAGACTTTGCCAACAATCAATCACTCTGAAGTGCAATGGCTGTTGGTACACATGGCAAAGAAAAATTACAAAGCAAGATCTCACAAACAGCACCGAGGTGAACCCCCAGTTAATGTATTTTCGGTGGGATTGGTTGAGAGACGAATGTTGGCCAGGCCACCGGGAGAACTCGGTGCTCTCCGCGTAGTGCCACACACAATCTTTACAGTCGACCCGAATTATGCAACAGGATCATGGCTGAATGTCTCACCCAGGGCCAGATTAAGGGCCTGATGGACCTGGGGCTAACTGATCCCCATGTGCCGATAATTATGTTTTGGGCAGATTATGACTGTGATCGTTGGTCTGACCTGAAACAAATAAATCAAATGCATAAATATAATAACATATTACTGCGATAGGCTTACACTATAATATAGTAATATAATATATTATATATTAACATATATTTTATATTAAATACAAATATATTATATAATAACAGTTAAATAATAACACAGATAAAAATAGTAAAGATCGTGGGCTAGACTTTCCACTTTGCTGGCTATCGCCCCAAAAATGGGTGATGTTCCAGCCTTAGCGATGTGTCAGCCTTCATGATCACTGGAACATCACCCATTTTTTGGATCGCGACTTTCAGCTCAGCGATAGCCCAGCGATGTGAGATGGGTGAAGCGACAGCCCAGCGATGTGGAAGGCATAGCTTCCCTAGCAACGGCCTTCTGCGCATTTCCCTTGGTCATGCTTTTCCTCTCTTATTGTCTATTCTATTCAGCCTATTTGGGAGGCTTATATATCTTTTTTCCTACAATAATTTGGTGGGCCTGTGTTCTTTGCTGGGCCTGGGACTGCAATCCCATCCGCCCCACGGCTAATCCGCCTCTGGTCTCATCCAAAGAACAGCACCTATGGCGATGGAGCACTCCCTCAGTGGTGCAATGCAGTCTTGGAGTGAGATCTGACCTCACAATCAGCGGACTTTGAGAGGTAAGTGCAGCCAATTGAGTCAAGCTGATTTGCTATTTGAAAGCAGTGATCGAGGACAGAAAAATTAATATGTTTTCAATGGCAAACTCCCCACGACGCTGGCAATGCTTGCTAAAAGCTTTACTTAATTTGCTTGCACAACATTAATTACATTTCACAAATAATGAGTTTGCTGTGAAGTGCTTTGAGACGTTGTGAAGATTCGACAGGGTGCTATATAATGCAAGCCCTTGCTTTCCTTCCCTCTTTCTTTCTTAATTTTTGCTTTTAAAATCACCCTGAGCCTGCCTCTCTAATTGATGTGTGCAATATCTGAGGCATATAATCAAAAATTTGAAGATGTAGGAGCCCAGTGCAGTGCTCAGATTCATTTCCTTGATGAATTGATGTATTTTGCATGTAATTCTTTTTGTGCTATTCCAGGTGAGGAATGCTAGCACTGGCAAATGGACCGTAGTCTGAAAACTGTCGGCATCAAGCACACTGGACAAAGGACAGCACAGACTTAAATACAAGGCCAAGCTCCCTCCATTCTTCCCCAGCAATTACCATGAAATTCGACTCTTCAAACAATAGCGTTGTAATGTATTTGCTTCATGGATTCTTTGCTTAAGAATTCATAGCAACACGTTGCTATTAAGAACTCGTTGGTTTATTAACCAAGGTTTAACAATCACACTACACGTTACCGGTTCATCCATTAGGCTCACAACTGCATGCCTCATCGTGGATGACCGAGACCCAACTGGCTGGTGTTTTATTGAGTCTTGTGAACATCATGTGACTGGCTAAGCCACTCACAATGTAACAGCTCTACAACTATTTTAATTAAACCATAAAACCGAGTACCCCCTTATTAAAGGGGCACTAAAACCGACAAATTAACAAATAAAACTTTGTGAACCTTAAACAGTCAAATTAAAATTTGGTTGCCAGGGTGTTGATGCACTCCAGTCCCTCCGATGCCCACCTCTCGCGGAAGGCCGCGAGCTCCATCTCCAGGGACACCCTGGCGCGAATGTAGCCGCTGAAGAGAGGCAGGCAGTCGGGCTGAACGACCCCCTCAACCACCCCCTGCCTGGATTGGCTGATGGCCCCCTTGGCCATGCCCAGGAGCAGTCCTACGAGGAGGCCTTCCGACATTCCCGCTCCCATCCGCACAGGGTGTCCAAAGATCAAGAGTGTGGGACTGAAGTGCAACCAGAATTTGAGGAGCAGCCCCTTCAAATAATGGAACAGGGGCTGCGACCTCGTACGTTCCAAAAAAACATGGAACACGGATTCTTCCAGACCTCAGAAATTACAGGCAGCCTGGGAGCCCGTGAACTGACTTAAAAACTTATTGCACGGGACTGCTCCGTGCAACACCCTCCAGACCAAGCCCCAATAAATAAAGGGAGGATTGCCGCGTAGAGAGCACTCCATTGGGGACCCCCGCCTCATCCGGATGGCAAGATGGGCAACAGCTCTACAACTATTTTGTTGTAAAGAACATGAGCTCCTTTGAGCCAGAATTGAACCAGCAACCTAAAGATGACTTTGCTTTGATATTCCTCCACAGTCCTCCGCTTTACCAACTGAGCCATCGAAGGAAAGCGGCTAAATGTTTAATACAATAACGACGAGGATGGGATTCGAACCCCAGGCGTGCAGAGCACAATGGTTTAGCAATCCATCATTTTAACCTCTCGTCCCCCTCGTCTCCCAACCTGTGAGCATACTCACAGGTGCATACATTACAAGCGTATGAGCAGCTAAGTGGTGAAATTGGGCTTGTGCGGGAGGGAGGGCACAGCGAACTGGCAGCCTTTTCTTTTCCATTGAAGTCATGTGAAATGACTTTCTCCATTGTTTTAATGGAGTCTTGAAACCATTTTAAATAGTGCTCATAGGCTAATACTTGCAAAGCCTGATCTCACGGTAAAGGTCCCCTTAAAAATAACCCTGAAGAGCCTGTCCTATCACCCATGATCATTTTCCACATCAGAATCCATCCTTCTCAACTTATCCCATACAATACGGACTTCGCAAATTAGGAACTGTGTTGAGACGGGTCAAACGCGTTCCGGGCAGTACCATCGCCTCTGAGTCAGAAGGTTGTGGGTTCAATTCCCACTCCAGACACTTGGGCACATAAATCCAGGCTGACAATCCCAGTGCAGTGCTGAGGGAGTGCTGCACTGTCGGAGGTGCCGTCTTTCAAATGAGACGTTAAACTGAGGCCCTGTCTGCCCTCTCAGGTGGACGTAAAAGATCTCATGACATAGAAACATAGAAACATAGAAAAATAGGAGCAGGAGTAGGCCGTTCGGCCCTTTGAGCCTGCACCGCCATTCAATAAGATCATGGCTGATCATTCCTTCAGTACCCCTTTCTCTCCATACCCCTTGATCCCCTTAACCGTAAGAACCATATCTAACGCCCTCTTGAATATATCCAGTGAACTGGCATCAACAACTCTCTGCGGCAGGGAATTCCACAGGTTAACAACTCTCTGAGTGAAACTATTTCGAAGAAGAGCAGGGGAGTTATCCCCGGTGTCCTGGCCAATATTTATCCCTCAATCAACATAACAAAAACAGATTATCTGATCATTTTCACATTGCTGTTTGTGGGAGCTTGCTGTGCGCAAATTGGCTGCCGCATTTCCCACATTACAACAGTGACTGAACTTCAAAAGTAAATCATTGGCTGTAAAGCGCTTTGAGAGGTCCGGTGGTCGTGAAAGGCGCTATATAAATGCAAGTCTTTCTTTTCTTTCTTTCAAACCAGGAGTGGGTGGGCAGCCCATCCATGGCTGGATTCAAACTCAGCTCCTGGAGTTGAAGGGACAATGTCCTAACCCTTGGCCCCATCCAAGCCCCCAACGTCACATCTTCAAAATGTAACCCTGGGCTTGGTAATTGATTCGAAATGTCTCACAAAGACATCCAACGTGACCGCAACCTAGCCTTGGGAGCTTTTGTAAGTTGCACCGCTCATTCATAGGAATGTTAATGCTGTGTATCATCTCGCTACAGCATGCTTCCCACAGTCTTAACTTTATTCCCCTGACCGGTGCACTCAGGTGTACCAATGTGACAAAGTCTGAAGTCTCCAGCGTTTAGAATATCTGTCACACACCTTCTAGTGAGTGGTTAAACAGAGGCATTCCCAGAGGTTTAGGAAAGCATCATACATCTGTCCCCTTGTCTGACAACTGAATTAGCTCTGGGGGCGGTCAGATGCTATAATTGACAGGAAGAATTATTTTTTTTACAAAAGCAACAATCTGCACATGGGCACGAGTTGTGTGCCAGTTGAACATTCTCCTCTCAATCAGAAGGTTGTAAGTTGGAGCTTCACACCGGGGGACATTTAGGCTGACGCCCCAGTGCTGTACCGAGAGAGCGCTGCATTGTTAGAGATGCCACCTCTTGAATGGGAGGTCCTGCCTGCTTGCTTCTGGTGGACAGCAGATCCCTTGGGACCATTCAAAGAAGAGCAGGAAGTTCTCTTGGTGTCCTGGTCAACATTCCTCCTTCCACCAACCGCCCCTCGTCATGCACTTCACTCCTGTTTTGTGGGATCTTGCTGTGTGCAAAAGCAGTCGCCATACTTGCCCAGTTGACAATGAGCCGCTGTGTTGCAAAGTGATTCATTGAATGTTATGATGTGCTTTGAGATGTTTGAGAGATTTGACAAAGTGATGTGTACGTACAATCCTTTTTTTCCCCCCCTCTCATGTCATTGTGACTCATCAGTTAGCTGGTTCCCCTGTCGGGTGGGGATATTTATCATGTGGCACCACAGGCCAGGACTCACCCTCTGGAACCAGCTGTGTCTAGCAAGAGTGTGGGAAGCCACACTGTCCAATTCCATTGTTTCTGCCTCAGATGGGAAAACCACAGCTAAATGCGGCAAAATATCACAGTCCAACAATCTGCAATTATGTCATTTAAAGCACTGGGGTCCCTCCCAAGAAAAATCAATAAACAGCTGAAACTATAAATTTGACAAGAACACCTGTCCTCATAATGAGTGTGGGGGAGGGATGGGACTACTTTATACTCCGTACATGAGGTAAACCTACATAAATCATCTCAGACTCTAGTTACTCATGAATTATGAGGCCTGGCTCTTGTGTGTAATAAAGGTCGTTACCTGGTGGATTTTACTGCACTAACTATTTACTATTAATTTTGTTCGTCCCGGTCTTGCTGACGGGAGCTTTTCTGTAAGTGAACTGGTTTGTGTCTCTGGGGCCACAGCCTTTCTCGGTTAGATAAGTGGGAGTCACACCTGGACTCTGCTGCACCTGCTGACACTTGTGCGCGGATAAAGCTGTCCCCACAGATATCATTAGGGTTGGCACCTGGGGCCTGCAA
The DNA here is from genome assembly GCF_044704955.1 of Pristiophorus japonicus. Taxonomy (NCBI): domain Eukaryota; kingdom Metazoa; phylum Chordata; class Chondrichthyes; family Pristiophoridae; genus Pristiophorus; species Pristiophorus japonicus. Next base: position 9,053,310 of record NC_091998.1, on the reverse strand, counting down.
CCACAGAGACACATTAGCGCTATGAATGATTTACACACTGAGCTGTCAAAGCATCGTGACACCACACGACTGAGTGGCAGGACTCCGTTTGTGGCTCACACAACTCCACGGCGACAGTTGGTGAGTGGCAGCTGCGTCCTCCGCAAAGAGTGGCTCACCACCGCCCCCGCGACCTCCTCAAAGAACATAAGAAATAGGAGCCGGAGTCGGCCACACGGCCCTTCGAGCCTGCTCCGCCATTCAATAAGATCGTGGCTGATCTGATCTTGGCCTCAACTCCACTTCCCTGCCCGCTCCTCATAACCCTTGACTCCCTTCTTGTTCAAAAATCTGTCTATCTCCGCCTTAAATATATTCAATGACCCAGCCTCCACAGCTCTCTAGGGCAGAGAATTCGAAAGATTCACCACCTTCAGAGAAGAAATTCCTCCTCATCTCCGTTTTAAATGGGCGACCCCTTATTCTGAAACTGTGCCCCCGAGTTCTAGATTCCCCCACGGGGGGAAACATCCTCTCTGCATCTACCCTGTCCAGCCCCCTCAGAATCTTATACGTTTCAATAAGATCACCTCTCATTCTTCTAAGTGCCAAAGACCCTATCCACCACAGTCAAGGCTCAAGTCAGGAGTGTGACGGAACACTCACCGTTCACCTGGATGGGTGCAGCGACAACACTGAAACAGTTCGAAACCACCCCGGACAGAATCGGTCACTGACGCGGTTTCCCCTGCCACTGGACTCAAAATCCAGCCCTCCACAACTGGCGCTCGATAATCTACAAGATGCACTGCAGCAATTTATAAGGTTAGTCACTGAGTACATGCAAGACTGAGATCGATAGGTTTTTGGACACCAAGGAAATCGAGGGATATGGGGATGGGGCTGGAAAGTGGAGTTGAGGTCGAAGATCAGCCATGATCTTACTGAATGGCAGAGCACATATAATCTGTAGATTATAGAGACTGTAGCCTTAGAGTGCCTGTTTTGAAGGGGGTGAATTTTGAGTCTGGTGGCAAGGGACATCGATTAAATGACCGATTCGGTCATTTTGATCTGCTTGCGTGTTGTTGCCGGTCATCCAGGTGAATGGTGAGTATTCTATCACACTCCTGACTTGAGCCCTTGAAATTGGCGGAGAGGCTGAATAAGTCAGGGGGTGAGCTATTCTTTGCAGTGTATGGAGCCTCTGCCTAGCTGTTGTAGCCATGGTACTGTGCGAGCAAAAACAGCGTCTTACCATTCAGTAGCGCAGTGTCAGGGCACTCGGGGTGGGGGGGAGGGGGTGCGGAGGGCCGTACAGCCTACTCCTGCTCCTATTTCTTACGTCCTTATGTTACTTCAACAACATCTCCATCCCCTGCAACCTCTCCCACCAAGAAGGACAAAAGCAGCAATGTTGTCATAACTCCATCACCGATAAGTTCGCTTCCATCCTGACTTGGGCTTGTGTCATCATTCCTTCATCGCTGCTGGGTCAATATCGATACACATTAAATGGTACGACACTGAAAAGTGTTGAGGAACAAAAGGACCTTGGAGTGCAGGTCCACAGATCCCTGAAGGTAACACGTCAGGTGGATAAGGTGGTTAATAAGGCATAAGGAATGCTTGCCTTTATTAGTCGAGGCATAGAATAAAAAAGCAGGGAGGTTATGCTTGAACTGTATAAAACACTGGTCAGGCCGCAGCTGGAGTACTGCGTGCAGTTCTGGTCACCACATTATAGGAAAGATGTGATCGCACTGGAAAGGGTGCAGAGGAGAATTACAAGAATGTTGCCTGGACTGGAGAATTTTGGCTATGAGGAAAGATTGGAGATGCTGGGTCTGTTTTCTTTGGACCAGAGGAGGCTGAGGGGAGACCTTATTGAGGTGTATAGAATTATCAGGAACCTAGATAGAGTGGATAGGCCGGGCCTATTTCCTTTAGCATAGGTGTCAAGAAACAGGGGGGCATAGATTAAAACTAATTGGTAGGAGTTTTAGACGGGATTTGGGGGGGGAAGTTTCTTCACCCAGAGGGTGGTGGGGGTCTGGAACTCACGGCCTGAAAGGGTGGTAGAGGCAGAAACCCTCACCACATTTAAAAAGTACTTGGATGTGCACCTGAAGTGCCGTAACCTACAGGGCTACGGACCAAGAGCTGGAAAGTGGGATTAGGCTGGATAGCTCTTGGTCGGCCGTCCCGGGCACGATGGGCCGAAATGGCCTCCTTCCATGCTGTAAATTTATGTGATTCTATGAATATCCGGGAGTTCTCTATCTCACACCATTGTGGGAGCAACATCACCAAAAGCTGTGCTTCAACAAGGGCCCACCATCATCTCGGGGCAACTAGTGATGGGCAATAACTGGGAGCCGCATTCCGCAAACAATATTGGCTGTTAATAAATATTCAGAGACTACAGCAAAAATAAATATAAACAGAAAAAGAGTCACAATAAATACCTCACATCAGGGGGAATTGCTCTAAATATAAAGAAACTAAAAACAAAATCTGTAGACTACGGTATAAGACAAGTACTAAACAACAATGAGGAACCACAGACACTGCGAATAAATCTGCGGCAACTGAACAAACAACTGGTAAACAGCCAGAGATCCAGGCAATCCTGCAGTGAACAGAGTGTGAGAGACCGAGTGAAAGAGAGAGAAGGGGAGAAACGGTGTGAGAGAGAGGGGGAGGGAGTGAGAGGCAGAGCATGAGAGGGAGGGAACGAGTGACAGAACGTGAGACGGAACATGAGAGAGGGAGGAAAGAGAGTGAGGGACAGACCATGGGAGAGGGAGAGAGACCGAGCGAGAGAAAAGTAACGAGAGAGCAGCTGCTTGTAAATAAATGTATCTCCGATACTAGTTTAATGGAAGATGGTTGAAATAATTTGGCTTGACAAAATTTTCAAGGAATTCTTTCCCTAAGTAACGCCCATGATGCTAATCGTACCCCCAATCCCACCCTCTGCGTCTGGTAAAAGCTGGTAATGTTCTAACCACTGCTAGTGTGTCTGAGTGTGACCGAGCTGATTGTCACTCTGTCATAGAATCACAGAACAGTACAACACAGGAGGCCATTCGGCCCATCGAGTCTGTCCCGGCTCTTTCGAAGAACGATCCAGTTAGACCCACTCCGCCCGCTCTTTCCCCATATCCCTGCAATGTTTTCTCCTTCAAATATTTATCCAATTCCCTTTTGAAGGCTACTATTGAATCTGTATCCACCGCCCGATCAGGCAGCGCGTTCCAAATCCTAACCACTCGCTGAATAAAAAGATTTTTCCTCAAGTCGCCTCTGGTTCTTTTGCCAATCACCTTAAATCTGAGCCCTCTGGTTATCGACTCTTCAGCCATTGGAAACAGTTCCTCTTTCTTTATCTAAGCCCTTCATGATTTTAAACACTGCTAATAAATCTCCTCTCCAACATCTCTGCTGCAAGGAGAACAACCTCAGCTTCTCCAGTCTATGCACGTCACTGTATTCCCTCATCCCTGAAACCATTTGAGTAAATCTCTTCTGTAGCCTCTCCAAAGCCTTCATGTCCTTCCTAAAGTGCAGTACCCAGAAATGGACACAAAACTCCAGCTGGGGCCCAACTAGTGTTTTGTATATTCAGTCGCTCCCGATGGATAACTGCTTGGCCTCCACTCAGCACTTGCAGCTGTGATGGCAAATTTACCCCAGGGGATGCCGCAAGGGTGGTGCAGTGTACCGGTGGCCGAGCTAGCTCCATCAACCCCCATCATCTGTACCCATTTTACACTGGAGTCTGGCGCTGGAATGGAACTGACACCTTGCAGATATGCAACACATTGAACAATGCGATTCCTCTCGAGGGACTGCTGCTCTGAACTTGCGAAAAACAAATGATCACCAGTCACGGAAGTCCTCACAGTGCAGAAGCTCAAAAGCACCACGGGATAAACCCAATTTGGAGTGTTGGTCCATCAGTAAGTAGTCTACCAGAAAATCAATTTGCCACATTGGCATGACTGGCCAGCCGGGGCTCAGTGGGCAGCACCCTCGCCCCTGAGCCAGAAGGTTGTGGGTTCAAGTCCCACTCCAGAGACTTGAGCACAAAAATCTAGGCCGACACTCCCAGTGCAGTGCTGAGGGAGTGCCGCACTGTCGGAGGTGCCGTCTTTCAGATGAGACGTTAAACCGAGGCCCCATCTGCTCTCTAAAACTGAGGTGAGGAGAAATTTCTTCTCTCTGAGGGTCGTGAATCTGTGGAATTCTCTGCCCCAGGGAGCTGTGGAGGCTGGGTCATTGAATATATTTAAGGCAGAGATAGACTGAATTTTGAATGATAGGGGAGTCGAGGGGGGTTATGGGGAGCGGGCGGGGAAGTGGAGCTGAGTCCATGATCAGATCAGCCATGATCTTATTGAATGGTGGAGCAGGCTCGAGGGGCCAAATGGCCGACTCCTGCTCCTGTTTCTTATGTTCTTATGTTCTCTCAAGTGGATCTAAAGAAGAAGAAGAGCAGGGGAGTTATTCCCAGTGTCCTGGGGCTAATATTTATCCCTCAATCGATATCACTTAAAAACAGATTATCTGGTCATTATCTCATTGCTGTTTGTGGGAGCTTGCTGTGCGCAAATTGGCTGCCGTGTTTCCCACATTACAACAGTGACCACACTCTAAAAGTCTGGTGATCGTGAAAGATGCTCTATAAATGCAAGTTTTTTTTTGTTTTCTTTATCTATTGTTTTCCAGCAGTATCATAGAACTCCACTTACATAAATTACTGGGCAGCACTGTAAAATGTAGCAAACCAAATTAAATTAAGAGAAAATACACACTCCAATAAATGTTATAAAAAATAACGAGATGCACTACTACATATCAGAAACAATATATGGAAGGGTCAATGAGCTGGATGGGGACAGACCACACAAGGCTGCAAAGGGTTAGATGCAACAGGAAGGCAGGAATGGAATGATCGTTACTGGCTGGAGAGGTAGAAACAGGGATTGAGAAAGGAGGAAGGGAAGGAAATGAATTACTCTTTGCTTTGCCGATGTGGTTTCAGGACAGCGCTGCTATACCGAACCCCTGTCTCCCGTCCCTCCCCACATTCTCCACCAGGCACCAGCAAAGCTGGCGAATCCGGCAGCAGATCACCATGACCCACGTGAAAGTAGGGCCCCCCAACTGTCCCCGGAACCAAGTGTCTCGCTGCTTCTTGGTGACATAGAAACATAGAAACATAGAAAATAGGTGCAGGAGTAGGCCATTCGGCCCTTCGAGCCTGCACCGCCATTCAATGAGTTCATGGCTGAACATGCAACTTCAGTACCCCATTCCTGCTTTCTCGCCATACCCCTTGATCCCCCGAGTAGTAAGGACTACATCTAACTCCTTTTTGAATACACCCAGCGAACTAGCCTCAACAACCCCCCGTGGCAGAGAATCCCACAGGTCCACCACTCCTCGGGTGAAGAAGTCCCTCCTCATCCCGATCCCAAATGACCCATCCCCCATCCCTAGACCGTGACCCCTGGCTCTGGACCTCCCCAACACCGGGAACACTCCTCCCGCATCCAACCTGTCCAAACCCGTCAGAACCCTAAACGTCTCCATGAGATCCCCTCTCACCCCTCCGAACTCCAGCGAAAACCAGCCCAGTTGATCCAGTCTCTCCCGACATGCCAGTCCCGCCATCCCGGGAATCAGTCCGGTGAACCCTCGCTGCACTCCCTCAACAGCAAGATCGTTCCCCCCCACAAGCCAGGAGACCAAAACTGTACACAACACTCCAGGTGTGGCCTCAGCAAGGCCCTTGCACAACTGCAGCAACACCCCCCCCCCGCCCCCGCGCCCAAATCCCCCCGCCATGAAGGCCAACACGCCATCCGCCCTCCCAACCACCCGCTGCACCCGCACGCCAACCCCCAATGACCGATGCACCACGACACCCAGGTCTCGCCGCGCCCCCCCACCCCTGTCCCAATCCGCCACCACTCAGACAACAGTCGCCTCCCCGCCTCTACAACCAAAGTGGACAACCCCACATCCACCCACACTACACCCCATCCGCCATGCACTTGCCCACCCACCCAACCCATCCAAGTCACTCCGCTAGACCAATATGTCGAGGAACCAACCAGAGAGCTGGCCATCGTAGACTGGGTGATGTGTAATGAGAAGGGACTAATTAGCAATCTTGTTGTGCGAGGCCCCTTGGGGAAGAGTGACCATAATATGGTAGAATTCTTTATTCAGATGAAGAGTGACACAGTTAATTCAGTGACGAGGGTCCTGAACTTAAGGAAAGGTAACTTCGACGGTATGAGGCGTGAATTGGCTTGAATAGACTGGCAAAGGATACTTAAAGGGATAAGCAATGGCAAACATTTAAAGATCACATGGATGAACTTCAGCAATTGTACATCCCTCTCTGGAGTAAAAAATGCAGCTGGCAGTGGGAGCATCAGGCCTGTGAACTTTCGGAACGCCTCAAGGTGAAGATGGAAGGGAGCCCCGGAGGAACCCCTTAGCGGCTGGATTTACGTTTTGATTGTGCCGCTGTTTGCGCCCCGGGAGGGTTAGGGTTAGGGTCCGGAAATGGTTACCGCCCTGGCAGCCTGCTTCCAGCGCCCTGCCGGGACATTCAGTGCCGGTTTTGCGTCGCCGCTGGGCAGCACCGCCCGGGAGCGTGGCACCAGTGTGCAACGGCCCCCGTTTCCGACAGTGATGTGATATTCGGTTGGAGCTGCACTCGTAGTGACCTCAAGTGGGACCGCCTGGGAGAACGGGCGGTCCGAGCTGTGCCAGCGGCAGTGAGCGAAGGAATGATTGCGGGAGATGAGTTTTATATTTTTGCGATTTATCTTTATTTGGGGTTAGTAATATAGTGGGAATGTTTTTTTGTGCCCCGATTTTTTTTTCTCTGCAGGGAAGCCTCTCTTAAGGCGCTCCGAGGCCAGCTCTTTAGCTCGGGATCTTCAGTCGCTCACCCGGCCTAGCGCTCAGAGCGGTGTGGAACACTTCCCTTAGCGCTCCGCCCACACTCAGGGTCCAGCTGATGAATTTTGTGGATGCCGTCGTAAACCATTTCCCGGTGCAAAATGTACCGCCCCACTGCCATTAGCGCCCGAATTAGCCTCAAACCGAAAATTCAGCCCTGGGAAACATAGCCCTCCCTGCACAGAAACAATGCATAGAACGCGGATCATAGTTCAGGTTTCAGATGACATTCACGGATGACTCAACTTTTACTCTCCTGATTTATGATGTCATCTGAAGTCTGAAATTAAATTATTACTCTGTAATTCACTTAGACGGAGCCATTATCTTCTATTTAGCGTACATTGTTTATATTAGGCCTGACAATAAAGCAAGGACAATGCCAGCTTCTCTCTGCCTCACTTCCTCTGCAGGAACTTGGACAAACACAGCGCCATCTTTAACAGCCCAGCAATTCTCGGCACATATGACTTGGGGGGGGTATTGAACTGCAGATGAGGCACAGATTGGCAGCCTCATGCCATTGGTGACTGTAATGTACCTGTGTGAACATGCTCGCAGGTTTGTAGAGCTGTTGCATTATGAGTGGCTTAGCCAGTCATGTGATGTTTACAAGACTCAATAAAACCCCAGCCAGTTGGGTCTAGGTCATCCATGATGAGGTATGCAGTTGTGAGTCTAGTGGATGAACTGGTAATGTGTAGTGTGATTGTTAAACCTTTGTTAAGAAACCAACTAGTTCTACCCTACGTAAACTAGAGGTGATCCAAAACTCGGCTGCCCCGTGTCCTAACTCACACCAAGTCCCATTCACCCATCACCCACTGTGCTCGCTGACCTACATTGGCTTCTGGTTAAGCAACGCCTCGATTTCAAAATTCTCATCCTTATTTTCAAATCCCTCCGTGGCCTCGCCCCTCTATATTGCTGTAATCTCCTCCAGCCCCACAACCCCCACCGAGATGTCTGCACGCCTCTAGTTCTGCCCTCTTGAGCATCCCTAATTATAATTGTTGCACCATTGGTGGCTGTGCCTTCTGCTGCCTGGGGCCCCAAGCTCTGGAACTTCATGCCTAGACCTCTCCGCCTCTCTTTCCTCCTTCAAGACGCTCCTTAAAACCTACCTCTTTGACCAGGCTTTTGGTCACCTGCGCTAATTTCTACTTATTCGGCTCGGTGCCAAATTATTTTATCTCACAATGCTCCTGTGAAGCGCCTTGGGACGGTTCACTACGTTAAAGGTGCTATACAAATGTAAGTTGTTGTTGTTAATAGCAATGCGTTGCTATGAATTCTTAAGCAAAGCACCCATGAAGCAAATACATTACAGTGACCAAACGCGCATAGCGTCAGGCGTGCGGAAGGGTGGCGGCCCGTGTGGCAGTACCCACAGGGCACAGCAGCCAGCTCCAGGACTGCCATGTCTACGGTCACAGGTCGAATTCCTCCCAGCCATGTTACTTTCAGGAACATAGGAACAGGAGCAGGCCATTCAGCCTGTTCCGCCAATCAAGTAGATCATGGCTGATCTGCACGGCAAACAGATCCGACAAAAGTAACATTCATCCCCACCCGCGCCCCCTCCCCCCGCAGAACAAAAACTTAAGGCGGCTTCGAACAGAGGACGATGTCCGAAGGAATTTATCTCTCTCTTGCTGTTAAAAAGTACACTGCATGAACGATGGGTCTCTACAATTAATTCTGCAATAACAGCCCCCATGGACTGACTACGCAGGCACTAAATGTTAAGTGCAGTGGAAATGTTTTTATATCTCTGACTCAATGCAGACCAACTCACTTGTCCTTGTTTACCACCCATATTACTCATAACTTTAAAACATTGGGCTTACAACAGGCAGCAGTCATCAATATTGAGCAATGTTGGGAACACAACATGTTTGGCCAATGGCCATTTTTTATTAAAAAAAAAGATCTTTAAAATGTAATATGGCCACTTATGTATTTGTTGGACTGTCTCGGAGGTTGGGGGCTGGGAGGGAGCGGCGGGGTGATGAGAGATATGTTGCCAAGGAGCCAAGCAATTCTCATCTTCACCATCTCATGGTCAGGACATCTGCCTGTATCAGTCAGAGTGTGATTCACACACTTGCTGCCAGTGGTCCAGGTCAGTGCCATAAAAGGAGCGGGGAGCGGCGGCCATGGGCATACCACTGCAAGGTACAACGCGAGCTGGTGCAGGAGGACAGCGAAGAGGGCGACTGGATGGGACGTCATCAAGGTCCAGGTCGGTGATTGGAGCGTGGGCAGGTACAGCAGGAGCGGCGGGAGATCGTGGAGCGACGTGATCGAGGCCCAGGAGAGACGCGAGTTTGGGGCCCAGAAGGGCCGAGGGCCCAGGGGCAGCACGGGCCCAGCCCACACTGTGCGATATGTGCGCGCACTAGGTCCATGCAGCAGAGCTGGTCTCCAGTCGTCTTGGTTAACCCTTGCCACTGGACCGAGACCTAGCTCTGTCAAGCCCGTGTGGTGGCTGGTGTGCAACGGTCACCCCACGTTAAAAAAATCCACGCACAGGCATCTTCCACCCTTCAACATGGAGTTCGGGACCTGGAATATTAGGTCCTTCATTGAAACACCTTTTTGGTGTGGAAGCAAGTTATCCTCGATGCGAGGGACCGCCTATGATGATGATGATGGATTCACACAATAAGGGAGAGGTGGGGGGAGAGAGAGAGAGAGGGGTGGAGAAGGAGATAGGAGAGGTGAGGGGAAGCGGAGATTTAAGTGAGATGCAAAGGAAGGGAGGGGAGCGAATGGGGAAAAGATCCACGGGAAGGAGAAGGAGAAACGGAGCTGCTGGTGAGCTGGATGGATGTGTAAAAAAAATACAAGGAGAAAGTTGCATAAATAAGAAAAAAGAGCCACTGATTTCTGCTAAGAGACAAACCTTAAAGGGGCACTGTGTTTATATCTGGCTGCCTGGGGGTAAATAGTGAACAGCTGTGAATTACTTTTGTCACATTGATAACATACACATACAACATTTTCATAATTCAAAGTCTTCAGCTTACAGTGCTTAACCAAGGAAAACAATATAGTATTTTAGAAAGACAATGGCCCTGTAATATAATCCAAACCACTTAACCCATTCAATACTGAGTCATTAACCATTCTAAAATATCCATTAATCAATTGTACGATATTTGGCAATCCCTCCATGGCCTCATCCCTCCCTATCTCTGTAATCTCCTCCAGCCCCACAACCTCACCCGCTCGCCGCCGAGATGTCTGCACTCCTCTAATTCTGCCTTCTTGAGCATCCCTGATTATAATCACTCAACCATTGGTGGTCGTGCCTTCAGTTGCCTGGGCCCCAAGCCTGGAACTCCCTGTCTAAACCTTTCCACCTCACTAACCCTCTTTCTTCCTTCAAGACTCTTCTTAAAACCTACCTCTTGCACTAATTTCTCTTTATGCGGCACGGTGTCAAATTTTTAAAATCTCGTAACACTTCTGTGAAACGCCATGGGATGTTTCACTGCGTTAAAGTAGCTATATAAATACAATTTGTTGTTGTAGTTGTTGGCAAGATCGATTTGCATTTACTTTGTGCCATATTACGGCTCCTACATACAATGAATTTACTACTATAAGCATCAACTATCGTTGGGTAAGCAAAAATAGCAGGCATTTTTCACACGGGCAAGAGATATACAAATCGAGCCAAGCTGACACACAATGCCATTGAATTTAAAGTAATTGATCTTTTATTAAAGACATATGTACAAATGCAGCCTTACCAAGGCTGTTAATTGAGCTCATTGAATATATTTAAGGTGGAGATAGATTTTTGAACGATAAGGGAGTCGAGGGTTATGGGGAGCGGGCAGGGAAGTGGAACTGAGTCCATGATCAGATCAGCCACGATCTTATTGAATGGCGGAGCAGGTTTGAGGGGTCAAATGGCCGACTCTTGCTCCTATTTCCTATGTTCTTATGTTAAAAATTGCAGTCTTATCCTTAGCAATTTTATAATACTTGACTTTTATATAAACGGTGATGTTGTTTGCTATAACAATGCGTTATGGAATGACCCAGCTCCTTCACATCCCACTTCCAAAACGGCGGCCCTGGAAATATTTAGTCACAGGAAAATCAAAATAATTTCTCTGAAGACTGAAGCACAGAGTGAAATTGTGAAGTACATTTGCGGGCTCGTGTTGTTGATTATAGAGAGATGTGCATTTATAGAGCACCTGATCGTGCCTGAGCACACTTCACATACAATGAATTAGTTTCAAGCGCAGTCACTGTTATTATGTAGGAAAATGGTTAGGCCACGTTGGGCCAAGCAAGATCCCGCAAACAGCAATTGAAGTGAGCGGCTCGTTAATATGTTGGGCGGGTAACCTTTAAGCAGGACAAAATAACGAAACATCCTCCAATAATTCTTCTGCCTGTAACTGAGTGTAACAGTAAGGATTTCTTTAACACTGAAGTGCTGATAAAATCCTGGTGGAACACGTTTAATGAATTCTCGAAGAAGTATCTGCGATACCACATTCATATACATAGATTCATACAGCACAGAAAGTGTCCATTCGGCCCATCTTACTGGTGCCAGCTCTTTGAAAGAGCTATCCAATTAGTCCCACTACCCTGTTCTTTCCCCATATCCCTGAAAATGTTTCCATTTAAGTATTTAGCCAGTTCCCTTTTGAAAATTAATATTGAATCTGCTTCCTCCACAATTTCAGGCAGTGCGTTCCAGATCATGATAACTCTCTGAGTAAAAAAGAAATACTCCTAATTTCTGGCTGTAAAGTGCTTTGGGAAGTCCTGACATCATAAAAGGTGCTATATCAATGTAAGGTCTTTCTTTTTAATCTAAGAAAGAAAGACTTGCATTTATATAGCGCCTTTCATGATCACCGAACGTCTCAAAACGCTTTACAGCCAGTGAAGTACTTTTGGAGTGTAGTCACTGTTGTAATGTGGGAAACACGGCAGTCAATTTGCGCACAGCAAGCTCCCACAAACAGCAATGTGATAATGACCCAGATAATCTGTTTTTTTGTTATGTTGCTTGAGGGATGAACATTGGTCCAGGACGCCAGAGGAGAACTCCCCTGTTCTTCTTCAAAATAGTGCCATGGGATCTTTTACGATGTATTATTCTGCTGTTAAGGTGAAGTTGTGTGTTTAAAGTTCACAAAGTCTAAATACTTTTAAGCAAGCACGGGGCGAGGTCAATCAGAGTTTAATTGCAGATTGCAAGTCCTTGTTGAGTTCAGACTCCAGGACAATGAACTGCTTTCTTTTGCTCTTTTTTTTAAGATTGTTACGATGCAGTAACTGGTGTGTGATAGGCGAGCGTCTGACACCAGGCTTTCATATGTGCATATTTAAAGATATAGTGTCTTCAATGTTAACATTTTCCCCACTACAGATGTCAGGCTAACTGATCTATAATTACCCATTTTCACTCTCATTCCTTTTTAAAAAAAGTGGTGTTACATTAGCAATCCTCCAGTCCATAGGAACTGATCCAGAGTTGATAGACTGTTGGAAAATGATCACCAATGCATCCACTATTTCTAGGGCCAATTCCTTAAGTACTCTGGGATATCAGGCCCTGGGGATTTATCGGCCTTCAATCCCGTCAATTTCCCTAACACAATTTCCCGTCTAATAAGATATCCTTCAGTTCCTCCTTCTCACCAGACCTACGGACCCCTAGTACATCAGGAAGGTTATTTGTGTCTTCCTTTGTGAAGACAGAACCAAAGTACTTGTTCAATTGGTCTGCCATTTCTTTTTTCCCCATTATAAATTCACCCGAATCCGACTGCAAGGGACCAACGTTTGTCTTCACTAATCTTTTTCTCTTCACATATCTATAGAAGCTTTTGCAGTCAGTTTTTATGTTTCCAGCAAGCTTCCTCTCGTACTCTATTTTTCCCCTCTTAATTAAACCCTTTGTCCTCCTCTGCTGTATTCTAAATTTCTCCCAGTCCTCCGGCTTGCTACTTTTTCTGGCTAATTTGTATGCCTCTTCCTTGGAATTAACACTATCCTTAATTTCCCTTGTTAGCCACGGTTGAGCCACCTTCCCCATTTTATTTTTACTCCAGACAGGGATGTACAATTGTTGAAGTTCGTCCATATGATCTGTAAAGGTTTGCCATTGCCTATCCACCGTCAACCCTTTGAGTATCATTTGCCAGTCTATTCTAGCCAATTCGCGCCTTTCCTTTCCTTAAGTTCAGGACCCTAGTTTCTGAATTAAATTTGTCACTCTCCATCTTAATAAAGAATTCTACCATATTATGGTCACTCTTCCCCAAGGGGCCTCACACAACAAGATTGCTAATTAGTCCCTTCTCATTACATATCACCCAGTCTAGGATAGACAGCTCTCTGGTTGGTTCCTCGACATATTGGTCTAGAAAACCATCCCGAATACACTCCAGGAAATCCTCCTCCACCGCATTGCTACTAGTTAGGTTAGCCCAATCAATATGTAGATTAAAGTCACCCACGATTACTGCTGTACCTTTATTGCGCACATCCCTTATTTCTTGTTTGATGCTGTCCCCAACCTCACTACTACTATTTGGTAGCCTGTACACAACTCCCACTAGCGTTTTCTGCCCTTTGGTATTCCGTAGCTCCACCCATACTGATTCCACATCATCCAAGCTAATGTTCTTCCTTACAATTGCATTAATTTCCTCTTTAACCAGCAATGCCACCCCGCCTCCTTTTCCTCTCTGTCTATCCTTCCTAAATGCTGAATACCCCTGGATGTTGAGTTCCCAGCCTTGGTCACCCTGGAGCCATGTCTCCGTGATGCCAATCACATCATACCCGTTAACTGCTATCTGTGCAGTTAATTCGTCCACCTTATTGAATGGCTGAGCAGGCTCGAGGGGCCAAATGGCCGACTTCTGCTCCTATTTCTTATGTTCTTATGTTTTTCTTGCTTATTATAAACATATACTAATGCATTACTTTGAAGTCTCTGTTATAGGTAAATACCCTCAGTATAATATTTCCTCAATTTCTTTTTGTGCGGGAGACCCACACTCCAAGACCCCCCCTGTAAATATTGACAATTGCCCTCATTTCTGAGGAATAGATATGGTTATCAGTATACAACAGCAGAGATATCACACTAGGGTGCGGTATGCCCAGCCCCAGACCAGGCAGATTTGGGAAAGTCTCTCACACACCAACAACTGGATGCGTTTGCTCCAATCCATCACGTTCGATACAACGTTCCCTCGACAATCTACATCAAACAAGCTGATATAAAACGCAATGTTCACAGCTCACTCGCAAATGTACAATCCACACCTCATGCCCCAGACTATAAATGACACAGCACGGACTCCGCCTCAGTAAACATACACACCTAGAAATTCATCTCGGGCGGTGGTGCAAACAGGTGTTCTCGCCCGCTGTACGCAGCGCCCGATATTTAGTTCCCCGGGTGGCCCATCCGATACCGCCCATTTCCCTCTACCGCCCGAGACGAATTTTTAGCCCCACACTCCCTAAACAGCGAATCGTTAATAATGTAGGAATGCAAGAATCCTTTCACTGTAACACCGACATACCCAGATATTTCTGAAATCACTCCTGCCTGATAATAAATTCTTATATTATATATAATGAACTCATGCCTGTAACATGGAATACCAGTCCTCAACTAAGCTGATCTGCACAATGCTGCAAATTCATACGAAATAATAACAAAAAAAAAAACCACAAAAAAATGCTGAAAATACACCACAGGTCCCTCAACATCTGTAAAGTGAAAAGACAAGTTAGCATCTGGGGTGTCAAATCTTCATCAACACTGTTCAGACAGAAGGGTCTACACCCCAAACATTAACCGTTGCTTCTGATGGATGTGTCGTGCATTTCCCAGCATTTTCTGTTTTTTTATTTCAGATTGTGAATATTTGCAGTTTCTGCTCCCGGAGTCTGACACTTTCTTCCTTGTGTTGACACTGAAGCTTCGACCGATACAATTCACCACCGAACTAACCAACTCGCCGTGAACAGTAATCATAAATGAATCATTACCCTGTTTGTGTGTAAAATTTCAACGCGCAATTGTCCGTGTGGGGAGCTGACTTGTGGATGTGATTTCACCGGTTGTGCAATTGGTATTACACACTTTATGATTTGGACTTTTTTTTTCTGGGACTGTTTATAATTTTTCTGTCCCTACCGGCAAAAACAATATCTAATTTTCTGCATCAGCTTGCAAACGACAGGTGTCCTTTTGCAGCTCCCACAGCCCCGCTAACAAATGCAAGTTTCACCCATCATTGAGATCCCAGTCCCAGTGTCACTCTCTCATCTCCCCCAGCGAGAGACAGGAGGGTTTGCCCGGCGAGTGCAGAGCCCGAGAGAGCAGCGAAGCCATCATCTCAAAAACACACGCACACACACACACACACAACTTGAATTTTTCGCCTGCTTTTTTTTTTGCAATGTTAATTTGCAGGCGGGCGATTTAAGACTTTCACACCGAACCAAACTTTTTAATTTTTTTTCCAACAGCCTAACAATTTCCTTTTTTTAAATCCACTCATTTGGTTTTGGTCAAAATTCGTTGTAAAAACCAAACCAATGTCTGCTGAGTTGAAATGTTTTTAATCACCCCTTCATATTTCAAACTTTCCATCCCAGAATGAAACTCATCCACCTATATGTCAATTTCACAGGATGTAACTGCACCGTGCAATTTCCTCAAACTTTTCACTCCGGTATATATATATATATCACTCTTTACATAAACACCGCTTACCTTCATTCAGCAATAAGACGAATATCGTGGAAGATCCTTTTAGTGAAAACATCTTTCGCCTTGTCCAGTAGTTCCCGTTTACTGTTATTTTCCGCCCAGTTACCAAGCTCCCCTTGTGTCCAGACTGGGTTTTTGTTAGTCTGAAAGGTTCACAGTGTGGTGATTCCCTCCCCCCCATTGCCTCTCTCTCTCTCACACACACACACACTGCCCCTATCCTGATCCTGGTCGGAGATGGTTATTAGTTAATTAGAGATTAGAGGCGGCTGCCTGGGAACTTCTCAAACAGGACTCTTGGTGACGCTGTGGGTCAGAGCAAGGTGTGCCAGGAACTGTCCACATGTCCTCGGGAGTAGGGAGGGGGGGTCTCACTGGGTGTTGGAGAGAGAATGGTCAAACAGAAGGGGGATGGGAGACACCAGAAAATGAGGAAAGCTGAGAGAATGATTCAAGAAACGGCTTGCTCACTGAGGATTGAAAGGGAATCTGCCCCAATACTCACCATATAAAAACACAGAGTGTGAGTTACTCGGAAACTAAGAGAGAAGGAGATTTTTATTTGACATTCATGTGGGAGTCAATTGCCCGAGAAGATGGTGGTGAGCTGCCTTCTTGAATACAACTGAGTGGCTCACTAGGCTATTTCAGAGGGCAGTTAAGAATTAACCACATGTGGGTCTGGAGTCACATATAGAAACATAGAAAGTAGGTGCAGGATTAGGCCATTCAGCCCTTCATCACCATTCAATATGATCATGGCTGATCACTCAACTTCAGTACCCCATTCCTGCTTTCTCTCCATACCAGCCAGACTGGGTAAGGACAGCAGATTTCTGTCCTTCAAGGCCATTAGTGAACCAACAATCCTGTAGTTTCATGGTCACCATTACTGATGCTAGCTTTTTTAAATTCCAGATTTATTTAATTAACTGAAATTAAATTCCCCAGCTCCTGTGGTGGGATTTAAACTCATGTCTCCAGATTATTAGTCCAGTAACATAACCACTATGTTACCATTCTTATGGAGAGACAAAGTGATCAATCAGAACCAAATGCAGAAGGGTATAGTGGCAAAATATGGATGTGGAATGGTGTAGCTATTCTTGGGAAATAAGTATTGGTGCAGAAGTGGCAGAGGGTGTGGGCATAAGACTGAGAGAGAAAACAATAGTTACACCCAGGAAATAAATAGAGGGAATTGGAGGGGTGCCAGTGGATGGAGAGCCAGTAATCCCTCTTGAGGGGTTCGGGTAACCCACCAGAGACCACCTCCCTACCCCCCTCCCCCCCCCCCCCAGTCATTTACTAGACTTCTGAACCACTAGAGGTTGAATCAGTGTCAGTAAAGTCTCTACCACTCGGCTGTTGGGGTTTACTATTGGTTAGGAACCTCTGCCAACAACATCACACTTGGTAGCCAAAGGTGGGCAGAGGAAACGTTACAGGGACACCCTCAAAGCCTCCCTGATAAAGTGCAACATCCCCACTGACACCTGGGAGTCCCTGGCCCAAGACCGCCCTAAGTGGAGGAAGTGCATGCGGGAGGGCGCTGAGCACCTCGAGTCTCGTCGCCAAGAGCATGCAGAAACCAAGCGCAGACAGCGGAAGGAGCGTGCGGTGAACCAGTCCCACCCACCCTTTCCCTCAACGACTATCTGCCCTACCTGTGACAGGGCCTGTAATTCCCATATTGGACTGTTCAGCCAACAAAGAAATCACTTCAGGAGTGGAAGCAAGTCTTCCTCGATTCCAAGGGGTTGCCTATGATGATGATGATGACTTTGTTGCTGCATACTTTGGGTGAAAGAAAGACTTGAATTTATATAGCATCTTTCACAACCACCGGATGCTTCAAAATGCTTTACAGCCAATGAAGTACTTTTGAAGTGTAGTCACTGTTGTAATGTGGGAAACACAGCAGCCAATTTGCACACAGCAAGCTCCCATAAACAAAAATGTGATCGTGACCAGATAATCTGTTTTTGTTATGCTGATTGAGGGATAAACATTGGCCCCAACACACCAGGGATAACTCCTTGCTCTTCTTCAAAATAGTGGCCATGGGATCTTTTACGTCCACCCAAGAGGGCAGACAGGGCCTCGGTTTAATGTCTCATCTGAAAGATGGTACCTCCGACAGTGCGGCACTCCCTCAGCACTGCACTGGAAATGTCAGCCAAGATTTTTGTGCTCAAATCTCTAGAGTGGGACTTGAACCCACAACCTTCTGACTCAGGAGAGTGCTGCCCTATGAGTCACAGCTGACACTGCAAATTAATTTGGGCTCATGGGTCAGTAGTGTAAATAATGTAGGACGGTGGATTATTGGGGACTTTTTTAAGACAGTGTGTTATAAAGGGATTTGCCCATCCCATGCAATATATCACAGGGGCAAGAGGCGGGAAGATAATGCAATGAAAGTGACTCTTAGCATTAGTTTTGAATAAAAGAAATGGATATTGGGTATCAGCAAGCAAGTAATGGTGATTCAGAAGGAGCAACGGGTGAGTGGAAAATAAACAGGCACTCAAAAATGCCAGAGAGAGAAATTACATTAGCAAGGAGTTAAAGGGGAGTAAATTGATATCAATTAATGCAAGCGAGATTAAAACAAGAAACATTGAGAATAAGAAAGAAAGCATAAGAGATATTCCAAGACAAGAGCAGGATTAAACCACACTCAAAGCTACATAAATATCCATTAAGAAATGACAGAAAAATTGCAAGTCATGGAGATTAGTAATGTGCTTCATCTTAAATGACCAATCTCAATAGAGGGAGTTTGTGTAAAGAAAGACAGAGTGTGCTCCTGTGCAGATCCAGCGGTACAGTCCACAGCATCCGCTGCATGCCTGTTGGCAAAGTGGTCCACAATGTCTCTTAACTTTATAGCGCATGTTTCACACAAGAGGAGTGTGCAATGATACAGTGAGGGAGCACAATGTTCACTTTCCCAAGAAAAATGCAAAAAAAAACACGTGGGAAAGGAGTACAAAACTTCCCCCACCAGTGTAGTAATAGCAGTCCCCCACTGCAGTATATGACCTGCACACTGGCTACCTCAAGATTTTTCCCATGAACGAGTCTGCATTGAACAAGGGGAGACCCCTTTTCAAGATTCTTTCATCCAAGACAGTTGCGACTAACAGCAGTGCAATCCCTGTTGGTGCAAAGTTTGCTTACATAAACTTTTCTTTTTAAACATTTCAAAAGAAAAACAGTCCACTTTTCCATTATTACCCATTGGAAAGTTGCCACAACAGTTTTATGTTCAGCACACTGGAGTCAGTAACTCTCTGAAGTGGGATGAAGGCTTTAGGCTCAAACCATGACCCAGGTTTTATTTTCAAATGCTGACGGTAATGCTGTGCATTTGCAGTCAGTTTTCCAGTCTGGCTTCTTCTGTTTAATTCCGCGTGTATTGGAGGGCAGAAGTCCATGAATGTTCCAGTTGAGAGCCAGGTGACTAAGCAGTGTAACTACAATACCCTCTGCTCCCATTGCTTCTCACGTGCTGTCAATATTTGCAGCATAAGTCACTGTAGAGTCAATCGGCAGGAATGGATTTCTTCCCAAATCAGTAAATCTCCGCACACGTCCATTGTGTCCCTAGTACGTTCAAGGCTTAATTGCAAGAATGAAAGATGTTGCATTTATATGGCGCCTTTCACATCCCCAGGATGTCCTAAATAGCTTCACAGCCAATGAAGCACTTTCAAAGTGGAGCTACGTTGGCAAACGGGGCAGCCAATTTGTGCACAGCAAGATCTCACAAACAGCGATGAGGGGAAAAATGGACAGATACATCTGTTTTAATGGTGCTGGTTTGGGGATAATGTTGGCTATGTCACTTGGAGAACTCTACAGCCCTTATTTGAATATTGCCAGTCCGCCTGAGAGGGCTGTTGGGATAAATCTCTCGTCTGAAAGAGCGCTCCCTCAGCATTGCACTGGAGTGTCAGCCTGGGTTAGGTGCTCAAGTCTCCAGTGTGGGACTGGAACCCACAATTGTCTTGCTCAGAGGTGAGAGTGCTACACTCTGAGCACTACAGGTGCCAAAGAGGCACTGTCTGTAGTACTTGGCAAACGTTATTTTTGTTTGGATGAAGGAGATAATCAAATATCCCATGGCATTTTACAGGAGCTCAGAGGACGCTAACCAGGAACTGGGGAACAGGTTGCAAGAAGTGACCAAAGATGGTTTTGGGGATGTTTTTGAAAGGGAGCTGCAAGGTAGCACAAAGGAAAAGAAAGATTTGCATTTCTATCGCACCTATAACGACCACCGGACGTCCCAAAGCGCTTTACAGCCAATGAAGTACTTTTGGAGTGTAGTCACTGTTGTAATGATGGGTTTGGGAAGGAAGTTCCAATTAATAGGACTAGGGCGCTGATGGCTCTACCGGCAATGGTGAGCTAAAGCAAGTACCAAAGGCCAGAGTTGGAGGACTGAAGAGTGCATTGAATGGATACAGGGTTGGAAGAGGTTGCAGAAGATAGGGCAGCACAAAGCCATGGAACTTCATTATACAAATCTCTGGGTCACATTTACCAAATGTGTCTCATCTCAACTCAAGTTTCTGACACAAGATTGGCTCATGTATAAAATTATTCATTGTTGTTTAAATTCAGTTCAAATTTTATCCACTTAATTGGCTGATATGCAAGTTTATTCATTTTGATTTGAATTTGCAAATTATAATTTAAATTCATGCAAATTTCTTAGAAATGAGATGTTGAATTAGATGTGCTAATTAAATCATTGTTTCTCCCAGAAAATCTCCCCTCAATCTGCTAACTAAGGTCTGTAACATAGTAAAAACATTAAAAAGTACATAATTCACAATAATATGATTAATCTTAACTATGAAATTGTTTTTTGATTCTTTTAGTGTGTTCATTTGTGGTTTTACTTGAAAGCCTCAGCCCATCTCAAAATGTTGGGTTGGTGATTGATGCTTTTCACAGAGATATCACTCTTTCAGAGAAACGGAGAAGCAAGAGTCTACGCAGTGAGTGCAATTTCCAAATGTGCATCAGTAGGCTACTCAATGCAAATGGAAGGCTGTTCACTTCATGGTATAAGTGGATTTTTGAGTATTTCCAAATGATCTGCATTTCAGAACACCCATCCCAGTGCTGACAATCCTCATTCCCGGTGTTGCTAAAAGGCAGATACCTAACTTTAGAAACATAGACATTTACAGCGTAGAAGGAAGCCATTTCAGCCCATCGTGTCCACACCGGCCGACAAAGAGCCGCACGGCCCTCGGTCATCAGCCCTGAAGGTTACATATAAACCTATGAACAATGAACAATGGCAGAAAGGCAAAGAGCACCCAGCCCAACCAGTCCGCCCCACACAACTGCGACACCCCTTACACTGAAACATTCTACACCCCACCCCAACCGAAGCCATGTGATCTCCTGGGAGAGGCAAAAACCAAATAAAAATCCAGGCCAATTTAGGGGAAAAAAAATCTGGGAAAATTCCTCTCCGACTCATCCAGGCGATCGAAACTAGTCCAGGAGATCACCCGGGCCGTATTCAATTCCCTGCAGTACTTACCATTATATCTGCGCCGGCCAACAAGAGATTATCCCGTCTAATCCCAATTACCAGCTCTAGGTCCGTAACCTGCAGGTTAATAGGAACATAAGAACATAAGAAATAGGAACAGGAGTAGGCCATATGGCCCCTTGAGCCTGCTCCGCCATTCAGTAAGATCATGGACTCAGCTCCACTTCCCACTTCCCTGCTCGCTCCCCATAACCCCTTATCCCCTTAATGTTTAAGAAACTGTCTATTTCTGTCAAATTTATTCAATGTTCCAGCTTCCACAGCTCTATGAGGCAGCGAATACCTCTGAGAGAAGAAATTTCTCCTCATCTCAGTTTTAAATGGGCGACCCCTTATTCTAAGATCATGCCCCCTAGTCTAGTTTTCCCCATCAGTGGAAACAGCCTCTCTGCATCCACCTTGTCGAACCCCCTCATAATCTGATACGTTTCGATAAATCACTTCTCATTCTTCTGAACTCCAATGAGTAGAGGCCCAACCTACTCAACCTTTCCTCATAAGTCAATCCCCTCATCTCCGGAATCAACGCAGTTACGGCACTTTAAGTGCCCAGCCAACCATTTCTTAAAAGTGGTGAGGGTTTCTGCATCCACCACTCTTCCAGTGTCAGGGTGTCAGCTGTGGCTCAGTGGGCAGCACTTTCGCCTTTAAGTCAGAAGGTTGTGGGCTCCAGACGTGGATTGGCAGAGCTTCAACACGGCAAGCGGGCCCCAGGTGGGCAGAGAAAATGCGTCCGCGTCACCCTCAAAGACCCCTTGACATATTGGAGCTGCAGTAACTGTTGTGGAGGCAAACTCATTGGGCACACAGCAAGGTCCCACGGGCAATGAGATGCATGACAAATTAATCCGTTACCGGTGGTGTTAGTTGATGGAGGTGTATTGGCCAGGAGGCCGAGAGAACTCTTCTCTCAAATCTTTAACATCCGCCTGAACCACCAGGCCTCAGCTTAATCTGAAGGATGGCAGCCAAGGCAATATGGCACTCCCTCAGAACTGGTGTGCCAAATGCTCAAATTCTGGGATGGGGTTGAACCCACAACCTTGTGGAGATGTTGCACCGTGAGTGGTTTAGCCAGTCACATGATGGTCACAAGACTCAATAAAGCCCCAGTTAATCGAATTCAGGGTCTCCACGATGGGGCGTGCAGATGTGAGCCTGGTGGATGAACTGGTCGTGTTCAGTTTGATTGTTAAATGTTTGCTAATAAACCAGCTAGTTCTTTACAGCACATGTGTAGCTGTGAATTCTTAAGTAAAGAACCCATGAAGCAAATACACTACATGAATAAAGCTGGCCACTCCATGGCAGACCCCTTTAAACCAAATCTCACGTGGGCTGACTTGAAATACTCTAGACCATGTCACTGATGTTACATCACCGGAATCAAAATAGCAATGCACCCATAGTTACGTCCTTGAAGTTTGGAGTTACCCATTGTGATCGGTGGAGAATTCATGCAGCAATGCCTGTGGACCTTAACTGGGATCTGTGGAGCGCCTATTCCTGGAAGGCCTGATCAGAGTGGATTGGGTGGTGTTCATATGAAGAATGTGACCAGGGCACATGAACATCTGACGAATACCTCGAACAAGCCTGAGAGGATTAATCAGCCCGTCCCAGAGGTAATATCTGGAGCTTTTAATGTGGCTCTGTGGTGCACTGAAACCTGGACTCATCATTTAGCCCGTGCCTCAGTCCATCCGCTGCTGAAACCCTCATCCATGCCTCTGTTACCTCTAGACTTGACTATTCCAACACCCTGGCTGGCCTCCCACATTCTACACTATGTCAACTCAAGGTGATCCAAAACTCGGCAGCCCATGTCCTAACTCGCACCAAGTCCCGCTCACCCAACACCCCCTGTGCTCGCTGACCTACACTGGCTCCCGGTTAAGCAGCACCTCGATTTCAAAATTCTCTTCTTTTTTTTTTACAAATTCCTCCATGGTCTCGCTCCTCCCTATCTCTGTAATCTCCTTCAGCCTCACAACCGCATGAGATGCCTGCGCTCCTCTAATTCTGTCCTCTTGAACATCCCTGATTATAATTGCTCAACCATCGGTGGCTGTGCCTTCAGCTGCCTGGACCCCAAGCTCTGGAGCCCGCTCCCTAAACCTCTCCGCCCTCTCTACCTCTCTTTCCTCCTTTAAGACTCTCCTTACAACCTACCTCTTTAACCTAGCCTTTGGTCTACCGCCGTCATTTCTTCTTCTGTGGCTCGGTGTCAAATTTATTTGTTTTGTCATATCACTGCTGTGAAGCACCTTGGGACGTTTTGCTACGTTAAAGGCTCTATATAAATACAACTGGAAACGGAGGACGTGTGTCTGCGTACAGCGAGGAGCTGCTGTCTGTCAGACTGGAGTGTCAGGAGGTGGTGCGGGCAACAGCTGAGAGCGTATTGCATGAGCCTGAAATGTAAGTACAGTGAAGTACAGTGAAGTCAACCGAGTAAGACAAAGGACTACAAAATGGTTAAAGGAATAGACAAGATAGAGGCAGAGAGGTTGTTTCCACTGGTCGGGGAGACTAGAACTAGGGGGCACAGCCTCAAAATACGGGGGAGCCAATTTAAAACCGAGTTGAGAAGGAATTTCTTCTCCCAGAGGGTTGTGAATCTGTGGAATTCTCTGCCCAAGGAATCAGTTGAGGCTAGCTCATTGAATATATTCAAATCGCAGATAGATAGATTTTTAACTAATAAGAGAATTAAGGGTTATGAGGAGCGGGCGGGTAAGTGGAGCTGAGTCCACGGCCAGATCAGCCATGATCTTGTTGAATGGCGGAGCAGGCTCGAGGGGCTAGATGGCCTACTCCTGTTCCTAATTCTTATGTTTATGTTCACAAACAAGGTCGTAAAAGTAGAAGAGGAGAGACAATTGCAATGAAAATACATAAAGTTCTCAAACTACATAACAAAAGGCATTCCTTGTGTGACGTGATTTGGGATGTTTCAATGTGATCAGGTGCTATATGAATCTTTGTCTACCCCTCAATCATGGGTTGTAAATGTTGTCAATGCAAAGTTCCACAGCAAATTTAACCTCTCAGCAGAAATACTGTTCTTTTAACTGAACATTGTTAATACAGTCACTGTTGGATCATAAGAACATATGGAATAAGAGCAGGAATAGGCCACTTGGCCCCTCGAGCCTGCTCCACCTATCAATATTGTTCAAAAATCTGTCTATCTCCACCTTGAATATATTCAATGACCCAGCCTCCACAGCTCCCTGAGGCAGAGAATTCCAAAGATTCACAACCCTCTGAGAGAAGAAATTCCTCCTCATCTTCGTTTTAAATGGGCGACTCCTTATTCTGAAACTATGCCCCCTAGTTCTAGATTACCCCACGTGGGGAAACATCCTCTCTGCATCTACCCTATCAAGCCCCCTCAAAATCTTATACGTTTCAATAAGATCACACCTCATTCTTCTAAACTCAAGTTAAATGTGGAATTAGGAGTAAGCAAAGCAGAGATTCATGCTAGCCCAGTACACTTATTTTTTTAAAGTGCATTTTTTATAACAATTAAGTTACTAACTGACCTGCTGTGTATTTCCAACATTTTCGATTCTTATCCAAGTTTTCCTTTGCGTTTTCAGTCTCTTGTCTCTGGACATAGCCTTCAAACTGAAGGGTAGGATGTGCCAGTCCCAAGTGATTATTCACAATCCTTAAATCCAATATGCTATGTCTACAACTGCTTACGAACCAACATATCAATATTCTTTTCAATTAGGTTTTGTTTCATTTGTACATGTCCATTCCTAACTTACAGAACTCACAAAATGGTTAAAGCACATCCTTGTCAAATAGATCCAGGCTGACACTCCCAGTGCAGTGCTGAGGATGTGCTGCACTGTCAGAGGTGCTGTCTTTCAGATGAGACGTTAAACCAAGGCCCCGTCTGCCCTCTCAGGTGGACGTAAAAGATCCCATGGCACTATTTCGAAGAAGAGCAGGGGAGTTATCCCCGGTGTCCTGGCTAATATTTATCCCTCAATCAACATGACAAAAAACAGATTAACTGGGTCATTATCACATTGCTGTTTGTGGGAGCTTGCTGTGCGCAAGTTGGCTGCTGCGTTTCCCACATTACAACAGTGACTACACTCCAAAAGTATTTCTTTGGCTGTAAAATGCTTTGAGATGTCTGGTGGTCGTGAAAGGCGCTATATAAATGCAAATCTTTCTTTCTTTAAGGAATTGCCTCCCTAAACCTCTCTGCCTCTTTTTTCTCCTTTAAGACGCTCCTTAAAACCCACCTCTTTGACCAAGCTTTCAGTCATTTGCCCGAATATCTCCTCATGTGGCTCGGTGTCACATGTTGGTTGGCAACGCTCCTGTGAAGCGCCTTGAGTCGTTTTTTTATTACAATAAAGACGCTGTATAAATACCAAGTTCTTGTTGTTATATTCCCCCGTCTCCCAATAGTCAGTCCAACCATCCTTGCAGCCTCTCTGAATGAGACTGTTAAGGGTTTAATTATGACGTAAACATGATGAGGATTTGCTATCACCGAGGAGATGGGTAACGGCGATTGAAACTCATTTCACTGGTCCCCTTACGCAGAGAGAAAGGAGGATTTCATCCCACCAAATCAAAAGAACAAAACTGCAGATGCCAGAAATGTGAGGCTAAGAGGGAAAAATACTGGAGCTACACAATGGATTAGTCAATGTCTGTCAAGAGAAAAGCCAGGTTATTCCTTCCTGGAATGGATTAGAAGCCAAAGTCCCACTGGTGACGGGACTGTGCGCTAATTCACTATGCCACGAAAGCGTCCCCCTCCCAAAACACGATCTCAAATACAATACACATTATCTACAGCTCTCGCTCACTGTAACAGAGCCCTCTCTGTAAGAGTGTTACACACTCCGTGACCTTTGACTCTGAATCCACTGCCACTGGTTCCCCCCCTCCAATAGAGACTTGACAAAAAGCACGGTCCATTTATAATACACCTCACTGTGAGCTTTTTGCATGGTTCCCAAAGGCAGCTTTATGGAGAGGTTTTACCTACGTGCAATGATACACACTCATAGCCATTTGACATCCCATTTGAGACTATAGGCATTAATCTCACTGGGAGAATTCAGAAGGAGGACTCTGGACAGCTTTGCTAGGCATGTGTCCCAATTCTAATCTGTTGGAATGACAGTGAACATGTAGAGAGAGACGGATCAGATATCTGCCTGCTGGACTCCTTTAGGGATCAGATGGCTCTATATCAGATAAAGATTAGGAGCCATATGTTGCCCAGAGCTGATCAATACTCCTCCAACAATACAGCCCTGTCCGAACCTGTCATTCAAAGGGCTAGACAGAAATGCACAAAGCTCCAAACATGGTCGAAAGTTTGTATTTGTAAATTGATTTTAAACAGGGAATTCAGAAGAAACTTCTTTACCCAGAGAGCGGTGAGAATGTGGAACTCGCTGCCACAGGGAGGGGTTGAATCACAAAGTATAGATGCATCTGTGCTCGCTGACCTACATTGGCTTCCAGTTAAGCTACACCTCGATTTCAAAATTCTCATCCTTGTTTTCAAATCCCTCCATGGCCTCGTCCCTCCCTATCTCTGTAATCTCCTCCAGCCCCACAACCCCCCCCCCCCGAGATGTCTGCGCTCCTCTAATTCTGCTCTCTTGAGCATCCCTGATTATAATCGCTCCACCATTGGTGGCCGTGCCTTCTGTTGCCTGGGCCCCAAGCTCTGGAACTCCCTCCCTAAACCTCTCCGCCTCTCTCTCCTCCTTCAAGACGCTCCTTAAAACCCACCTCTTTGACCAAGCTTTTGGTCACCTGCGCTAATTTCTACTTATGCGGCTCGGTGTCAAATTTTTAACGCATAACACTCCTGTGAAGCGCCTTGGGACATTTCACTGCGCTAAAGGCGCTATATAAATACAAGTTGTTGTTGTTGCTGCTAGATAAACAGGAGAAAGATGGGGAATAGAGGGTTATGCTGATAGATTTAGATGAGACAAGATGGGAGGAGGCTCGAGTGGAGTATAAATGCCGGCATGGACTGGTTGGGCCGAATGGCCTGGTTCTGTGCCGTATATCCTGTGTAGTCCTCTGTAGAGTTTGCTCGTTGAAGAGGATCGAGGCAATGCTGGTCCATCAAAGCAGCTGGAACATTTCAAACCATTACTGCAGCATCCACCTATCCGTTTGCTAAAAGACGAACAACCTCGATGCAGAGGGCATGGACACAACCTTTCTGGAAGAACAACCTACTTTAGAAACACTCCTGAAGCATATTTATTGTAATGATTTTGGATAGATTCGCATTTCCAGTGGCATCTTTGACCCCATCTAACCTCCTTGTTATCGGAACAGCTCAGATTCTAACAAATGAGGAAAGCAAAGCAGGTAATTTCTGAGACCATCACAAAAAAGAGGTACTTAAAAGATTAGTATTGATTTTCTGTTCTTTCGAAAAACACAACATTTGGGTGAATTCAATCATTCTATCTCGGTTTCCAGTTATACAATGATAGGGACAATTATAAAATATCTGGGCTGGAAACTGAAAGTCAGTGTTTGATGCTTGGCTTAAAGCCCCGTGTTTTGAGTTAACAGGGTTGCAAAAAGGATGCTGGATTCCTCCCGGTGTGGCTCATCCAATCAAAAGGGTTAGGTTACAGCACAAGCCACAAATGTCAAGCAGTTTATATTCATCATGTGACTCCCCCCCCCATCCACCCCACAGCCCTTCCCATTAGGTTTCCCCTTGTAATTCACTAAGATGCAGCTGGTATTATTTATATTGTACAGCGGAGGGCGAATTTCTTGTGTAACGTTTCCCAATTATTGCCTTCTGATGGTCTCAAAAGCTCTTTGTTGGATCTGTAATTTTACTAGCCACTCAATATTAATAGGAAAGGGGGATATTTAATTGAATGCATTCATGAAACGGAATTTGGTTTTTTTTGTACTCAGGATATGGGCGATATTGGCAAGGCCACATTTATCGGCCTAACCTAGTTGCCCTGAAAAGGTGGTAATAGATGATGATGGTGACGATGGTGCTCTCACAATAGAGTTAGGTGTGGAAATCCCAGGATATTGGCCCAGCCACTATAAAGGAATGGTGATATAGGGCCAAGTCAGGATGGTGTGTAACTTGCAGGGACACTTGGAGGTGATGGTGCTCCCACAACATTGCTGCTTTTGTCCCTCTCGGTGGTAAAAGGACTTGTATTTATATAGAACCTTTCATGACATACCAAAGCGCTTTACAGCTAAATAAGTATTTTTGGAGTGTTGTCACTGTTGTAATGTGGGAAACGCAGCAGCCAATTTGCGCACAGCAAGCAACAACATGATAATGACCAGATAAAGTTTTTGTTATGTTGATTGAGGGATTAATATTGAACAGGACACCGGCAATAATTCCCCTGCCCTTCTTTGAAATGGTGCCATGGGATCTTTTACATCGACCTGAGAGAGCAGACGGGGTCTCGGGTTGACGTCTCATCCGAAAGACGGCACCTCTGACAGCGCGGCACTCCCTCAGCACTGCACTGGGCATGTCAGCCTAGATTTTTGTGCTTAAGTCCCTGGAGTGGGACTTGAACCCATAACCTTCTGACTCAGAGGTGAGGGTGCTGCCCACTGAGCCCCGGCTGACACTGAGGGACCATGGGGAAGAAGGTGCAGATGAAGTAAGCTTGGAGAGCTGCCGCAGTGTATCCTGTACATTGAACTTTTAAGTCTCTATATTGGTAATGAAAGATGCAGTATTTCCATTACTGCAAAATTCACAATTTTCTTTGCATGTATCGGAAATGTCAACTGGTAACCAGAATAGCGGAGAAAAGAAGAGCACAGGATGTAGGAATGATAAAAAGTAACTGTTTAATTAAATGACTGCATCAAATTACGTAGATAAATTGTCCTTGTATTTTAGAATCTATAAACATAAAGTTTTGTTAACTTCCCCAATTTGCTTTTTAAAATAACAGCAATATAAAATATCAGCAATAAATAACATGAATTAATTCTGTGGCATTAAAAGTAGTCACGATTATACCATGAATATTTACAAAAACTGAACTAAATGTCCATGACTACTTGCAGTATATATAAGGACGAGCTGATTTCCTAAGGCTTTACATGTGGTAAATGAGAGGACTTGCTGTTTTATAATATCATTGGATCATAAGAACATAAGAACATAAGAATTAGGAACAGGAGTAGGCCATCTAGCCCCTCGAGTCTGCTCCGCTATTCAACAAGATCATGGCTGATCTAGCCGTGGACTCAGCTCCACTTACCCGCCCGCTCCCCATAACCCTTAATTCCCTTATTGGTTAAAAATCTATCTATCTGTGACTTGAAAACATTCAATGAGCTAGCCTCAACTGCTTCCTTGGGCAGAGAATTCCACAGATTCACAACCCTCTGGGAGAAGAAATTCCTTCTCAACTTGATTTTAAATTGGCTCCCCTGTATTTTAAGGCTGTGCCCCCTAGTTCTATTCTCCCCTACCAGTGGAAACAACCTCTCTGCCTCTATCTTGTCGATCCCTTTCATTATTTTAAATGTTTCTATAAGATCACCCCTCATCCTTCTGAACTCCAACAAGTAAAGACCCAGTCTACTCAATCTATCATCATAAGGTAACCCTCTCATCTCCGGAATCAGCCTGGTGAATTGTCTCTGTACCCCCTTCAAAGCTAGTATATCCTTCCTTAAGTAAGGTGACCAAAACTGCACGCAGCACTCCAGGTGCAGCCTCACCAATACCCTATACAGTTGCAGCAGGACCTCCCTGCTTCTGTACTCCATCCCTCATAGAATAGTACAGCACAGAAGGAGGCCTTTCGGCCCATCCAGTCTGTGCCGGTCCATCGAAGACCAATCCAGTCAGTCCCACTCACCCGCTCTTTCTTCATATCCCTACAATTTTTCTGCTTCAAGTATTTATCCAATTCCCTTTGAAGGCTACTATTGAATCTGTCTCCCACCCCCCCCCCCCCAATCAGGCAGCGCATCCCAGATCCTAATCACTCGTTAGGTAATAAGGTTTTTCCTCATGTCGCCTCTGGTTCTCTTACCAATCACCTTCAATCTGAGCCCTCTGGTTCGCGACCCTTCAGCCATTGGAAACAGTTTTTCTCTATCTACTCTGTCCAAACCCTTTGTAATTTTAAACAGCTCTATCAAATCTCCTCTTGGCCTTCTCTGCTCTAAGGAGAACAACCCCAGCGTCTCCACACATGTCCCTGAGCAGTATGAAAGGAAATCGGTATTACATTAAAGAGTTACAAGGACTGTTAAGATTACGATATGTTGTAATGGAGTTAGTAACGATTGAACTTTGTATTGGTGCCACCTCCATTCTAGCAGCAGGGTTTTTCAGATTGTTGAGTCGTTATGCTGCGTTCCTTTGCTTCCATCATTTTATTGACCATGATAGCCTCTGCTCTCTTGATGGCATTTTTGATTTTGTGCCAAAAAAACAATTATAATTATTAATATAGTCCTTGACTCCAATATATAGCTCTGTCCCAATAAAGTGCAGAACTTGATCTCGGTAATCTGTTTTCACCTTTCACCACAGAGCATTAGGAACATAAGAAAGCACAGAATAAGAAAAGACCGTTTGACCCATCAAGCCCAGTCCTTCCACATTGGCTTGCTCACTCATGGCCTGCCCACTCCCATTCAAGTCATGCCTTGACAGTCCCAATTTCTGGAGCAGAGTTGCGCTAATTGCTCACCAACTACCCTCCAATTACCTACACAAATGTTATGGTTGGTGCAAACAGCCTGTTCACATCAGCGTAAGGGGATTGGATAGAGACAGTTACTCATTATATCAGCTCCGGAGTGAATTGTAATGAATTGTAAAACTGTCCGAAACACCGCCAATGATTAATGTACAGATTTTACAGACCTTTGTTTGGGCTCTGTTATATTTATGTTTGTATCACCTGTCCATGTCATTTTAGATGAAATTTCACCGAGCTTAAACGATTTATCACAACTCTAATTCCTATATTAGATTTAAGAATTCATTCCCAAATAATTATTTTAGGTGGATTTGTGAGAGAGAGAGGGATAGAGAGGGGGAGAGGGAGGGGGAGAGAGAGAGGGAGGGAGGGAGAGAGAGAGAGAGAGAGAGTGGGAGGGAGGGAGAGAGAGAGAGAGAGAGAGAGAGAGAGAGAGATAGAGGGGGTGCGGGTCATTTTGGAACTATTTATTTTCCTAGTCCTTATAATTATTCTGAAACTACGTCGGGTTAAATGCAATATAAAGAAAGTTACCAGTATTGGAGGTAGACACTTTCCCCTCGGTGTACTGATTGGAGCACCAGGCTCACGTGATCCCAGGTAGTTTTCTGTAGATATACTTCTTGGTACGTTGCCGACTGCAAAATCTGCCCCAGTATCTCTATAATCCTCAATCCCCTTTCTCGACAGCTAATGATCCAGTTCCTTTTTAAAGATATCAGTTGACCCAGAATTAGTTATATTTTCAGGTAGTCTGTTCTAAATATCCACCACATTTGGAATAGACTACCAGGAAACACTCAATGTGCCTTTACAGTTATGGAATAAAACAAGGTACAGGTTGAACCTCCCTTATCCAGAACTTCCTTATCCGGAACCACCCCTCGTCCAGAACCATTCCCGGCCACCGGGTGGCGCATGCACAGTAATCTGACATGAACAAATTAAACAAATTGAAGTCCTTCCTCGCTTCCGACTCCAGCAAGCGCTGGCCTGACCCCGCGATCCACCACCAGCACCCTGCCAACCCGCCCCCCGATCTCTCTGCTGCACTCCCAGCCCCAAGCTAGCCAGCCCAGATATCCCCTTGCTCAGTACCTGTAACATCCAATTTAACGTGACCACCCCTCGTCCGGAAAAATCCATTATCCAGAAAAGGCCAGGATAAGGGAAGTTCAACCTGTACTACATAAAAAGGATGACACTCATTTAGTTAACACCATACCACATCTTGCAGAAATATCTCCAAGCACTTCAAATACAATTAATTGCTTTGAATTGCAGTAACTCTTGTTATGTGGACAAATAAAGCAGTCATGTTATACGTAACAAGATCCCACAAACAACAGTAAGGCAAACCACCAGGAGGACACAACATATTGGAAAACTGCAAATGTAACACCGCTATTTAAAAAAGGAGGCAGACAAAAAGCAGGAAACTATAGACCAGTTAGCCTAACATCTGTGGTTGGGAAAATGTTGGAGTCCATTATTAAAGAAGCAATAGCAGGGCATTTGGAAAAGCAAAATTTGGTCAGGCAGAATCAGCATGGATTTATGAAGGGGAAGTCATGTTTGACAAATTTGCTGGAGTTCTTTGAGGATGTAACGAATAGGGTGGATAAAGGGGAACCAGTGGATGTGGTGTATTTGGACTTCCAGAAGGCATTTGACAAGGTGCCACATAAAAGGTTACTGCACAAGATAAAAGTTCACGGGGTTGGGAGTAATATATTAGCATGAATAGAGGATTGGCTAACTAACAGAGAACAGAGAGTTGGGATAAATGGTTCATTCTCTGATTGGCAACCAGTAACTAGTGGGGTGCTGCATGGATCAGTGCTGGGACCCCAACTATTTACAATCTATATTAACGACTTGGAAGAAGGGACTGAGTGTAACGTAGCCAAGTTTGCTGATGATACAAAGATGGGAGGAAAAGCAATGTGTGAGGAGGACACAAAAAATCTGTAAAAGGACATAGACAGGCTAAGTGAATGGGCAAAAATTTGGCAGATGGAGTATAATGTTGGAAAGTGTGAGGTCATGCACTTTGGCAGAAAAAAAATCAAAGAGCAAGTTATTATTTAAATGGAGAAAGATTGGAAAGTGCTGCAGTACAGCGGGACCTGGGAGTACTTGTGCATGAAGCACAAAAGAATGAGAGGTGATCTTATTGAAACATATAAGGTTATGAGGGAGCTTGACAAGGTGGATGCAGAGAGGATGTTTCCACTGATAGGGGAGACTAGAACTAGAGGGCATGATCTTAGAATAAGGGCCGCCCATTTAAAACAGAGATGAGGAGAAATTTCTTCTCTCAGAGGGTTGTAAATCTGTGGAATTCGCTGCCTCGGAAAGCTGTGGACATCGAATAATTTTAAGACAGAAATAGACAGTTTCTTAAATGATGAGGGGATAAGGGCTTATGGGGAGCGGACGGGGAAGTTGAGCGGAGTCCATGATCAGATCAGCCATGATCTTATTGCATGGAGGAGAAGGCTCGAGACTCCTGTTCCTATTTCTTATGTTCTTATGTTCTTATGTAACCTGTTTTTGGTGGTATTGGTTGAGGGAGGGGTGTTTTTGCCAGAATAATAGGAGAACGTATTACCTTTCTTCAAATAGTTCCTAAAGGTCAAAGAAGGCCATGTACAAGGGTTGGTGTTGTTCCCTCCATTTCTCTTGGATTTGCCGTGCGGTGAAGATTATGTCCATTGTGCCCCTTAGTGGGTGAAATCCGCATTGTGACTCTGGGAGGAGCTCTTCAGCCACGGGGAGAAGGCGATTGAGGAGAATTCTTGTGATGACTTTCCCTGTGGCCGACAGCAGGGAGATTCCTCTGGAATTATCGCAATCGGACAGAACAACATCAGTGTTCTTGCTCAGGCTAACATCCCCAGCATCGAATCATTGACCATGCTCGATCAGCTTGGTTGGATGGGCCACATCGTCCACATGCCCGATACTAGACTCGCAAAACAAGCGCTCTACTCAAAGCTCTGACACGGCAAGCGGGCCCCAGGTGGGCAGAGGAAATGCTGCAAGGACACCTTCAAAGCCTCCTTGAAAAAGTGCAACAACTCCACCTGGCCCAAGACCGCCCTAAGTTGAGTAAGAGCATCCGGGAGGGTGCTGAGCACCTCGAGTCTCTTTGCTGAGAACAAGCGGAAGCCAAGCATCAACAGCGGAAGGAGCGTCAACACGGCAACCCAAGCCCCCCATCCACCCGTCCCTTCAACCACTGTCTGCCCCACCTGTGACAG
Source organism: Pristiophorus japonicus (assembly GCF_044704955.1). NCBI lineage: Eukaryota > Metazoa > Chordata > Chondrichthyes > Pristiophoridae > Pristiophorus > Pristiophorus japonicus. The sequence goes on along the minus strand of NC_091998.1, from coordinate 9,018,960 downwards.
AGACTGTAGGTCCTGCATTGGACTCGTCCGTCACCTGAGATCTCATTTTTAGCGTGGAAGCAAGTCATCCTCGGCTCCGGGGGACTGCCTAAGAAGATAAACATAAACAGAGAAACATAGAAATTTACAGCGCAGAAGGAGGCCATTTCGGCCCATCGTGTTCAAGTTGGCCGACAAAGAGCCGCATGGCCCTCGGTCAGCAACCCTGAAGGTTTCATATAAATCTATGAACAATGAACAATGGCGGAAAGGTAAAGGGTAAAGAACCTTGAGATCTTCAGCTTCCACCTGAGCCATCAAACAGGCAGATAGATGGGGTCTTGACTTAACATCCCATGCAAAAGAACCCCAACCAGCTGACAGTGATGGGAAGTTTCAATCATGATTTCCAGTTCTGGCATAGGGCCCAAAACCACAACCATCTGCTCCAGAGCTGACAGTACTACCAACTGAGTCAAGCCAACACACTGTGAGGTTTCAGCAGGTTACTTTGGATGATGATTCACTAAATATGTTGCATTATTAACAAGTCAACAAGCATAACATTTGGGTGTAATTGGCAAGGGAGACCGGATGGCTGCAACCAGTACGATGGTTGCTCCGGGACTGAATTGTGAAGAGCTGTGTGTTTGAACAACCTCCTCAAATGACATGGCAAAAGGTCATGGACCATCCAGGAGATATTCTGCCCAGCTCAACTGGGTTTGAGAATACGATTGTCAGGCAAGAAAACCCAGTTGCTGCCTTTCATCAGAGGTATGAATGGCATATTAGCTATGCCTTGTGAAATATCGCACGCATATCCCGTGGCAATTAGAAAGGAGCACGAGAGACACAACAGGTTAAAGGATGTGATAGATGTCTAGCAATTGTGCTTCACTGTAATGTGCGCGCGCTATTTGTCTGTAATAGTTTTGAAGCCTCATGCTGTATTGGAAATCGGAATGTTTTGGGTGCAAGAGGTTTTTTTGCTTGTGAAACTGTCCGATTGTCGTAAAAACCCAGCTGGTGCACTAATGTCCAATAGGGGAGGAAACTTGCTGCCCTTACCTGGTCTGGCCTATATGTGACTCCAGTCCAAACCCCAATGGGGCTGACTCTTAACTGCCCTCTGAAGTGTCCTTGCAAGCCATTCAGCTGTAACAACAACCACTTGCATTTATATAGCGCCTTTAACATAGTGACATGTCGCAAAGCGCTTCACTGGAGTATTGTGAGATAAGAAATTTGACACTGAGCCGCATAAAAAGAAATTAGAGCAGGTGACCAAATGCGAGGTTTTAAGGAGCGTCTTGAAGGAGGAAAGAGAGGTTGAGAGGCGGAGAGGGTTAGGCAGGGAGTTCCAGAGCTTGGGGCCTAGGCAACAGAAGGCACGGCCACCAATGCTTGAGCGATTATAATCGGGGATGCTCAGGAGGGCAGAATTAGAGGAGCGCAGACATCTCGGGGGTGGGGGGTGCAGTAAATGTTGGCCATGCCAGCGAAGCCCACGTCCCGAGAATGAATCTTTAAGATATCAGGAGCTTCCTCTGCAATGCTACAGCAGAAACCAGGAACTTGACATACGGGGAATCCTGGGTCTGACCCCATGTCCAAGCAGTTTATGACCCAGTGCACTGCAGCTCTGACATGCCACACATTGTTTAACAGTTGTTCTTTGTCTCGCATATCGACAAGAGGAAAATATGTGCCAGGCCGAAAGACATCAATGCTAATTAAACCTTTCATTAAGTACAGAATATTGAGCCGCTGTGTAAAAGTTGGCTTCCAGATCGGTTAGTCTTGCTCAATCTGCTGCTCCCGATTACAAGCCAAAGTACATCCAGCTAGCTTCACTTTATCTTGCAGCTATCGAGGCTGCTGGGCATTTGATGCTCACACGAGCTCACCCTATCTAACAGCAAAATACTGTGGATGCTGTAATCTGAAATAAAAATGGAAAATGCTGGAAATCTCAGCGGGTCAAGCAGCATCTGTGGAGAGAAAAAACAGAGTTAATGTTTCAGGTCGATGGCCCTTCGTCAGAACTGGAAACAGTTCGAGATGTAGCATATTCTTCAGGAAGTGCAGGGGCACTGAAAGCGGGGGGGGAGGGGAGGAAAGAACAAACGGGAAGGTCTGTGGCAGGGTGGAAGGCAGGAGAGATTAGAGAGACAAAAGGGATGATGGGCAAAAATGCAATGGTAATGGCGCAAGTTAGGAAACAAAAGAGCTCACCTGGCAATGGTGTGTGTGTTCCAGTTGTCTGCCACCGCTTCTCCTAGTGCCATGGGAAGATAATGATTGAATCGAGCTTAGAATCCTCATCACACAAAGGTTATAGAGTATAGTTCCCATCTGTAAGCCACCGGTACGCTCGTGGCCTTCCGCGAAAGGTGGGCACCGGAGGGACTGGAGTTCATCATCACCCCCGGCAACCAAATTTTAATTTGACCGTTTCTCAAAAAGTTTTATTGGTTAATTTGTCGGTTCTAGTGGCCCTTTAATAAGAGGGCACTTGATTCATAGGTTCAACAAAATAGTTGTAGGCTTGCATAGGAAGATGGTTTTGTTGCAGTGAAACCTGTGAAGTAAATTAGATCATAATTAAAACTAAACATTAAGAAAAGAATTGGGGGAAAAAAATTGGGTGGGTGCGGCAACACTTGAGGAATTGGGGTCAGCGCGCCCCCGAAAGGAAGTGGAGTGCAAAATAACACGGATCACTTCCGTTCTGGGGCAGCTTCAGGGCCTGGGGCACTAACGGGGCACCGCACGCGGTGATAATGCCGGCATAGTGGAGCGGGGCGCTACAGGTTACCGCCGCCGCTAAACACCCGCTGAATTTGGTCGGAGTCGTTAGCAGGCGATGCACCCGGTCACAAAGTTGCATGCGCCCCTTTAGTGCCTTCCCAGTGTGCTAACAGGAGGTGGAAATGACCTGGATCGAGAATTGTCTGGCGAACAGAAAGCAGAGAGTCGGGATAAATGGGTCCTTTTCGGGTTGGAAATCGGTGGTTAGTGGTGTGCCACAGGGATCGGTGCTGGGACCACAACTGTTTACAATATACATAGATGACCTGGAAGAGGGGACAGAGTGTAGTGTAACAAAATTTGCAGATGACACTAGTGGGAAAGCGGGTTGTGTAGAGGACACAGAGAGGCTGCAAAGAGATTTAGATAGGTTAAGCGAATGGGCGAAGGTTTGGCAGATGGAATACAATGTCGGAAAGTGTGAGGTCATCCACCTTGGGAAAAAAAACAGTAAAAGGGAATATTATTTGAATGGGGAGAAATTACAACATGCTGCGGTGCAGAGGGACCTGGGGGTCCTTGTGCATGAATCGCAAAAAGTTAGTTTGCAGGTGCAGCAGGTAATCAGGAAGGCGAATGGAATGTTGGCCTTCATTGCGAGAGGGATGGAGTACAAAAGCAGAGAGGTCCTGCTGCAACTGTATAGGGTATTGGTAAGGCCTCACCTGGAGTACTGCGTGCAGTTTTGGTCACCTTACTTAAGGAAGGATATACTGGCTTTGGAGGGGGTACAGAGACAATACACTAGGCTGATTCCAGAGATGAGGGGGTTACCTTATGATGATAGATTGAGTAGACTGGGTGTTTACTCGTTGGAGTTCAGAAGGATGAGGGGTGATCTTATAGAAACATTTAAAATCATGAAAGGGATAGACAAGCTAGAGGCAGAGAGGTTGTTTCCATTGGTAGGGGGGGCTAGAACTAGGGGGCACAGCCTCAAAATACGGGGGAGCCAATTTAAAACCGAGTTGAGAAGGAATTTCTTCTCCCAGAGGGTTGTGAATCTGTGGAATTCTCTGCCCAAGGAAGCAGTTGAGGCTAGCTCATTGAATGTATTCAAGTCACAGATAGATAGATTTTTAACCAATAAGGGAATTAAGGGTTACGGGGAGCGGGCGGGTAAGTGGAGCTGAGTCCACGGCCAGATCAGCCATGATCTTGTTGAATGGCGGAGCAGGTTCGAGGAGCTAGATGGCCTACTCCTGTTCCTAATTCTTATGTTCTTATGTTCTCCAAACTCCCAAGAGAATGGGATGGTTTTTGACATCGACTCACCCATGATTGGTACAGTATGATGATGACTTCTCGATTGGTTCAGAAGATGCCCAAATCAACTCTGCCAAGCTGATAGGATGAATCAACCACCTATCACCCAGTCCAGCAGCACCACCCCAAGGCTGCGACATTTCCATTTAAAGCTGCCTTTCAGTTGCTCTGATCAATAACCGTGGAATATATAACTTGAGATTTGACGGAGGTGTTCAAAATCATGAGGGGTCTGGACAGAGTCGATAGAGAGAAAATGTTCCCATTGGCGGAAGGGTCAGGAACCAGAGGGCACAGATTTAAGGCGATTGGCAAAGGAACCAAAGGCGCCATAAGAACAAACTTTTTTACGCAGCGAGTGGTTGGGGTCTGGAATGAGCTGCCTGAAAGGGTGGTGGAGGCAGATTCAATCGTGGCTTTCAAACGGGAATTGGATAAGTATCCAAGGGAAAAAAAATTTCAGGGCTACGGGGAAAGGGCAGGGGGAGTGGGACTGGCTGAGGTGCTCTTGCAGAGAGCCGGAACGGGCTCTTCTGTGCTGTAAGCATTCTATGATTCTATGTTTCTAAGTGTCATGTATTTGCTTCATGGGTTCTTTGCTTAAGAATTTACAGCAACACATTGCTATTACACCACGCCCATCACACTACACATTACCAGTTCATCCACCAGGCTCACAACCACCTGTCTCATCGTGGATCCCCCGAACCCAACTGGCTGGAGTTTTATTGAGTCGTGTGAACATCACGTGACTGGCTCAGCCACTCACAACTCAACAACTGTACAAAGCTGTGAGCATACTCTCAGATGCATAGGTTAGACTAAGTAACCAAGGGATAGCATTTGGATGATAACAGAAAGGAACCAAGGATGGAGTCCTGGTGAAGACACCAGGAAATTGCCCTGCTTTCTTCAAACATATGCCACAGAATCTTTTTGCAGACATGCAGGGCCTTAGTTTAACATCTCAATTGAAAGATTGCAACTCTGACAAAGCAGCACTCCCTCAGTACTGAACTGGAGTGCCAGTCTTGATTGTGTGTCCAAGTCCTGGAATGGGTCTTCCACAAACTTCTGGTTCACTGTCAAGACTGCCACTGTAATGTATTTGCTTCATGGGTTCTTTGATTAAGAATTCATAGCAACACGTTTCTATTAAGAATTAGTTGGTTTATTGGCAAAGGTTTAACAATCACACTACACATTACCAGTTCATCCACCAGGCTCACAACTGCATACCTCATCGTGGATCCCCCAAACCCAACTGGCTGGGGTTTTATTGAGTCTTGTGGACATGTGACTGGCTAAGTCACTCCCAACTCAACAGCTCAACCAACCTGTGAGCATGCTCATGGGCACATGAATTACAGGCATCAATTGAGCCAACTTGGAGAGGGATTTTGACAGGAAGGTACTGTCAGGAATGACGGGGGCAGACAATCAGAATCTTGAGAGTGAGGTCTGAGTGAGGAAAGTGTGCCAGAGGAGTGTGGCGATGGGCCAAGATGAGGTTGGAGTTGAGTTCCACACCGTGTTTGCAGCAGTTTGTGTTGGCTAGTAATCGGAGAGGAATGGGGAGAATAAGATTGAAGTGGAAGAGAGCAAAAGCATGAATGGCAGAGTGGGGAGAAGCGGAGGAGGCAGGGAGTAGATTTCAACCTTGTGTATAAGTAGTTAACAGCCGTCAATATTTTGACAAGAATTCTTAAACACACATGATTGTTTCCATTTGTTCTATAGCCCTGACATTTCATAAGATCTGTAATAAAATCTGTTTGAACAGTTACAGTGACATGTTAGCAAAAGGCTTGCATTTACTGGTGCTGGGGCCTTTAGCCATACCCTGTGTTTTAGCAGTACAGGTTGTATTCTAGCTAAATATCAGATAGCAGCTAACCTTTTCACCAGCCTCGTGTTCACATGTAGTTGCTGCAAATGAAGAATGTCAACAGCTTTCAAAAGTGTCCAGGGCGATGAAGTAAAGGTTGTTTTGTGTTTAAGTTGGGCTCAATGAGTCGAGGTATAAAAACACTGGGGAATTTTCCTCTTTGTCCTCAGTGCCTGAATTGCAAATTAGTTGCAGTGTTGCATACCAACTACAAAGCCCAATAATTAGCTTCCCCCAACTTCAACCTCATTTTTAAGAACTCTTGCGTCGCTGGCGAGGCCCAGTATTTATTGACCATCCCGAATTGCCCTCGAGGTGGTGGTGGTGAACTGCCTTCTTGACCCGTGTGGTGAAGGGAGGTCTTACTGCAGTTGTACAGGGCATTGGTGAGGCCTCACCTGGAATATTGTGTTCAGTTTTGGTCTCCTAATCTGAGGAAGGATGTTCTTGCTATTGAGGGAGTGCAGCGAAGGTTCACCAAACTGATTCCCGGGATGGCTGGACTGACATATGAGGAGAGACTGGATCGACTGGGTCTTTATTCACTGGAGTTTAGAAGAATGAGAGGGGATCTCATAGAAACATATAAAATTCTGACGGGATTGGACAGGTTAGATGCAGGAAGAATGTTCCCGATACTGGGAAGTCCAGAACCAGGGGTCACAGTCTAAGGATAAGGGGTAAGCCATTTAGGACCGAGATGAGGAGAAACCTCTTCTTTACTCAGAGAGTGGTGAACCTGTGGAATTCTCTACCGCAGAAAGTTGTTGAGGCTAGTTCATTAAATATATTCAAGAGGGAGTTAGATATAGCCCTTACAGCTAGAAAGCAGGAAAGGGGTACTGAGGTGAATGATCAGCCATGATCTTATTGAATGGTGGTGCAGGCTCGAAGGGCCGAATGGCCTACTCCCGCACCTATTTTCTACGTTTCTATGAAGGTACTCCCACAGCGCTGACTTTGTCGCAACGATTTGGAACAACTAAGTATCTTGCTAAACCATTTCAAAATCAACCACATTGCTGTAGGTCTGGACAGGCCAGACTGGGTAAAGACAGTGTAATGAATAGCACCCGTGAGAATGCTCACAGGTTTGTATAACTGTTGAGTTGTGAATGGCTTAGCCAGTCACATGATCTTCACAAGACTCAATAAAACCCCAGCCAGTTGGGTTCGGGGGATCCACGAGGAGGCAGGTGGTTGTGGGCCCGGTGGATGAACTGGTAATGTGTAGTGTAATTGTTAAACCTTTTTGCTAATAAACCAACAAGTTCTTAATAGCAATGTGTTGCTATGAATTCTTAAGCAAAGAATCCATGAAGCAAATACATTACAGACAGCAGATTTTCTTCTCTAAAGGATATTAGTGAACCAGATGGGATTTTCCAACAATCCGTTGTTTCATGGTCACCATTACTAATACGAGCTTTTTAATTCCAGATTTACTTAATTTATTGATTTTAAATTCCCCAGCTGCCATGGTGGGATTTGAACTCGTGTCTCCAGATCATTAGCCCACGACTTGGGATTACAGTAACATGAACACTGTGCTACCGTACCCCCATATGCTGCCCTATTGCAGTCGGTGGTCATTCCAATTTCCAACATAAACGATTTGGACTCAGGAAGCGGAAATACATTTTCCAAATTTGCGGATGTCACCAAATTGGAAGGTGTAGTTAATACCAAGGACGACTGCAACAAAATACAAGAAAACATTAATAAACTTGCAGAATTGGCATGTAAATCACAAATGAATTTCAATGTAGATAAGTGTGAGGTGGTGCATTTTGGTAGGAAGATTAGGGAGGTCACATACCCCTTGGACAATAAATGACTAAATGGGGTCGAGTCAAAGAGTGGTGAATCTTTGGAATTCTCTACCCCTGAGGGCTGTGGAGGTTCAGTCTTTGAGTAAATTCATGACAGAGATCGATAGATTTTTAGATATTAAGGAAATCAAGGGATATGGGGAAAGTGCAGGAAAGTGAGGTTGAGGGAGAAGATCAGCCCTGATCTTATTGAATGGCGGAGCAGGTTCGCGGTTTGGGAGGTCTGGGGGGGGCAAAGTGTGTTGGAGGGGCGGGCCTGGGGGCTCTGTGCCTCGGTGCGGGGAGTGTTCAGAGTGGGGTGGACGGGTTGACTGCGCAGATGGCGGTTGGTGGATGTGGTGTGGTTGGCGTCACGGGGGCGTGGCTCCGGGGTGGCCGGGGCTGGGGGCTCGACATCCGGGGATGTTCGGCATTTGGGAAGGATTCTGACGGGACGGGGCGGGTTGGGTGCGGGGGGAGTGTTCCCGGTGTTGGGTGGGTCCGGAGCCGGGGGGGGGGGGGGGGGTTGGGGGGGCATGGTCTTGGGATGGGGGGTGGGCTGTTTGGGGCTGGGATGGGGAGAGACTGCTTCACTCGGGGAGTTGTTGGCCTGTGGGGTTCCCTGCCGCGGAGAGTTGTTGATGCCAGTTCATTGGATGTGTTCGGGAGGGAGTTGGATGTGGTCCTTGCGGCTGGGGGGTTCGGGGGGTGTGGAGGGGGCGTGCGGGGGGGGGGGGGGGTTGCTGGGGTGGGTGATCAGCCATGATCTTGTTGAATAGCGGTGCAGGCTCGAAGGGCCGAATGGCCTACTCCTGCACCTATTTTCTATGTTTGTATGTTTCTATGAGGGGCCGAATGGCCTACTCCTGCTCCTAATTCTTAATTTATGTTCTTAAGAGGAGCTAAGGGATCTAGGAGGTGCAGATACACAAAAGTAGCAACACAGCTTAACAGGGATTAAATAAAAGCAAACCAAGCACTGAGGTACATTTCGAGAGGGATAGAGTTGAAAAGCAGAGAAGTTATGTTGAATTTGTATCGAACCTTGGTTTGACCACACTGTGGCTGATCCCCCAAAGTGTACAAGGACATTTGTGGAAACCAGCAGCGGAGGACACTGTGCAAGACAAAGTTATTCAATGATAGGGTGAGTGTGAATATCTGTTGGGTGGACCATGTGGTATACTTTGACTGCGTTCTGGGAAAAGTTAGGTGCCTCAATGCTGGTCTCCATGGATTTAAGCATGTAGAAATTCAATTGGAGGGCTCCTAAGGCGCTAATATCACCCGGGCGCTAAATTTAGTGAGGGAAGATTTTTAGCGCTGGGCCCAGCAATATTCCGTTTCAGCGCCCTGAGGGTGGAGCGGAGCGCTTGAGGAAATGTTCCACATCTCTCTCAGGGCGCTAGGCCGGGTGTGCAATTGAAGATCCTGTGCTAAAGAAGCCGGCTTTGTAGCGCCCTAGGAGAGACATCGCTGCTGAAAAATAAACCATCAGACCAAAATTCACAAAAAACATTCCCAATACATGATTCACCCAAATAAAAGGTAAGACGCAACAAACAAATCCCAAAAACCAATCGCATTTACCTGACGCAGTCACGCCTTCCCTTAGCGTCCCAAGACAGCTCTGCACACCAGGCTTTCTCTAGTGGGGTCACCGCGGGTCGCTAACGGGTGGCAAGCAAACCAAAGTTTATTCCGTGTGGATACCGGGACGACACTCCCGGACGATACTGCTCATCATCATCGTAGGCAGTCCCTTGAGTCAAGGATGACTTGCTTCGACGCCAAAAAGTTCACGTGTGTTTCAATAAAGGACCTAACACTCCAGGTCCCGAACTAAATCTTGAAGAGTGGAAGATGCCTGTGCATGGATTTTTTTTAACGTATGGTGGCCGTTGCACACCAGCCACCACACAGAGCTGGTCTCCAGCCACCTTGGTCCAGTGGCAAGGGTTAACCAGGACGACTGGAGACCAGCTCTGCTGCACGGACCTAGTGCGCGCACACATCACAGTGTGGGCTGAGCCCGTGCTGCCCCTGGGCCCTCGCCTCTTCTGGGCCCCGAACTGGCACCTCTCCTGGGCCCCGGTCACGTCCCTCTACAAACTCTCGCCCCAACCTCGTCGCTCCTGCTGTACCTGCCCACACTCCAGTCAGCGACCTGGATCTTGGTGACGTCAAATCCAGTCACCCTCTTCACTGCCGTTGCTCTCCTGCTCCAGCACATGTTGCTCCCTGGAGTGGTACGCTGCTCCTTCCGCTCCCCGGCCTGCTCCGATGGTGCTCGCGGGAGGGGGGCTGTGCAGACTGCTGGGCCAGGCCGCCATTGCTCAGCGCCGCCGGTAACTGCACACTGATGCTCGATGCTCGCTGGCGCTAACTACTTGAGTTCCGGCATCGCGATCCAACCAAATTCTTTCGCCCATGGTGCGTAGACCGTCACCAGTATTTCTCATCTGACCGGGAACAAAATTCACAAGTAAGAATGTAACAAAATAAATCATCGAATGCTGATAGGTCACTGAGCAGCCCCTTCAATTGTTCATTAAAATATTTGAAAGCTTTGTGGTGGATTGACTTTGTTGACCATCGTCCAGGCGCAGAGCGGTGGGGCAGTGCCAGGCTATGGATTGGGCAAGCCAACACACAAACAGTCCCAAGTCAGACGTGTTGCGCTGGTATAGGGTATCGCTGATCCTATTAGGGTTTTAGTACCTTCTTGTCGTTCTACTTCAGTGACAGTTGGCATCAAACCGATCGGTCCGTAGCCAAAGCACACGTGCCTTTGTGTTAAGTGTTAAATATGCATCTGCCTTTCTTCAAAATCCTCTTAAAACTCACTTCTTTGACATGAGGAACACAGTAGACCATTCAGCCTCTCCAGCCTGTTCCGCTTTGGTTCCATAACCCTTACGACCCTTCGCAATCTCAGTTTTGACATTTTCAATTAACCCTTAGCCTTAAGGGAGAGAGTTCCAGATTTCCAACACCCTTTGTGTGAAGAAGTGCTCCCTGACATCACCCCTGAATGGCCTGGCTCTGACTTTATGGTTATCTTCATCATCATCATAGGCGGTCCCTTGTATCGAGGATGACTCACTTCCACGTCAAAAAAAGGATGAGTTCACAGGTGTCTCAATGAAGGACCTGATATTCCAGGTCGTGAACGACATGTTGAAGGGTGGAAGATGCCTGTTCCACCACACGATGCCCCTTTGCTCTGGACACTCCCTGCCAGAGGAAATCGTTTCTGTTATGTATGTAAACTTTATAATAGCGTAAGAATTGCCACCAGGGGGCGCACCTGTTGGAGACCCAAGGGTCACCTGCACACCTTGTGCAAGCAAGTATAAAAGGCTGTCTGCCATGCTGCTTCGGCATTCTGGAGTTTGATTAAAGAGACTAAGGGCACACCAGTTTGAGCTTACAGCATACAGTCTTGTGGAATTATTCTGAACATAACAGTTTCTCTCTTTATCTACCCTCTCAAATCCTTTAATCATTTTAAACATCACAATTATACCATGTTACATTTGCGACCCCCCCAACACACATCCCCCTCCCCCCTCCCTCGTCCCCACTCCCCACTGTCCCCAAACCCCCCACCTCCCCCCAGGCCAACCCCCAACCGTACCTTTTCCCAGCAGCCACTTGACCTGGGATAGTCTACTCAAGCAGTGCTGTAGAATGCAAGTTGTTGTTATAATGTTCGATTCGACAGCTTAATTTACTGTCAATGGCAGCTTAACTCACTGTTATAGTCAGAGTTTGGTAGTGTAATGGTTGGGTGGGAACCGAAGGCAATTACCTCACAATTACCGTCAAAATAACCCTTAATGGCTGCAGACAGGAGCATCGATTTTCAGAAGGCGTATTGGTGCTAAGTCTCTGTCTTTACATACTGTGTGTAAATATTTGGCATTAGCACATACACACAGAGTTTAAATATCACCGACATGTCTCTTCACTGCACAAGGTTTGCACAGGAGTCAGAGGCAGAAAGGTTACTGAGCTCATCGAATGGATTATTGGCAATTATCGCACTGATAGAAAGGGTTTGCATCATTGAATATTGACTGTCTATAAACACCATGGTAATTTCGGTTATACTTCGCAACTATATATAGCAACTGGGGCGTCATAAATAAAAGGCACATGTTCCTGTGGCATTTGGTGAAATTCAACATCACTACAGTTTTGCTCCTGTGGTACATAGCGATAAGGTCAGGTAATCTATTATTTGTTCCTGGGATATGGGCGCTGCTGGCAAGGCCGGCATTTATTGCCCATCCCTAATTGCCCTCGAGAAGGTGGTGGTGAGCCGCCTTCTTGAACCGCTGCAGTCCGTGTGGTGAAGGTGCTCCCACAGTGCTGTTAGGGAGGGCGTTCTAGGATTTTGACCCAGCGACGATGAAGGAACGGCCGATATATTTCCAAGTCGGGATGGTGTGTGACTGGGAGGGGAACGTGGAGGTGGTGGTGTTCCCATGCACCTGCTGCCCTTGTCCTTCTAGGTGGTAGAGGTCGTGGGTTTGGGAGGTGCTGCCGAAGAAGCCTTGGTGAGTTGCTGCAGTACATCTTGTAGATGGTGCACACTGCAGCCACAGTGCGCCGGTGGTGGGGGGAGTGAATGTTGGAGGTGGTGGATGGGGTGCCGATCATACCATGTCACTCGCACCTCGCTCAACTTTGTGACCAGTTTTTATTACATGAGTTACATTTTTATATATAAAGAAAGTAGTTTCCCCATGAACCATCCGGTTCCAGTACTGATCCATACATTGATTGGAGTCATTGAATAGGTTGGAAAGCTCGCACAGAAAACCAACATCATGGCTGGATACTACGCCCCTTTCCGAGAAGATAAGATGGTTCTGAGTGTGAGCTGTGGCTCAGTGGGCAGCACCATCGCCTCTGAATCAGAAGGTTGTGGGTTCAAGTCCCACTCCAGGGACTTAAGCATATAAATCTAGGCTGACACTCCCTGTGCTGAGGGAGTGCTGCACTGTCGGAGGTGCTGTTGTTCGGATGAAACATTAAACCCAGGCCCCGTCTGCTCTCTCAGGTGGGCATAAAAGATCCCATGGCACTATTTCGAAGAAGAGCAGGGGAGTTTAATCCTGGGGCCAATATTTATCCCTCAATCAACAAAGCAAAGAAACAGATAATCTGGGTTATTGCCACATTGCTGTTTGTGGGAGCTTGCTGTGCGCAAATTGGCTGCCACGTTTCCCACATTACAACAGTGACTGTACTTCATCGGCTGTAAAGCGCTTTGAGATGTCTGGTAATTGTGAACGGCGCTATATAAATGCAGGTCTTTGAACAATTTTTGAAAAAAAAATCAAAATGGGCAACTTACGGTCCTGTTGATGAACAAACGGCAAACTCCTCCACGATGATGAACTCTTAACGGGCAGACGTTGCTGAATCTTCGGGCGACTGTGAGTGAGTGTAATGCAGCTATCTTGGCGGGGGAGGGGGTGCAAGAGGTCCGGCTATTTTATATGTAAGAGATTAATGGATACACCAAAATAATTAGAAAATACCAATATAATTGAGGGGTTCAGGTGGGCACGCACGGTATTGATGGATTTATGACGAACATAATTACTGTAATTTTATCAAGAAAAATGGTACACACTGCAGCCACGGTGCGCCGGTGGTGGAGGGAGTGAATATTGAAGGTGGTAGATAGGGTGCCAATCAAACGGGCTGCTTTGTCCTGGATGATGTCGAGCTTCTGAAGGGTTGTTGGAGCTGCGCTCGTTCAGGCAAGTGGAGAGTATTCCATCACACTCCTGACTTGTGCCTTGTAGATGGTGGAAAGGCTTTGGGGAGTCAGGAGGTGAGACACTCGCCGCAGAATACCCAGCCTCTGACCTGCTCTTGTTGCCACAGTATTTATGTGACTGATCCAGTTAAGATTCTGGTCAATGGTGACTCCCAGGATGTTGATGATGAGGGATTCGGCGATGGTAATGCCGTTGAATGTCGAGGGGCGGTGGTTAGATTCTCTCTCTTGTTGGAGATAGTCATTGCCTGGCACCTGTGTGGCACAAATGTTACTTGCCACTAATCAGCCCAAGCCGGAATGTTGTCTGGGTCTTGCTGCATTTGGGGCATGGACTGCTTCATTATCTGAGGAGTTGCGAATGGAACTGAACACTGTGCAATCATCAGCGAACATCCCCACTTCTGACCTTATGATGAAGGGAAGGTCATTGATGAAGTAGCTGAAGATGGTTGGGCCTAGGACACTGCCCTGAGGATCTCCTGCAGCGATGTCCTGGGGCTGAGATGATTGGCCTCCAACAACCACAACCATCTTCCTTTTTGCTAGGTAATGTGATTTATTCAGTTACCTAGATCAGTGGCTCTGATTGTAATTGTTTTTATTCATTCACGGGATGTGGGCATCTCTGGCAAGGCCGGCATTTATTGCCCATCCCTAATTGCCCTTGAGAAGGTGGTAGTGAGCCACCTTCTTGAACTGCTGCAGTCCATGTTGATGGGCAGAGATCCCTGATGTTCTGGAGGTAAGGGACAGGGGTAAGGAAGGGCTTTTGGTCAGAGACATGGACTATGTACAGTAGGCAGCTCAAAGCATTGGAGAAGTAGCACCAACGCTGCCTCCACAAAATCCTGCAAATCCATTGGCAGGATAGGCTTACCAACATCAGCGTTCTCTCTCAGGTCAACATCCCCAGTATCGAGGCATTGGCCACACTCGACCAGCTCAGATGGACGGGCCACATTGTCTAGACTCCCGAAACAAGCGATCTACTCTGAGCTGCGTCACGGCAGGCGAGCCCCAGGAGGGCAGGAAAAACGCTTCAAGGACACCCTCAAAGCCACCTTGAAGAAATGCAACATCCCCACCGACTCTTGGGAATCCCTGACCCAAGACCGCTCAAAGTGGAGGAGGAGCATCTGGAAAGGCACTGAACATCCCGAGTCTCTTCGCCGGGAGCACACGGAAGCCAAGCGCAAACAGCGGAAGGAGCGTACGACAAATCAAGCACCCCACCCACCCGTCCCTTCAACCACTGTCTGCCCCACCTGTGACAGAGACTGTAGGTCCCGCATTGGTCTCATCAGTCACCTGAGAACTCATCTTAGTGTGGAAGCAAGTCATCCTCGACTCCGAGGGACTGCCCAAGAAGAGGATGGTTGAAAAAAGAAAGAGATGGAAATTAACAAAATAATGCAATGGTTCAGTTTAATTACATACTTCAACATACAGTTCCATTTATTCCTGTGCAAATTAGATTTTTAAGAAGAATTTCTTCCTGTACAGCAAGTATGCGATGAACACCCAGACTGTCGTTCCCACCAGATCCTGGAGGAGGCGCTCACCATGCGAATTCTTGTATTTCATTTCCCAGCTGAATGGGAAGTACCCGCCCAACACAGAGTGTCCAACATACACGAGGATTGAATTCATTCCTGCACATCAACAGAGAACAAGAAGGATGCGAGTTAGTCTTCAACACTCTCCACAGCCTCGCTCTATCATCCTACGTCCTGACACACGTCCCACCTCTCCCCTGTCCACTCTGGCCTACCACTGATGGCTGATTCTTCACCAACCATACTCCTGCCCTCTGGGATTCTCCTCCAAAATTATTTGGCCTACCTGCCTTTAAAAGCCTCCTTTAAAAAAAAAATTACGTTCTTCTTGACCCGCCTTTCAGTCATCCCCTCCCGCGTTTTCCTTTCTCTTCCGTCACTTTTTCGATTCATTCAGCTCCTGCCCCACATGGCCGAATTATCCAGTGGCTGCTGTTGGGGAGGAGAGGAAGGGGAGAGATTCCCCAGGCTCCCTTCCCCGAGACTCCAGCCATCTCAGCTTCAGCCACCTGCGCAAGAGGGTCGACCTCATAAATAGTTACCTAGGATTACAACCAGTCCATGCTGCCGTTTATGCTCCACTCGAGCCTCCTCCCATCTTTCCTCATCTAAATCTATCAGCATAACCCTCTATTCCCTTCTCTCTCATATACTTGTCCAGCCTCCCCTTAAATGCATCGATACTATTCGCTTCAACCACTCCCTGTTCCACATGAGTTCCACATTCTCACCGCTCTCTGGGTAAAGAATTCCCTATTGGATTTCTTGGTGACTATCTTATATTGATGGCCTCTAGTTATGCTCTTCCCCACAAGTGGAAACACTCTCTCTGTATTCACTCTATCAAAACCTTTCATAATTTTAATGACCTCTATTAGGTTACCCCCTCAGCCTTCTTTTTTTTCCCCCCCAAGAGAAAAGAGACCCAGCCTGTTCATCCTCTCCCGATAGGTATACCCTCGCATTTCTGGGCACATGGTCCCTGAGCCTGGCCGAGATCCTATACCAAAAATATCTAATCTAATCCCATTTCTCTGCTCTTTCCCTGTACCCTTTAATATCTTCAAGGCTTTGATTCCTTTGTATATGTCACGATTGAATCAGCTTCAATAGACACTTGTTCCAATAATCGTATGTGTGGCAAACAATCCTCCCAACTACCCCCATCATACCTCTGGTACCAATCCTGAGTTTCTGCCCCCTTGTTATTGATTTACTGACCAGCTGAATGTTCCTGCTAAATTTTTTTTCTTGTCCGCGGACCCTTAAAATTTAAGTTCTGCACATGCGCAGAGTTTACAACGGCCTGTGTGGGACCTCAGACATCACGAGGGAACGCAAATTCGAGGGGACGTGATGGAAATCATAGAAATTTACAGCACGGAAGGAGGCCACTTCGGTCCATCGTGTCCGCGCCGGCCGACAAAGAGCCATCCAGCCTAATCCCACTTTTCAGCGTGTCGTCCGTAGCCCTGCACTTCAAGTGCACATCCAAGTACTTTTTAAATGTGGTGAGGGTTTCTGCCTCTACCACTCTTTCTGGCAGTGAGTTCCAGACCCCCACCACCCTCTGTGTGAAGAAATATCCCCTCAAATCCCCTCCAAACCTCCTACCAATTACTTTAAATCTATGGTCTGGAACTCCCTCTCTACCTCTCTTTCCTCCTTTAAGACGCTCATTAAAACTTACCTCTCTAAACAAGCTTTTGATCATCTGCCTTAATTTCTTCTGTGGCTTGGTGTCAAATTTATCTGTTTGTCTGTAACACTGTCGTGAAGCGCCTTGGGACATTTTACTCCGTTAAAGGCGCTATATAAATAAAAGTGATTTTTATTTTGCCCCCTGGTTGTTGACCCCTTTACTAATGGAAATAGGTCCACCCTGTCCACTCTATCCAGGCTCCTCATAATTTTATATATCTTCATTCACTTTTTTTTCTCCAAGCTAATTAACTCTTTAAAATAATTTAAAAGAATGTCACCAACAGAACAGTGCCTCGTTGCCTTGTTCCAGCTGAACATGAATACTAAATGCACAGCCTAAACCTGCCTGGGCAATCAATACATTTACACCAATCCATAACTCGTGGTGACATCACTGCTTTAATAGTCACATGGGCTTCACTTTAAAAAGGCACTGGGCCAAGCTCAACTCAAAAGATACATTTCCTAACTGCATCGGACGGACAGAAAATAGCTGTGACAGGATCATTCTCTTCCCTCATTAAACCTTCCTAGTTCCATCTGTTCTCATTTACACCAAGTATAACTGGTTCTCTGTCAGACACTGGAGTGTGTTTCTTTTTTAAAGACTTATGTGAGCAGTACTGCTGAACAGCGAAGCTGTGGCTCAGTGGGTAGCACCCTTGCCTTGGGGGGTCATGAAGGTTGTGGGTTCAAGTCCCACTCCAGGGACTTAAGCACAAAAAAATCTAGGCTGATACTCCCACTGCAGTACTGACTTGGCACTGGACTGTTGGAGGTGCTGCCTTTCAGGTGAGATGTTAAAGTGCGGTTCTGTCTGTTCTCTCAAGTGGATGTAAAAGATCCTGTGGCACTAGTTTGAAGAAGAGCAGGGAAATTATCCCTGGTGTCCTGGCCAATATTTATCCCTCAAACAATGTAACTAGATTATCTGGTCATTATCACATTGCTGTTTGTGGGAGCTTGCTGTGTGCACAAAGGCTGCTGTGTTTCCTACATTACAACAGTGACTACACTGCAAAAGTACTTCATTGGCTGTAAAATGCTTTGAGTCATCCGGTGGTTGTGAAAGGCGCTATACAAATGCAAGTCTTTCTTTCTTTAAACACTACATGCTTTTATTTGCATTGTTTTACTGATTTCTGTTCCTACTATTTCTTGATCTGTGCATCACGGTTTCGTACGGCCTCACGGCAAGTTTCTGATCTTCTCCGTGGCATCACAGCAGACAATAAGCTGAGGGCGGGTGTTGAGAGAAGGAGTGAGCGTAATTGGATGAAGTGTCTTGTGTGATTGCACAGTAATATTAGCAGAAGTCTGGGACCAAATCTCGGGCCTTCCTTCCAAGAGCAAGAGCTCGAGCCTTCAGCCATCACAGCCCTACTTTCTGGACCTCACTTGCTAAATTATTCTTCCTTGCTTCAACGCTCCCGCCTTCCAGAAGTCTCCTCAAACCTATGTCTTTGACCTTGCCTTCAGCTCCCTCCATAGCTTCCAAACCGGAGTTAGTGCTTGAAACCTCTCACCCTGTCACTATCCAAAACCACCCAGTATCCAGTAAGGTTCCACTTCACATCTCCAAATATTGAGGTCCTACGACATTAGTGCGGTAGTTGGGAGGTCCTATCCTGCACAAGAATCCAATCCGAGATAATACAGAACCCTCTCAGCCCATTCAGCAACAACCCACAATAGCAAATCCTGCTGCCCCAGTCTTGAGGATGAAATCCGCATTATATTAAAAAAAAACACTACTGTTGAAATTTTTTGAATGTGCGTTTCCAGTACCTAGGGGTACGGTAGCATTGTGGTTATGTCACTGGACGAGTAATCCAGAGGCCTGGACTAATGATCCGGAGACATGAGTTCAAATCCCACCATGGCAGCTGGGGAATTTAAATTCAGTTAATAAATAAATCTGGAATAAAAAGCTAGTGGTCATAGGCAGTCCCTTGGCATCGACTCTTAAATTGAGTCCTTAGGTGGCTGAACAGTCCAATACGAGAACCACAGTCCCTGTCACAGGTGGGACAGAGAGTCGTTGGGGGAAAGGATGGGTGGGGAGTCTGCTTTGCCGCACACTCCTTCCGCTGCCTGCGCTTGTTTTCTGCATGCTCTCGGCGATGAGACTCGAGGTGCTCAGCGCCCCCCCCGGATGCACTTCCTCCACTTTGGGCGGTCTTTGGCCAGGGACTCCGAGGTGTCAGTAATGGTGACCATGTAACTACCAGATTGCCATTAAAAAAAACCAGCTGGTTCACTAATGTCGCTTTAGGGAAAGAAATCTGCCGCCCTTACCCGGTCTGGGCCTATATGTGACGCCAGACACACAGCAATGCGGTTGACTCTTAACTGCCCTCTAAAATGGCGGCTCACCATCACCTTCTCGAGGGCGATTAGAGATGGGCAATAAATGCCGGTGAACCCGCATCCCATGAACGAATATATATATATATTTTTTAAAGCCTCACCCATTGGGAGTCATTTCAGGAAATCACACCCGGGATGGGGAACCGCATGGAGCAAGGCCACAATTTCCAGATTTGGGCATCCAGTGGGGGGGGGGGCGGGGGGTTCAGCACTGAGGGTGGCGTTCCGAAAATCAGCCCCGTTATTTGTCCGACAAGGGATTACTATCATCATAGGCAGTCCCTCGAATCGAGGATGACTTGCTTCCACGTCAAAAAGTTCAAAGTTTCAATGAAGGACCTAATATTCCAGGTCCCGAATTCCATGTTGAAGGGTGGAAGATGCCTGTGCGTGGGTTTTTTTAACGTGGGGTGGCCGTTGTACACCAGCCACCACACGGGCTTGACAGAGCTCGGTCTTGGTCCAGTGGCAAGGGTTAACCAGGACGACTGGAGACCTGCTCTGCAAGAGATTACAGGCTGCAATCCAATCACAGGACTCAGATGACAGACAAATCAACCAACCTTTGCTCCCTGGGTTTTTGCCAGCTTAACCCCTCAATTGGATTATTGGCTTGTAATTCACTACCAGCCATTCAACATCTTGTATATGTTTTGTAAGCAAAAATAGTCTCAATACTCATTCATGTCACCAGGCTACTGTTAGCAATGATAGCAATTTATTCTCAATGCATTTATATAATATTTCTCTGTCTGCACAGAGCAACAGAACAACAACCAGCTGTATTTATGTAGCACCTTTAACGCAGTAAAATGTCCCAAGGTGCTTCACAGGAGTTTTACGACAAAAAAATAAACTTGACACCAAGCCAGATGAGAAAAAATTACAGCAGATGATCAAAAACTTGGACAAAGAGGGAGGTTTTAAGGAGGAAAGAGAGGTAGAGAGGCAGAGAGGTTTAGGGAGGGAGTTCCAGAGCTTGGGGCCCAGGCAACAGAAGGCACGGCCACCGATGGTTGAGCGATTATAATCAGGGATGCTCAAGAGGGCAGAATTAGAGGAGCGCAGACATCTCGGGGCGGGGGGGGGGGGGGGGGGGTTGGAGGCTGTTGGGCTGGAAGAGATTACAGAGATAGGCAGGGGCGTGGATATGTAGGGCTTTGACAACAAGGACGGGAGTTTTGAAACAGAGGCGTTGCTTAACCGGGAGCCAATGTCGGTCAGCGAGGTCAGGGGTGATGGGTGAGCGGGTCTCGGTGCGAGTTAGGACATGGGCAGCGAGCACAGGGGGTGATGAGTGAGTGGTACTTGGTGCGAGTTAGCATGCGGGCAGCGAGCACAGGGGGTGATAGGTGAGCGGGACTTGGTGCGAGTTAGGACATGGGCAGCAAGCATAGGGGTGATGGGTGAGCGGGACTTGGTGCGAGTTAGGACACGGGCAGCGAGCACAGGCGTGATGGGTGAGCGGGACTTGGTGCGAGTTAGGACACGGACCAAGAAAGAAGATAGCATGTATTTGCAGAGTGAGGTGCGCAGGTCACCAACAGCACTGCAGGTGTGTGTCGGGCACAGTTATCCTGTGTCTCCTTCTGCGCCTCCTCTCAGTGGTTGTGGTGAATGCTTCAGGGCATTTTGCCGTGTAATATGCACTTTCAGCCACAACACGGCCTCCCCTTTCACCATTCTAGCACGGAGCACCAGAACATTCGTGAACTTCACAGAAATAATGCAACATTGCTCACGAAATTTGGCGTCTGCCTTCAGTTAACTTTGTTTCTCTTTCCACAAATGCTGCCTGACCCGCTGAGTGTTTCCAGCATTTTCTGTTTTTATTTCAGATTTCCAGCATCCGCAGTGTTTTTGCTTTCGAACCACTCCGATCCCTTTGCCTTCAATGTGATGATAAAATATCTGAAGGTGTAATATATTTGCTTCATGGGTTCTTTGCTTAAGAATTCATAGCAACACATTGTTTTTAAGAACTCGTTGGCTTATCAGCAAAGGTTTAACAATCACACTACACATTACCAGTTCATCCACTAGGTTCACAACTGCATACCTCATCTTGGATGACCTAGATCCAACTGGCTGGGGTTTTATTGAGTCTTGTGAACATCACGTGACTGGCTAAGCCACTCACAATGCAACAGCTCTACAACTACTTTATCTAAAACTATAAATCAAGTGCCCCCTTATTAAAGAGGCACTAGAACCGATAAATTAACAAATTAAACTTTAGACCATTAAACAAATCAAATTATATTTTGGTTGCAGAGGGTGATGATGCACTCCAGTCCCTCTGGCGCCCACCTCTCACAGAAGGCCACGAGCGTACCGGTGGACACTACGTGCTCCATCTCCAGGGACACCCTGGCTCGGATGTAACCGCGGAAGAGAGACAGGCAGTCAGGCTGAACGACCCTCTCGACCACCCGCTGCCTGGACCAGCTGATGGCCCCCTTGGCCATGCCCAGGAACAGTCCTACGAGGAGGCCTTCCGACCTGCCCGCTCCCCTCCGCACAGGGTGCCCAAAGATCAGGCGTGTGGGACTGAAGTGCAGCCAGAAGTTGAGGAGCAGCCCCTTCAGATATTGGAAGAGGGGCTGCAACCTCACACACTCCATAAAAACATGGAACATGGACTCTTCTAGACCGCAGAAATTGCAGGCGGCCTGGGAGTCCGTGAGCTTACTTTAAAACTTATTGCACGGGACTGCTCCGTGCAACACCCTCCAGGCCAAGCCCCCAATAGATAACGGGCAACAGCTCGACAACTATTTTGAGTTGTATCAGTAATCAAGTGCTCCCTGATTAAAGAGAGAGGGGCACACTCCAAAACCTTTTCAAGTGTCCCCTTGTTTTTTTTTTGAGGGAACTAAAAACACAAATTATACAAGTGCCCCCTGACGAAAGGGGTGGGGTGGCACTCAACAGCTCTACAAACCTGTGGGCATACGCACAGGTGCATACACTACAGAAGGTAACTTCATTTTGTTCCAAACTGCTCAACACACAAGGCAATTGTGCGTGGTGTGAGTGGTTCCTGCTGCTTGCGTGCTGAGGATTGGGATGTAGTGCCTAGCACACGGAAATCACTCCAGCTCCTTACCCGGGAAGATGAATGGCTCTCCGCCCCACCACTCCCTCATGTCTATAATGTAGTACATCAAGCTCAGTAGGATGAAGGAGAAACAGCCCGTCGTGGTGATGAAGGACAGGGACCTAAAAAGCACAAATTACTTTAAATAAACCCATTTGCAGTCAACGCAGTTTTCCGAGCCAAGTATCGACGCAAAGGGGGCGATGCTGTGACCCAGAGCAATAACGTTCATGGGGAGCACATTAAAATCAACGGATAGAACAAAGTCTTTGGCCATGAGCCATGATTTCCTAAGATGCACACCCCACCAGAAGCACCTGATTAGAGAATTCCACCTTTAAATACAACAAAAACGTTAGGGCTATTAATTCTGATGCGTAACGTTTGGGACGCGAACTTTTGAAATGTGAGAAAAGTGTTGGCAGGCGATAATCCTTTTTTGATCCCGGGAACGGTCACGTTAGCGCTCCAAGAGGGAAGTGGAGGACTATATCAAGCGCTAAGCACTTGTCTTAGAGCGCTGAAGTGTGTGCGAGGTAGAGGCAGAGCGCTGAAGAATGTGCCGTGCAGCGCTCCCGGGATCAGAGGCTCCTTCCCTCGCTTACAGGGATGGGCCAATGCCGGGCTGCAACGTTCTTCTTCTGACTCCTGTGGAGCCCGGGGTCCTGCGCGACTGCCATTACAGCCCCAATCACTCTCCGAGAGCAGAGAGCCTTGGCATCATGCGGCAATGGGGCTTGCATAAACATCTGCAGGCACCAGACTGCTGCGAAGAATGACGCTTGGCCTTCCTGACCAGCGCTGCCTTTAACTATCGCTCCCCAAGCGGCCAGCCGAGGCGGCGACGTCACCTGTGGTGGCCTTTGTTGACCGGGGGCGGGAGCGAATTTCACATCCGGGGCAGTAACGAGGCGCTGCGTACCTGATAACGTCACGATCTACCGGGTGCTAGAGACCGAGGCGGTAAGTATTAGCACCTGCACAAAATCGCCAGGGAAGATCGCGGACATCACTTAATTCACCGCTCCCGCCCCCTGCAGGCACTAACGGGAGGTGCAAAGCAGCCGAACTTCTCCCCCTAGAACTTTATGTAGCACTTCAAGCAGTTAGGAAGGCAAATGGTATGTTGGCCATCATTACAAGAGGATTTGAGTATAGGAGCAAGGATGTCTTACTACAGTTATACAGGGCCTTGGTGAGACCGTACCTGGAGTATTGTGTGCAGTTTTGGTCTCCTTACCTAAGAAAAGATATACTTGCCATAGAGGGAGTGCAGCGAAGGTTCACCAGACTGATTCCCGGGATGGCAGGACTGTCATATGAGGAGAGATTGGGTCGACTGGGCCTGTATTCACTGGAGTTTAGAAGAATGAGAGGGGATCTCATTGAAACGTGTAAAATTCTGATGGGGTTGGACAGATTGGATGCGGGGAGGATGTTTCCTGGGGCTGGGAAGTCTAGAACAAGGGGGTCACAGTCTCAGGATATGGGGTAGGAAATTTAGGACCGAGATGAGGAGAAATGTTTTCACTCAGAGGGTGGTGAACCTGTGGAATTCTCTACCACAGAAGGCTGTGGAGGCCAAGTAACTGAGTATATTTAAGAAGGAGATAGATAGATTTCTAGACACAAAAGGCATCAAGGGGTATAGGGAAAAAAGCAGGAATATGGTGTTAAGGCAGAGGATCAGCCATGATCATATTGAATGGCAGTGCAGGCTCGAAGGACCGAATGGCCTACTACTACTCCTATTTTCTATGTTTCTATGTTTCATCACATCTCTCAGAAACACTGTAAAACACTTTGAAAATGGTGAAATACTTTGAAGTGCATTGACTGTTATGATGGCAAAGTGTGGCAGCCATTTTGTGCATAGGAAGACTCCACAAACAGCAATGAGATGAATGCTCAGTTAATCTGTTTTGGTTCTTGAGTGAGGGATGCGGGACAGGACACCATGAGAACTCCCTGTTCTTCTTTGATTAGTGCCACAGGATCTTTCACACCTGGGACCTTAGTTTAACATCTCATCCCAAAGACAGCATCGTTATATTTTTGGCTTTCACCAAATATTTCTCTCATGCAAAACGTCAAGGACCATTCCCGCGAAGAGTTAGGGGTAATAGCCCTCACTTCCTAAGTAACAAATTGTAACTTTATACACACAAACTGTGGTAGTATATCATTGCCCAAGGGTTGAACAGAAACCTATATTACGATATTTAATTATTCCCTAGAATTACATAGAATTCACAGAATCAGGCTCCACACAAGCCTCCTCCCACCCTATTTCATCTTAGCTCGCTGACCCACATTGGCTCCCGGTTAAGCTACGCCTCGATTTCAAAATTCTCATCCTTGTTTTCAAATCCCACCACGGCCTCGCCCCTCCCTATCTCTGCAATCTCCTCCAGCCCCATAACCCTCGAAATGTCTGCGCTCCTCTAATTCTGCCCTCCTAAGCATCCCTGATTATAATCGCTCCACCATCGGTGGCCGTACCTTCTGTTGCCTGGGCCCCAAGCTCTGGAACTCCCTCCCTAAACCTCTCTACCTCTCTTTCTTCCTTCAAGACACTCCTTAAAACCTACCTCTTTGACCAAGCTTTTGGTCACCTGCCCTAATTTCTACTTATGCGGCTCGGTGTCAAATTTTTATTGCATAATACTCCTGTGAAGCACCTTGGGATGTTTCACTACATTAAAGGCGCTATATAAATACAAGTTGCTGTTACCCTGTTGACATAACCTCTACTCCCTTCTCTCTCTTGTACCTATCCAGCTTTCCCTTAAATGCATTGATACTATTCGCCTCAACCACTCCCTGTGACAGCGAGTTCCACATTCTCACCACTCTCTGGGTAAAGAGGTTTCTCCTGAATTCCTGATTGAATTTATTAGTGACTGTCTTATATTGATGGCCCCCAGTATTGGACTCCCCACAAGTGGAAACATCTTCTCTACTTCGACCCTATTGAATCCCTTCATCATTTGAAAGACTTCTATAGCTAGACCATTAGTAAAAACGTCACGAGCATTGTCGTGAGCTCCTAGACAAAGTGGAAGAATTAACGTTGTACCAGACTGTGCTTCATACTATTAATTATGGAGCAGGTTCGTTAAAAGTATGGGATAAGCAGCAGCAAGGGCCAATACAATCAATGGTCTTATTTGTACTAATGCTCCTTTCCCCGTTGCAACACAGAAATTTGACACTTTGCTCACTCTACGGGGTCTGGGCTGATGTCCACACTGTGACCTGGGGTACTATAATGGCCTACAGAGCTCCCCGGGGGCACAGGCCAGCCCACGCTGTTAAGTATGGAAGAACTCCACGAGACTGAGTACTGTGAGCTAAAACTGATGTGACCTTAGTCTCTTTAATACAACTCCAGAGTGTCCAAGCATCATGGCAGACAACCTTTTATATTCCCTTGCACGAGGTGTGGAGGTGACCCTTGGGCCTCCAACAGTTGCGCCCTCTGGTGGCAAGTCTTACACAGTTACAATGTTTACATACATAACACACACTGCGATACGTGTGTGGTTGGGGCGATAGGTTGGGGCGAAGGAGCGGCGAGAGTTTATAGATGGAAGTGATCGGGGCCCGGTAGAGGCGCGAGTTCGGGGCCCAGAAGAGCCGAGAGCCCAGGGGCAGCACGGGCCCAGCTCACACTGCGATATGTGCGCACTAGGTCCGTGCAGCATAGCTGGTCTCCAGTTGTCTTGGTTAATCCCTTGCCACTGGACCAAGCCCTAGCTCTGTCAAGCCCGTGTGGTGGCTGGTGTGTAACGGCCACCCCACGTTAAAAAATCCACGCACAGGCATCTTCCACCCCTTCAACATGTAGTTCGGGACCTGGAATTTCAGGTCCTTCATTGAAACACCTGTGAACTTTTTGACGTGGAAGCAAGTCATCCTCGATTCAAGAGACTGCCTATGATGATGATCACTGACCCCCCGGGACCCCCTGCATGGAACAGTGAGATAAAAAAGAACAAGCAAGCATATACTTATCGAACTTCCCCTTTGGGATTATAACCCTGGCTGCCCCGTAATATCTCAGGGGGGGGGAAGGGAATGATCGACAGATAACTGTCAAGCAGCTATCCAGAAAGAAAGGCTGAAGGTAGCCAAGGCTTTGATCAACGTTGATGGCTTTACAACTAAAACACCAGCATATTAAGACCATTTAGACTCCTTCAGACTCAATTGATCGGTCACAGAACAAAGCAAGTAAACAAGATTGTAATTAGTACATTAATATATGAACCATTGTCTATTACACGGCTCGCCGTTTTTGGGTAATGGTTGTATATCGAGCTAGACTCGCAGTTGCAGCAAGACAAATTTAAAGTGACCAGCCACCTCTCAAACATTAGATAAAGAAAGACTTGCATTTATATAGAGCCTTTCACGAGCACCAGACATCTCAAAGCGCTTTATAGCCAATGAAGTACGTTTTGGAGTGCAGTCACTGTTGTAATGTGGAAAACACGGCAACCAATTTGCGCACAGCCATCATCATCATCATGGGCAGACCCTCAAAAGCGAGGAAGACTTGCTTCCACTCCAAAAGTGAGTTCTCAGGTGACTGAACAGTCCAATACAGGAATTACAATCTCTGTCACAGGTGGGACAGACAGTGGTCGAAGGAAAGGGTGGGTGGGGTGTCTGGTTTGCCGCACGCTCCTTCCGCTGCCTGCGCTCAGCGACGAGACTGGGGGTGCTCAGCGCCCTCCCGGATGCTCTTCCTCCACTTAGGGCGGTCTATTGGCCTTATATAGAGCCTTTCCAAACCACCAGATGCCCCAAAGCGCTTTAAAGCCAATGAAGTACTTTTTGGAGTGTTGTCACTGTTGTAATGCGACAGCCAATTTGCACACAGCAAGCTCCCACAAACAGCAATGTGATAATGACCAGATAATCTGTTTTTTAGTGATATTGATTGAGGGATAAATATTGTCCAGGACACCAGGGATGACTCCCCTGCTCTTCTTCGAAATAATGCCGTGGGATCTTTTACTTCTACCTGAGAGAGCAGACGGGGCCTCGGTTTAACGTTTCATCCGAAAGATGCACCTCCAACAGTGCGGCACTCCCTCAGCACTGCACTGGGAGCATCAGCCTAGATTTTTGTGCTCAAGTCTCTGGAGTGGGACTTGAACCCACAACCTTCTGACCTCAGAGAGCGAGGGTGCTGCCCACTGAGCCACAGCTGACATTAAAAACATGGAGGCTTTCTCATGATTTAGAATGTGATGAGACTCTCTGTTCCTCTGAAGCAACTCTACTCATGCGGAACTCCGTCAGCACTGCATTGGCGAATTGGCCGAGCTTGTGAGCGCAAGTTCTTGTGTGTGTTTCCATTTGTGCGGTTGATTAAGGAGGTGCGTGGAGGCCCCGACCTGCGTGAGAACATCAGCGGCAGGTCGGGGCCTTAAAAGGAGCGGAGGTGTGGCAACCTGGGAGCAACGTGGAGGCCACTTCAGGGAGCAGTGCGAGCTGGTGCAGGAGGGCGACGGCAGTGAAGAGTGACGTCATCAAGGTCCAGGTCGGTGATTGGAGCGTGGGCGGGTACAGCAGGAGCGGAGAGAGACTGTGGAGGGATGTGATCGGGGCCCAGGAGAGGCGGGAGTTCAGGGCCAGGAGCCCAGGGACCCAGGGGCAGCACGGGCCAGCCCACACTGTGCGATATGTGTGCGCACTAGGTCCATGCAGCAGAGCTGGTCTCCAGTCGTCTTGGATAACCCTTGCCACTGGACCTCGGGATGTAGTTCGGGACCTGGAATATTAGGTCCTTCATTGAAACACCTGTGAACTCATCCCTTTTTTGGCGTGGAAACAAGTCATCCTCGATACGAGGGACTGCCTATGATGATGATGATGATTGTACATGAAGCTCTTCCATCCAAACCAGGAGCGGGAGGGCGAGCCGAGCTGAACACAACTCCTTTAACATCCCTAATTCATATATCAAAATCAGTCATTCTTAACAGAATAGTCACTGCAATAAAGAAATATTTCTGTGAATGAGGGTCAGGAGAATAGAGATGCTCTCATTCGACTCACTGGCAATGCGAGATCTGTCCAGCGTATCAAAGCGTCCCTGCGCATTTAAGTACATTAACTGTCACTGCCTATTTCTCCGATCATAAACCGCCCACTAATGAAAGCCGACATTGAAAGGAAATACATTGTTGCCTCTCGCTGCGTATCCAGTTTGTTGGGAGGCAGATAATCAATAAACACGACAACATTCTGTGGTTGCCTACAGATGATACTGTATGCAAAATAATTTGAATCAAGAAGGAAAACAACAAAGATCAGGAATTTTTTTTTTAATGTAACAAGTCCAGTGTCCAGGTCCGTTGTAAAAGCCACCGTTATTTCTGAATCACCAAAAGTCCTGATCAATTGGGATCAGTGATTTCTCAATTCAGGCCTTCAAAGGGAGGCCCAGTGATGTTGGAGCGGATAGAATTCCATTTTGATACACTTTGTATTCTTTTGACAATCCTCTCCCTGTGCGCTTACAGTGATTCCTCTCCCCCTGCTCTGTGCCCAGTGAATCCTCTCCCTGTGCGCTTACAGTGAATCCTCTCCCCCTGCTCTGTGCCCAGTGAATCCTCTCCCCCTGCTCTGTGCCCAGTGATTCCTCTCCCCCTGCTCTGTGCCCAGTGATTCCTCTCCCCCTGCTCTGTGCCCAGTGATTCCTCTCCCCCTGCTCTGTGCCCAGTGATTCCTCTCCCCCTGCTCTGTGCCCAGTGATTCCTCTCCCCCTGCTCTGTGCCCAGTGATTCCTCTCCCCCTGCTCTGTGCCCAGTGATTCCTCTCCCCCTGCTCTGTGCCCAGTGATTCCTCTCCCCCTGCTCTGTGCCCAGTGATTCCTCTCCCCCTGCTCTGTGCCCAGTGAATCCTCTCCCCCTGCTCTGTGCCCAGTGAATCCTCTCCCCCTGCTCTGTGCCCAGTGAATCTCGTGACAAGAACGACTGGATTCATCAGCTAAATGCCTTTCTTCTTCTTCTCCTCAGGCAGGCCCCCAGAGTCGAGGAAGACTTGCTTCCACACTAATATGTCCTCATGCCCGACACGAGACTCCCAAAGCAAGCGCTTTACTCGGAACACCTACACGACAAACGAGTCCCAGGTGGGCAGAGGAAACGTTTCAAGGACGTTCCCTGATAAAATGCAACACCTGGGAGTCCCCGGCCCGAGACCACCCTAAGTGGAGGAAGAGCATCCGGGAGGGCGCTGAGCACCTCGAGTCTCGTTGCCGAGAGCATGCAGAAACCAAGCGCAGGCAGCGGAAGGAGCGTGCGGCAAACCAGACTCCCCACCCACCCTTTCCCTCAACCACTGTCTGTCCCACCTGTAACAGAGACTGTAATTCCAATATTGGACTGTTCAGTCACCTGAGAACTCACTTTTAGAGTGGAAGCAAGTCTTCTTCGGACTGCCTGTGATGATGATGAGTTCTCAGGTGGTTGATGCGTCCGATGCGGGACCTACAGTCTGTCACAGGTGGGGCAGACGGTGGTTGGAGGGACGGGTGGTGGGGTGCTTGATTTTTTGAGCGCTCCTTCCACAGTTTGTACTTGGCCTCCATGTGCTCCCAGCGAAGGGACTCGGGGCCCAAAATTCAGTACCGCTGGAAAGCTGGTGCTCCCCACACCTTTTTGTGGACATTCGCGCCAAAATTTTTTTGTGGCTGGGCCACCCCCATATTCAGCACCAAACGTGAACAAATGGGTTCCAGCGCTAATGAACCTTTCCAAAGTGGATTTTTCAGTGGTGTGGCTGTCTTAATTGGAGCTTTCTCACCACTGAGGAATTCAGCATGCAGTTAAGGGTTTCTGATGAGCCAGTTGCTTCCTGGCCTTTTTAAAGACCGGGTTTGCAGCAAGGCCCTGAGGACGGGGATGGAGACGGAGACGGAGACGGAGACGGAGACGGAGACGGAGACGGAGACGGAGACGGAGACGGAGACGGAGACGGAGACGGAGACGGAGACGGAGACGGAGACGGAGACAACAGGTTCACTGATATGGAGCTGGAGACACTGATGGACGATGTGGAGGACAGAAGAAGAATACTGTTTCCTGACGTGGGGAGATCTGGCAGACTTCTGGTACATAATACATGGAGGGAGATTGCAGGGCACCTCCATATATGTGAGGACGCACCCTCCCAGGAGGGTGCTGGCCAGTCTGCACCCGGCCCTTCCAGATGGGTCGACGCCTCCTAGCTCTGGGGCGATGGGGATCCTCCGCCTCCTCCTCCTCCTCCTCAGGGGGTACTGCTGGCTGGACCTCCAGTGGTTGACCCCTCATGATGGCCAGGTGGTGCAGCATGCAGCAGACCACGACGATTATGGAGACCCGTTGAGGAGAGTACTGCAAGGTGCCACCAGAGCGGTCCAGGCACCGGAACCTCTGCTTAAGGATGCCTATACACTGCTCGATGATGCATCTGGTGGCACAATGAGAGTCATTGTAGGCATGCTCTGGCACTGTCCTGGGTTCCGCAGAGGAGTGAGCAGCCAAGTGGACAGGGGATATCCCTCGTCCCCAAGCAGCCAACCGCACTCCTGATTCGAGCCGGTGAAGACGGCAGGCACACTGGTCTGGTGCAGAATGAACGACTCATGGCTGCTGCCTCCCTTGCTCACTGCCTGTCTGCACGGTGCTGAAGGCAATGCCCTCTCCTGCGTGCCGCCCTGCTTCTGATCAGGTGTTGCCCTCCTAAGGCGCCTCGCATCCTCAGGGTGAACCCTGCCAAGCAGGTCTCTGCAGCCCACAGGCCTCCACTAAAGAGTCAGACCTGAAAGTTGTATAACAGCATGTGCAAACCTCTGAGCAGCACTCAGCAGGTTTAATGGAGCCAAAACAATTAATAAAACTATATATAAAAGCTAAATACTGCGGATGATGGTATCTGAAATAAAACACTAAAGTTAATAAAACTATTTCCCGACCCAAACGGACCCGGTCGCGACAAAACTCGGGTGGCGTCGCGTCCGTACGCGGGGAAAACCTCGCAGGGGGCACTGCCGGGAAAAATCCTCACTTCTTGTCGCTGAATTTCGCTGTCCTGGCCGCTTTTCAGCCGTCCGCACGCTGATGAGCTCACCGCAGAAAATCTTCCTTCACTGCAGCTTCACCCCGCCGTTTCCGGCGGAAGTGCGCAACGCTCAAATCCCGCCCGCACCCCCCCCCCGCACCCCCGAACTGACTTTGAGCGGTCTTGGACCAGGGATCCCAAGAGTCGGTGGGGATGTTACATTTTTTTCAAGGATGCTCTGCTTATCTGCTTATGGGCCAGGAGGAGCAGGAATGCTATTCCCCCCCCGGCCCAGCAAGATAATCCGTTTACTCACTCCCTGCGATCTATCCACGGTCTCCCCCACCCCCTCACATTTCTTCCACCCCCTGACCGACCTCTGCCACAGCATGCGATCTATCTACGGCCTTCCCCAGTGTTCCACCCGACCCACGATCTCTCGTTCCTCGGTTGCGGCCTAGTGACACAGGCCTTCCCGCCCGACAACCTCTCAATCCGGCTGGCTCAATTAGGTCCAGTGGTTAAAACTGGCAGGAGCCGAACTTCCGTGTTTCCCGGCCGCTACCCCTCCTCATCACCACCCCTCCCCCCGCCTCACTACCTACCCATAAATATCAGGGCTTAGGTCAGCTGTGGCTCAGTGGGCAGCACTCTCGCCTCTGAGTCAGGTCCCACTCCAGGAACCTGAGCATATAAATCTAGGCTGACACTCCCAGTGCAGTGCTGAAGGAGCGCTGCACTGTCAGAGGTGCCGTCTTTCGGATGAGACGTTAAACCGAGGCCCCGTGTACCCTTTCAGGTGGACGTAAAAGATCCCATGGCCACTATTCCGAAGAAGAGCAGGGGAGTTCTCCCCGGTGTCGTGGGGCCAATATTTATCCCTCAATCAACATAACAAAAACAGATTATCTGGTCATTATCGCATTGCTGTTTGTGGGAGCTTGCTGTGCGCAAATTGGCTGACGCTTTTGCCAATTTACAACATTGACTACACTTCATTGGCTGTAAAGCGCATTGAGACATCCAGTGGTCGTGAAAGGCGCTATATAAACGCATGTCTTATTTTAGGGGCTAGATAGTTGTAGCTGTTTTTCCAACCCTCACTCCCTTCAAGGACTGCTCCCCGCTGGGATGATGGTGAATGGCAAGCAGATGTCCTACGTTGCCAAACTATTGCAGTGAATGTGGTGCTGCCTGAATCCCTGCCCTTGTGCTCCTTTGGAACAAACCCATTTGATGCAAGTTGCAGGATAATCACTGGGACAGAGCTGGGAGCAAGTCTGGGGGAACTGCTGCTTGATACTTCCAGATTAAAATAGGACGGAAGAAAACAAACAATGGCCTGGAATTTTCAGTCAGCAGCAAAGCAAACCCATTCACCACTGGCCCCCGAAGTCTGACGATCTCCGCCACAAGAAGTTCGGGTTTTCCGAGGCGTGATTAAAATCAGCGATGTATCGTGGGAATCCCCTCGCGAGAGCTGCTGTGACGTCAACAAGCCGTCTCAGCAGCCAATCAAAGCGCAGAATCCTCGCAGGCAGCCAACCAGGAAGTGGGTAAGTTTCTAAAATTCTAACTTTTAATAAAATGGTAGAGAGAGCAAGATAAAGATTGGAGCTCTCGCATGGGGAAAAAGGCAAAGCTGAAGTAAAGACGAACAAACTTTGCATTTTGTTCATAAAGTTGCTTAAAATGTTAATTTTTATTAAAATAGATAAATTTAGCACTGCACAAAATTAAAATAAGTTTTTGTTTAGCAGTCACTACCCCAGCTATATCTAATCCCCTTGGGTCTGATGTTTAATGGGGAATTTAACAGCGTAATTACCGCGGAATAGACGGAGTTTCCGTCAGTTTCCCGGATTTGAGAGATTTCACTGATTCCGAATTTGTGAAACGCTTTGGAATGTTGCACTATGTTAAAGGCGCTATATAAATTCAAGCTGTTGTTGTTGTGGGATCTCGCTGTGTATAAAGATGGCGGCCGCATTTGCCCAAGTGATAGCAATCAGTGCACACACTGTACATCGTGCAAAGCACACTGAGATATTTCTGAGAGACGTGATAGGAAGCAATTCGAATGCAAGTCGTTCTTTCCTTAACAGCTTGAAAAACCATATAAGTCACACTTTGACAGCCTCCAGTTAAAGAATTCCCATTTGTGCTCTTCCAATGGAAGGGCTTTTTCCGGTCGGTTGAAGCAATGCTTACCAGAGGTTTTTATTGACGGGGATGAATCCTTCCTCCCTTCTGCATTTTGTAAGGACAGCAGAAATAATTCCCTGTGGGGAAGAGGAAAGAGAGTGTTGGTCAATACAGAGCTCAAGGAAGGAAATCTGTGAGCACGAGGAATGAGAACCAAGTGAACAGATGTTTAAAGTAATCTTTAAGTGTTCTCATTGATTAAGCAAGCAAATAATACATCGGATTAACCACACAGACAGTTTCTGAATAAAGAACTGAGAGGCGATCTGACTGAGGTATAAAGGGAAATCCAAACGATAAATTCAAATTAAATCTGGTCAGAGGGAAAAGGGAGAATACAAGTTAAATGAGTAAAATCACCTTTGAAGACCGACGTACTTCTTCGTACACACAGAATGGACTTGCGGAATGAATAATGCAGGAATAAGAACGGTAATCCTTTTAAAAGAAAGGCTTGCATTTATATAGCGCCTTTCATGACCTCAGGACGTCCCAAAGCGCTTTACAGCCAATGAAGTACTTTTGGAGAGTAATCACTGTTGTAATGTGGGAAACACGGCAGCCGATTTGCGCACAGCAAGCTCCCACAAACAGCAATGTGATAATGAGCAGATAATCTGTGTTTATTTTTTAAGTGATGTTGATTGAGGGATAAATATTGGCCCCAGGACACTGGGAGAAAATCCCCTGCTCTTCTTCAAAATAGTGCCATGGGATCTTTTACATCCATAATACAGTGATGGGGAAAAGTCAGGGCAGCGGGGTTGGGGGGGGGGGGGCCAAATTTCCCCGTGCTCCGTTTGGAGGGGGCCGGGACATTTATCGCCTGGACGGGAAGTTCCGCCGCCAGCGTGGAATTTGGCCCTTCCGCCCCTCAACGGAGGCGCAGCGATAGCGGACGCACTGCACGTCCGTGGAGGGACGCACTCCCAGGGCGTTAGAGCAGAACTGAGCCCAGTGCGCCCCCCCCCCCCCCCCGCCGTCTATGTCAGCGCTACGCAGATGCTCCGACGCAGAACGCCCCTCCCTGTCATTTAAAGGGGAAGCCCGCTGCTCACTCTGCAGTCCCTTCGACAGCCGCCACTGGGCGCACCGGGGACACCTTCATCCGGCCCAACAGCCTGCCACCCATAAAGGAGGGTCGCCATTGCCGGGCTGGCAGAAGAGTCGGCCGACAGAAAAATATGGCGTCCCATGGAGCAAGAGGCCTCCCCTTTAAGGGACCACCCCCTCCACCGGCAGTGGATGTCCACAAGTTGCAGAGCTGACGGTGACATCCTCGCCACCCACAGGGCAATTTCCTTCCAGGGGGCGCAAAGTGGTCAGCAAAGGGTGGTGAGGGGTCAGAGCGAACGCCGATGATGTCATCGCCGTGCATGCGCCAGCCCAGGGCGCATATCGCAGGGCGGGGCGCGGCGCTTATACAACGCCTCCCCATAACCTCCGGGGCAATAGCGCCAGAGGAGTTATCGACCCTTCCCCCGGGCGATAACCTCGTTGCGCCCCGCTCCCCACCATCCGGAGGTGCTAACGGGCAATTTCTGGATGGATGAGCCAGGAAGGGCAGTAACTCCTTCCCCACCTGCACCGACCTTGTGACCACGGCGGTTATATTTTAAGGATTTGCACGACGACTGCAGTGCTGCTGCACTTACGAGGCGCGGCGATCCTGCGGTTGGAGCGTAAATGCGGCTTGAATCTGGAGTCGGGACCCGGCCTGACACCGCAGCAATGCGGAGTGGGAATCCTCGGAGGCTGGGGTCTCGCTCCGCTTCACGGGATGGGGGGTGCGGGGGGAGGGGGCTGATTAATGCCACCCGCACCAAAAGTTCGTGGAGCCCGCCCAGGCCGCGTGTGACCACCCGCTGCTGCTGCTGACCCCTTCAAAGTTCACGGGTTCAGAGGACAACCAGAGGAAGTGGGTTGTGGATACCTGTGGCAAGAGCGAGGGCGATTGGGGGGGAGGCACAGTAGTGGTCGCCCGCAGAATCGCCAGCATACAGCAGCACAAGTGTTCTGCTGGGGGAAGTCGGGGGGGGGGGGGCAGGGGGGTGGGGGTGTGAGTGTCGTACTCTCACTCAAAGTAGCTAAGGTGATGTCCTCTGAGGACCCCATTGCAAGCGGGCCACTGGTAAACATTTGATCTCCCCCCTCCCCACCCCACTTTCAGGGGTCCAGGCCTCGACACTGCCCTGGACCCAGAGATGGGCCACCCTTCCACCAGGAGTCAATGAGATGCACATGGTGAGATTGGACAGGTCTCCATCACAGCGACTTCCGATCCCGACTGAGGGCCAGGGTGTGGGAACCCAGCGTCTCCTGGCCCCGGCGAAGTCCATCGCAAATCCAGCGGACTCGCCCCAGACCTATGGCCAGGATATGCGGCAACGTCTGCCGATTTTTTGGATCCGTCATTCTGCTGGTGATCCGACAAATGACTTGCATTTATATAGCGCCTTTCACGGCCTCAGGACGTCCCCAAGCGCTTCACAGCCAATGAAGTACTTTTGGAGCGTAGT
The DNA here is from genome assembly GCF_044704955.1 of Pristiophorus japonicus. Lineage (NCBI taxonomy): Eukaryota > Metazoa > Chordata > Chondrichthyes > Pristiophoridae > Pristiophorus > Pristiophorus japonicus. The sequence goes on along the minus strand of NC_091998.1, from coordinate 8,982,882 downwards.
CACTGCTGCAATGTAGGAAACGCGGCAGCCAATTTGCGCACAGCAAACTCCCACGTGATAACGACCAGATAATTTGTTTCTTGTGATGCTGTGTCAAGGATAAATATTGGCCCCAGGACACCAGGGATAACTCCCCTGCTCTTCTTAGAAATAGTGCCGTGGGATCTTTTACGTCCACCTGAGAGAGCAGACGGGGCCTCGGTTTAACGTCTCATCCGAAAGACAGCACCTCCGACAGTGCAGCACTCCCTCAGCGCTGCACTGGGAGTGTCAGCCTAGAGTATGTGCTCAAATCTCTGGAGTGGGACTTGAACCCACAACCTTCTGACTCAGAGGCGAGAGTGCTGCCCACTGAGCCCCGGCTGACAGAGCTGAGTTTTGTACCAACACTGGACTGGTAATACCAGGCAACCTCAGAACCCATCTTTAACCTGCCGTTTCTTTGCAGAACAGATTTACAGGTGAGCATTATGTAGGCAAGACTGCTGATTTTCTTGATTTTTTAAAATTTCCTTTACATTCCAAAAAGTGACTGATTTCAACGTTTGTTTTTTTTTTAAATCATAGAATTTTCAAATCTTCATGCAAAAAAAATTCTTCCAGTTCAAGGTCAAACCATTAGCAAATGATGGAACAATGCTGTCCGAGCAGAGAGGCAATCTTATGACGTGAATGACATTGTTTCATTGGGTATTTACAGACAGATAAAGCTCTCCCAACAACTTCAAAGGGCTGACAACCTCCCGCTGAAAATTGATCTTCATTGATATTGATCTTTAAATAACCACTCTACCTATGAGCAAGTTCTATTGACGTAGCCACATTATTATAGGCAGTCTGCAAACTAATAACTTGAGCACAAAAATCCAGGCTGACGCTCCCAGTGCAGTGCTGAGGGAGCACTGCACTGTCGGGGGTGCCGTCTTTCGGATGAGACGTTAAACCGAGGCCCCGTCTGCCCTCTCGGGTGGACGTAAAAGATTTCATTTGAAGAAGAGCAGGGGAGTTATCCCTGGTGTCCTGGGCCCAATATTTATCCCTCAATCAACAGAACAAAAAAGCAGCTTATCTGGGTCATTATCACATTGCTGTTTGCGGGAGCTTGCTGTGCGCACATTGGATGCCGCGTTTCCCGCATTACAACATTTCCCGCATTGACCACACTCCAAAAGTACTTCATTGGCTGTAAAGTGCTTTGAGACGTCCGGTGGTCATGAAAGGTGCTATATAAATGCAAGTCTTTCTTAATTCACTGTATATAAAGTGCTTTGGTAACATTTGAGGGCGATGTGATCAAGTGACTGTTTGCAACCGAGCCAAGCTGATACAGAAATAACACAAGCAACATCTGGACTGTTTTTGTTTTAAAATTAACACTGGTTAATCAGGAAGTCACCCCCACACCTAACAATTAACATTGGAGTGATGTCAATGACCTTGCCTCATTGATTTTGACTAATCAATCACAGATTTCTCATCTTTTTTTCCAAAGAAAGATCGCGTCGGCTGGTCAAAGCGCCATCTGTCAAGTTTTGGTTTGTATAGGCTGCGGCTGTCACTCGGGCAATGCCGTGTAATAGGATTTGGTTTGAGCCTTTCCCCGCGCTGACAGCTTGTATTAGTGACCGAGCGTCTCAGCTGGTGACACGGGGCAATAACAAGCTGCCAAGGCCATATTTCACCGGGCCAAGAATTTGAAAGCGGGTGTCGGTGGATTAGCATAAACCATTCTGTAATTAAACCTTCAGTTGTACAATTATTGGTTTGAATTATTTGTTGATCGAGCCACAGTTTTAACTCATGCGGCTTTATGTGGCATCTCGTCAAATCTCTTAGAAACATCTTTAAAAAAATCATCTAAAAACATCCCAGTTAAGCAACGCCTCAATTTCAAAATTCTCATCCTTGTTTACAAATCCCTCCATGGCCCTCGCCCCTCCCTATCCCTGTAATCTCCTCCAGCCCCACAACCCCCTGAGATGTCTGCGCTCCTCTAATTCTGCCCTCTTGAGCATCCCTGATTATAATCGCTCCACCATCGGTGGCCGTGCCTTCTGTTGCCTGGGCCCCAAGCTCTGGAACTCCCTGCCTAAACCTCTCCGCCTCTCTACCTCTCTTTCCTCCTTTAAGACGCTCCTTAAAACCTCCCTCTTTGACCAAGCTTTTGGTCACCTGCCCTAATTGCTCCTCATGCGGCTCGGTGTCAAATGTTATTTCGCATAATACTCCTGTGAAGCGCCTTGGGACCTTTCACTACATTAAAGGTGCTATATAAACACAAGTTGTTGTTGTTGTTGTTAAACCACGCTGTTATTTCTACTAGCTGGTGAAAGCAGCTACAAATCAAGAGATGCGTAATCCTGAAGAGAAATCGGAACAGTGCAGAGACGCTTCATGGACTATAAACAAAAGCTCTTCGGGCAAGACATACTATCGGTTTGCTGAATCTGAGTGAGTGATCGGACAGTGTGTGGGGAAGGTAGGTAAAGAATAAAAGGACTTGCATTTATATCGCACCTTTCACGACCATCAGACATCTCAAAGCACTTTACAGCCAATGAAGTACTTTTAACATAGAAACATAGAAAATAGGTGCAGGAGCTGGCCATTCGGCCCTTCGAGCCTGCACCACCATTCAATAAGATCATGGCTGATCTTTCACCTCAGTACCCCTTTTCTGCTTTCTCTTCATACCCCTTGATCCCTTTAGCCATAAGGGCCATATCTAACTCCCTCTTGAATATATCCAGTGAACTGGCATCAACAACTCTCTGCGGCAGGGAATTCCACAGGTTAACAACTCTCTGAGTGAAGAAGTTTCTCCTCATCTCAGTCCTAAATGGCTTACCCCTTATCCTTAGACTGTGTCCCCTAGTTCTGGACTTCCCCAGGGTAGTCACTGTTGTAATGTAAGAATCGCAGCAGCCAATTTGCGCACAGCAGGCTCCCACAAACAGCAATGTGATAATGACCAGATAATCTGTTTTTTTTAAGTGATGTTGATTGAGGGATAAATATTGTCCAGGACACCGGGGATAACTCCCCTGCTCTTCTTCAAAATAGTGCCATGGGATCTTTTACGTCCACGTGAGAGAGCAAACGGGGCCTCGGTTTAATGTCTCATCCTAAAGACGGCACCTCCGACAGTGCGGCGCTCCCTCAGCACTGCACTGAGAGTGTCAGCCTAGATTTTTGTGCTCAAGTCCCTGGAGTGGGACTATGAGCCCACAACCTTCTGACTCAGAGGTGGGGTTGCTACCCACTGAGCCACAGCTGACATGGAGTTTAACATTGCTTGAAGTGAGCAGGCCAACTTGGACAACAAGCACAGGACGGGAAGAAAAATGTTCAAAGTCCACAAGCCCCGTTCAAGGTTGGAGCCTGCGAATAACCAAGAGAGTGGACAATGTGCATCAAGTGGTTAATTCCGGATCCTTTGACAGAGTTAAGAGGGAGCTAGGTCGCTACCTATTGAGAAAAGGATATTAACGGAGATATTAATAGCAGTGCCAGACATTTCCCCATGTGGTGCAGGAATCACAGGCTGCCAGTGCATAGTTTTCAGATATCCCAGTGATACTGCTCCATACGAATGGCCAAGTGGAAAACTTACCTCTTAAGGTTTATTAAAACAAGAGATCATTGGGAGGCGGGGAGGATCGGATGGAGGTGAGGATGATTTCCCCAATGTGTGCTGTGGTAGTTGAGGCTCTCTGTCACCACTGTGCACTTATAAAATGAAGGCCTTTGTATTCTAACTTACCTTAGCTGTGACTGTTTGATGCCTTTATTACAAGAGGATTTGAGTAAAGACCTCTAGCTTCCTGTGTCCTATTGTGTTTCCTTAGAACCCTTACATCCATCTTCATGTTAGCTTTCTTCCTAAACTCTTGATATTCCCAGTTATCAATATCCTGTCTAGTTGGTTTGAGTTTCCTCATTGATCTTCTCAACTGATTATATAAGGCCCTGGTGAGACTGCACCTGGAGTAGTATTAGTCTCCTTACCCAAAGAAGGATATACTTGCCATTGAGGGAGTGCAACGAAGGTTCACCAGACTGATTCCTGGGATGGGGGGATTGTCCTATGAGGAGAGATTGAGCAGACTAGGCCTATATTCTCTAGAGTTTAGAAGAATTGAGAGGTGATCTCATTGAAACATACAAAATTCTAACAGGGATACACAGGGTAGATGCAGAGAGGATGTTTTCCCCTGGCTGGGGAGTCTAGAACCAGAGGTCACAGTCTCAGAATAAGGGGTCAGCCATTTAAGACTGAGATGGGGAGAAATTTCTTCTCTAATAGGGTTGTGTGTCTTTGGAATTCTCTCTCCCAGAGGGCTGTGGATGCTCAGTCGTTGATTTTATTCAAGACAAAGATTGATAGATTCTTGAATATTAAGGGAATCAAGGGATATGGGAATCGGGCGGGAAAGTAGAGTTGAGGTCGAAGATCAGCCATGATTTTATTGAATGGCGGAGCAGACTCGAGGGGCCGAATGGCCGACTCCTGCTCCTAAATGTTATGTTCTTTCAGTGGACGCAGTATTTATTCTGGCTGCTATTTGCCAACTGCAGAACCACAAAAAGCTCAAAGCATAAGTGGCAAAATGTATCAAGATGCAGTTTGCTCTCTCACATGGCTCACCTCGCACAGCACAAATGCATCTTGACATGATGGTACCCGGGGCTCTGCCAGCACTTCGCAGATCAGCCTAACAGAAACAGATAGCAGCATCAGCAATTGCTGCGTGTGAAATGGGTCAGAGTAGATCGGTAATTTCTCTGGACAAGCTGCACTTAGGAAGGGCTTATTGTTCCAGGGAAATGGACTTAGTCAATTGGAAATGTGGAGTGTACTGCCTCAGAATCTTGTGTTGCGGCTAACCTCTGAGAACGCACTTCTCACTTAGGTAGGAAGCTCTCATTTGGCAGCTGATTTGTGCGATACTTCAATCTAAGAGTGCTTGACATTAGGTGCCTGAAATTGTAAAACGGCCATTCCCTAGGGCTAAGATCCTTTACTTTGTTGAGCAGATTTTTTTTAAATCACCATAAAATTTGAGAGAAAAAGGATAATATCTTTCAGAGTGTAGCGATTTTTTGTCAGTTTCTGTCAAGTTTGTCAAATTTACCCAAACTGATCTGAAGCTAATGAGAAGTTGATGGAGCTTTTGCCGAATGATGTGATGAATCGACAAAACCTGCATTAACCGTGTACCAGTGTACCTTTGCCATTAATGATGCATCAAACCTAAACAAAACAACCTGGGCTCTGGCAGCACCGCCCAACCCGCGACCTCTACCACCTCGAAGGACAAGGGCAGCAGGCGCATGGGAACACCACCACCTCCACGTTCCCCTCCCAGTCACACACCATGCTGACTGGGAAATATATCGGCCGTTCCTTCATCGTCGCTGGGTCAAAATCCGGGAACTCCCTCCCTAACAGTACTGTGGGAGCACCTTCACCACATGGACTGCAGCGGTTCAAGAAGGCGGCTCACCACCACCTTCTCGAGGGGCAGTTAGGGATGGGCAAGAAATGCTGGCCTTGCCAGCGACGCCCACATCCCAGGAATTTAAAAAATATATTTTCTTGGATCCTCCAAACTGCATGTTGGGAGTTCAGGCTTCCTCCAGCCACCTTCTAAACATGTGCATCTTAGGGTAACACATTGCAACATGACTCAATAGGGTGGAAATTCAGTCACGCCTCAGTTGGTGTCCCGGGCGGGGTGGTAAATTTTGCGCCGGCAAATGGTTTGTGTCTACCGCCGTAAACTACATCAGCTGGGCCCGGAGTGTGGAGCGGGGTGCTAAGGGAGGCGTTTCACGCTTCTTATAGGGCGCTAGGCCTGGGTGGGGGGCCAGGGGGAGGGAGAAAAAACCCCTGAAAAAACCCACCAAAAACATTCCCAATAAATAACTCATGCCACCACAACATTAATTTAAAAAAAAACAATCACACTTACCCGCGGGCGACATTATTTATTACCTCACTGCGGCTGCTGCAGCTCGGACCGCCCGCTTCCACAGGCGTCCCCACTAGGGGGCGTTACGCAGCTCTACGGGTCGGGCAGCAACCAGAAACCGAGCTGGTGTCGCAACCAAGGACATTGCACATCCAGCTTGCCATTGCAGGGCGGTAATACTCCACGTCCCGCCGATACCAGCACCGAATGTCCCGGCAGGGCGCTGGATGCTGGCCGCCCGGGCGCAAGTGCTTTCCGCCGTCATTGCCGCCCCTCCGGGCCGCTAAGAGGGGAGGCGGAAGACTGAATTTCCAACCCAATGATTCCTAAGCAAGCCCCGATCTTGGCCTAGGATGCCGTTGCGTGTGTGGGTAAACTGTCCACCCATGTGCAGCTCCAGATTTACTGGTTTGTGCCGTTCACACAACGGAATCTGACAGATCTGGAGGCAAGTTGGGGAGAGCAATGTATGGAGTTGGGAGATCTCCATTTGAGCACCAATTTCCATCTGTGACATAAAATCCGGTAACTAACCAACATTCCAAAGAAAACAAAGTGAGGAACCTGTGCACAATCAGGTGACACACGCATGGATCGCTCAGCTTTAAAATATCAGAACCTCTCGTTGGAAAACTTATCACATGCAACATGGCTACATTTCTTATTTATCCGTAGTTTTAAAATTCTCATCCTTGTTTTCAAATCCCTCCATGGCTCACCTCTCCCTATCTCTGTAATCTCCTCCAGTCCCACAATCCCCTGCGCTCCTCCAATTCTGGCCCCTTGCGCATCCTCCATTGACAGCCATGCCTTCAGCAGCCTGGGCCCAAAATGGCAGGAAATCCCTCCCTGAACCACAAGATGTTTCAAGTCAATGCTGAAGTACTCTTTTTTTTCTTTTTAAGTCCAACCAATATTATAAGAGAACTGGGTGGCACAGTGTGCTGGGATGGAGGCTTAGCACCGATGTCGAACTATACCTCCAGACCTCTTCATTTCATAACAACATAAGAAATAGGAGCAGGAGCCCTTCGATCATACAATAAGATCATGGCTGATTTGATCGTGGACTCAGCTCTACTTCCCTGCCCGCTCCCCATAACACTTTTGTTATGTATGCAATAAAGGTTCAAACTGAGTATTGTTTAACTAAGCAAGGTACAACCTTGGCTTTGCTTTATTTAGACCCAAAGTGCCTGACTCACAAAATGGCTGGCCTTTTATACCAGAGCAGCAGCATATGTGTGTTGCTCAGTGGCCTCCAAAAATGGCTACAAACAGCATGTGCATACATGACACCCTTACTCCCTTATCGCTCAAAAATCTGTCTATCTCTGCCTTAAATATATTCAATGACCCAGCCTCCACAGCTCTCTGGGGCAGAGAATTCCATCGATTTACAACCCTCAGAGAAGGAATTCTTACTCATCTCAGTTTTAAATGGGCGGCCCCTTATTCTAAGACTCCGAGTTTTAGTTTCCCCTATGAGTGGAAATTTCCTCTCTGCATCCCCTCATTATCTTATAAGTTTCAATAAGATCACTTCTCATTCTTCTGAACTCCAATTTGCATGGGCCCAACCTACTCAACCTTTCCTCATAAGTCAACCCCCTCATCTCCGGAATCAACCTAGTGAACCTTCTCTGAACAGCCTCCAATGCAAAAATATCCTTCAATAGTTCATCATCATAGACAGTCCCTCGGAATCGAGGAAGACTTGCTTCCACTCTTAAAAATGAGTCCTTAGGTGGCTGAACAGCCCAATACGAGAGCCACAGTCCCCGTCACAGGTGGGACAGACAGTGGTTGAGGGAAAGGGAGGGTGGGACTGGTTTGCTGCACGCTCTTTCCGCTGCCTGCGCTTGATTTCTGCATGCTCTCGGCCACGAGACTCGAGGTGCTCGCCGCCCTCCCGTATGCACTTCCTCCACTTAGGGCGGTCTTTGGCCAGGGACTCCCGGGTGTCAGTGGGGATGTTGCATTTTTTCAGGGAGGCTTTCAGGGTGTCCTTGAAACATTTCCTCTGCCCACCTTTGGCGCGTTTGCCGCGAAGGAGTTCCGAGTAGAGCGCGTGCTTTGGGAGTCTCGCGTCTATATCCTTCAATAGTTAACTGTTGCTAGAACACTGTCCATTCACCTCCGGAACCTGGGTTTGAAAATGATCAGCATGAGAGTCGGCGTCTCAGTGAATTTATTGCACCCTTGTGGGGTTGGTAATCTCGTGGTCCAAAAGTAATCAAATCTTTCCTGGTGTGCCATCGGATGTATACCTCTTTGTAAGTACCACTGAGGCTGCACAAATTCCAATGAATCTCAGATGGCTTCAATGTACGTTAAAACGTCCTGTGTAAGATAGGAAATGCTCCAGGGGCCAGATAATAAATCACTACATCATCGCTTTTCCGAAAATTGCCATCATCAATTTAAGGCAGCGGATCTCAACCAGCCACACCATTACCTGCCGGAACGTGGATACTGTCGGAGATAAACAGAGAAAGGTTGATTTTTTTTTTTGGGTTGCATGCATTGTTGTTCAAAGCTGTGGCGATGTGAAGCTCGAACGGTTTGAAGGGCCGCACAATGGGCGGTGGATTCAGCATCTCTGAAAACAGAGCGATAGAAGACGCCAGATTGTCAGAGAGCACGACGGCCAATTTTCATTTAGCAGCCGACAAAGAATCAGAAGCTTCAATACCGCGAGCGTGGGCCGCAAATCATCACCGTCATAGGCAGTCCCTCGGAACCGAGGAAGACTTGCTTCCACGCTAAAAATGAGTCCTTAGCTGACGGAACAGTCCAATACGGGAACCACAGTCCCTGTCACAGGTGGGACAGATAGTCGCTGAGGGAAGGGGTGGGTGGGACTGGTTTGCCGCACGCTCGTTCCGCTGCCTGCGCTTGGTTTCTGCATGCTGTCGGCGATATGCCATTGTACACCATCTAAGTTGACTCTCCAGTGCGGTGTTGGAAGAGAGCCGTCCTTCAGATGCAAGGTCGATCCAGAGCCCCCACTCCCTGTTTTGGCGTTTCCGGAGGACTATAAAGATCCCATGGTACTGTTCAAAGAAGAGCAGGGGACGTTCCCCATGTTCTGGCCAGCATTCCTGTCCAACCACTCATTCATCGCACTGTCGTTTGTGTGATCATCCTGTGCACAAAATGGCTGCCATGTTTGAAAGAAAGACTTGCATTTCTATAGCGCCTTTCACGACCACCGGACGTCTCATGGTACTTTGCAGACAATGAAGTACTTTTGGATTGTGGTCACTGTTGTAATGTGGGAAACACGGCAGCTAATTTGCGCACAAGCAAACTGAGCCCCGTCTGCTCTCTCAGGTGCACGTAAAAGCTCCCATGGCACTTTTTCGAAGAAGAGCAGGGGAGTTATCCCCGGTGTCCTGGTCATTATCACATTGCTGTTTGTGGGAGCTTGCTGTGCACAAATTAGCTGTCACGTTTCCTACATTAATTACAACAGCGACTACACTTCAAAAGTACTTCATTGGCTGTAAAGCGCTTTGGGACATCCACTGGTCGTGAAAGGCACTATATAAATGCAAGTCTTTCTTTTCTTTTCCTTTCTTTCTTTCTTTTTTGCATGTTTTTCTCTTTCTTTCTCTCCGCTCCTCTCCTTCCCCGAGTATTTTACCTTTTGTGCTTTCCTCTGCATCTGTTGTTCTCCATAAATACGCAGCTGAGCATTTCAATGATCGGAGAACCAGGGTGGCCAATTAATGCTCACAGATCACTCTCTCTTCCTCCATGAGCCAGCAAGCAAAACACATATCTTACATACCTCAGAGAGGGATTAGAGACCCCCATGTTGATTCTGCCTCCACTTCCCTTTCCTCTTAAGTTCAGTTCGTTGCCAAAAAAGTACGGTGATCGTAGTTGTTGAACTCACGCTGCACGATAGGAGTAACGATATAGCTCACACGCTCACATTAAATTCCCTTGTGCCACATCTTAACTCATTTATTTCAAATGGGTTGAAGTTTGTAATAATCGTAGCAGGCTCTGCTGTCTTCAGCGTTGTGTATGCAATAAAGGTACAAACTGAGAACTGTTTAACTGAACAAGGTACACCCTTGGCTCTGCTTTATTACGGCCCAAAGTGCCTGACTCACAAAATGGCTGGCCTTTTATACCAGAGCAGCACCATGTGCGTGCTGCTCAGTGGCCTCCAACAATGACACCATCTAGTGGCTACAAACAGCATGTACATACATGACAAGTGCCAATAATTTGACGTCGCCGGGCTCCATGGTCTCACTTCGAATATCCTTTCTGACACCAGACCCAGCCCAGTGTCACAAGCTCGTTGTAGCTGCTTTGACTCACCAATAAAACTGCCCAGACGAGAAACCGCTTGAGGATGCTGACGTCGCTCGGACGATATATAAGAACGATCTTTCCAGCCTGCGAAGAGATTAGAAACAAACAACTCAAACGAATATCTCGAGCAAAAGAGGTGGGGAGTGTTTGGGGGGGAGGGGAGGGGGGAGTGGGGAGTGGTTGGGGGGGTGGGGGGGCAGGTCCTCAATATTATAACACCGTCATTTGACCTCTGAAATTAGACTTCAAAACAAGCTGAACAGAGGGGATAAAACTCTTTCTCAGAGAAACACTGGGTGCTTCTGTGTGCTTGATCTGTGATCTTGAGTCCACGACCAGATCAGCCATGATCTTATTGAATGGCGGAGCAGGCTCGAGGGGCTAGATGGCCTACTCCTGTTCCTAATTCTTATGTTCTTATGTTCTCATCATCTTTGGCACCAACATTTAGTCCAATTTCAGGAAATCAATGCTCTGATTGTGACTAGGAGAGCCAGTGTGTTCAACAATTCTCCCTCCAATACTCAAACTTTGGTCCCAATCCATGCCAGATGGACAGGATAGAGCTCCTTCTATTTTTTTAAGATTCATTCATAGGATGTGGACATCGCTGGCAAGGTCAGCATTTATTGCCCATCCCTAATTGTCCTGCTAGCCAAGTTCAGGGGGGCAGTTAAAAGTCAACCACATTGACCTATATGGGTCTGGAGTCACATACAGGCCCAGACCGGGTAAGGACGGCAGATTTCCTTCCCTAAAGGAAATTAGTGAACCAGATGGGTTTTTATGACAATCCAATGGTTTCATGGTCACCATTACTTTTTATTCCAGATTTATTTAATTAACTGAATTGAAATTCTCCAGCTGGCATGGTGGGATTTGAACTCATGTCTCTGGATTATTAGTCCAGGCCTCGGGATTACTTGTCTAGTAACATTACCACCAAGCTACCGTTCCTTCTGTCCGATGACTATTAAGTATCCAAAATGAAATCAATGTTGCTGTTTCAAACTCCCAGTACACAGTCACAGGGCTCGAGTCCTTGCAATCACACATTACTTAACTGTTGTTTATCAAACTTATGGTCAAGGGGAGGGAGTGTTGTCTGTGCCAATCTCAGCATAAGGTTTCATCCCTATATATCTCAATGAGCAGAAGCTTTCTCCAATTGAATATTGGGAAGACCGAAGCCATTGTTTTCGGTCCCTGTCACAAACTCCGTTCCCTAGCCCCTGGCTCCATCTCTCTTCCCAACTCCTGTCTGAGGCTGAACCAGACTGTTATCAACCTTGGTCTCATACAGCTCTTTACAATATACATCAATGATTTGGATGAAGGAATAGAGTGTAATATCTCCAAGTTTGCAGATGACACTAAGCTGGGTGGCGGTGTGAGTTGTGAGGAGGATGCTAAGAGGCTGCAGGGTGACTTGGACAGGTTAGGTGAGTGGGCAAATGCATGGCAGATGCAGTATAATGTGGATAAATGTGAGGTTATCCACTTTGGGGGCAAAAACTCGAAGACAGAATATTATCTGAATGGTGGCAGATTAGGAAAAGGGGAGGTACAACGAGACCTGGGTGTCATGGTTCATCAGTCATTGAAAGTTGGCATGCAGGTACAGCAGGCGGTGAAGAAGGCAAATGGTATGTTGGCCTTCATAGCTAGGGGATTTGAGTATAGGAGCAGGGAGGTCTTACTGCAGTTGTACAGGGCCTTGGTGAGGCCTCACCTGGAATATTGTGTTCAGTTTTGGTCTCCTAATCTGAGGAAGGACGCTTTTGCTATTAAGGGAGTGCAGCGAAGGTTCACCAGACTGATTCCCGGGATGGCTGGACTGACATATGAGGAGAGACTGGATCAACTGGGCCTTTATACATCGGAGTTTAGAAGGATGAGAGGGGATCTCATAGAAACATATAAGATTCTGACGGGACGGGACAGGTTAGATGCTGGTAGAATGTTCCCGATGTTGGGGAAGTCCAGAACCAGGGGACACAGTCTTCGGATAAGAGGTAGGCAATTTAGGACTGAGATGAGGAGAAACTTCTTCACTCAGAGAGTTGTTAACCTGTGGAATTCCCTGATGCAGAGAGTTGTTGATGCCAGTTCATTGGATATATTCAAGAAGGAGTTAGATATGGCCCTTACGGCTAAGGGGATCAAGGGGTATGGAGAGAAAGCAGGAAAGGGGTACTGAATGGTGGCAGATTAGGAAAAGGGGAGGTGCAACGAGACCTGGGTGTCATGGTTCATCAGTCATTGAAAGTTGGCATACAGGTACAGCAGGTGGTGAAGAAGGTAAATGGTATATACTTATCTTTATTTGTATTTACAGTCGACGGAAGATCATTGACCTGAAACACTAACTCGGTTTCTCTCTCCGCAGATGCTGCCTGACCCGCTGAGTGTTTCCAGCATTTTCGGTTTTTATTTCACATGACTCTAGTCTGGACTGACTATCAAGTTGCAGTTTAAGTAAAGGGGTTTTGCTCGTTCTTGTTGAATATAGAGCTGAGTAAATGGGAGCGATCACAGGACAGCAATCGATCTCGAGGACTCGATGACGCAAACCTAGTTTACAATCTTCATCTGAACCCAAGATTCAATTATTGCTTTGAAAATCATGTTGCCCCTTTAAAATGATGTTCAGTTATAATTTTGTACAGTATTTCTTTATCTAGTTCTGGGCTGAGTGCCAATGTACTCCATGTCATTGGCGTGTGCAGATATTCACACTACAGGATTAATGATCGTGACGTCAATACTACAAGCTTATTGAGAAATAATTAGCAGTTGATGAACAAGAGAACCCATAGCTAGAATATAATGCATTCCATTAATTGCTTCTCTATCTTTAGTTTAACTCTCCAGTAGATGCTTGACTTTACCTGCCCTCCCCTCTCCTCCCTTATAGTTGGTAACCATCTGAGTCAGAAGGTTGTGGGTTCAAGGCCCACTCCAGAGATGTGAGCACATAAATCCAGGCTGACAATCCAGTGCAGTGCTGAGGGAGTGCTGCACTGTTGGAGGTGCCATGTTTTGGATGAGACGCTAAACTGAGGTCCCGTCTGCTCTCTCATATGACACTATTTCTAAGAAGAGCGGGGGAATTATCCCCAGTGTCCTGGACAATATTTATCCCTCAATCAACATAACAAAAACAGATTATCGGGTCATTATCACATTGCTGTTTGTGGGAGCTTGCTGTGCTCAAATTGGCTGCTGCGTTTCCCACATTACAACAGTGACTACACTCCAAAAGTACTTCATTGGCTGTAAAGTGCTTTGAGACATCCGGTGGCCGTGTTAGGTGCTATATAAATGCAATTCTTTTTTTAATGCTCACTTACTTTCTCTTTTAGTGACTTTCTGATCATCAAAGTAAAAGATTTAGAAAAGGGAACTTTCTTCTATTTTTTGTGTCTAGTTTCAGTATAATGCACACCCAGATTGGGAGCTGGTATTTATATTGCACCTCACTACTCTCTCATGGTGTCCCGATAGATTACTTTTCAAGTACAGTCACTGTTTTGTAGGCAGTTTGCATACTGCAAGACCCCACAAACTGCAAATGAATTGCATCAGATATACGGCACAGAAACAGGCCGTTCGGCCCAACCAGTCGATGCCGGCGTTTATGCTCCACTCGAGCCTCCTCCTGTCTTTCCTCATCTAAATCTATCAGCATAACCCTCTATTTCCTTCTCCCTCATATGCTTGTCTAACCTCCCCTTAAATGCATCGATACTATTCACCTCAACCACTCCCTGTGGCAGCGAGTTCCACATTCTCACCACTCTCTGGGTAAAGAAGTTTCTTCTGAATTCCCTGTTGGTTTTCTTGGTGACTATCTTATATTGATGGCCTCCTGTTATGCTCTTTCCTACAAATGGACACATTTTCTCTGCATCCACTCTATCAAAACCTTTCAGAATTTTAAAGACCTCTATTAGGTCACCCCTCAGCCTTCTATTTTTGTGAATGAGTAGTGTTGGTTGAGGTAGGACTGCTGGCCAAGATACCAGGAGAACTCCCTGCTCTTTTTCCAATAGTGCCGTGGGATTTTTAACATTTGCTTGGACCAGCCTTGGTTTCCACACCTGACAATGCAACACTCCTGCAATGTCAGCCCTGTCCCTGGGCTCAGGTTAATAGCAGGGCTGGAACCCACAGCCTTCTGACATAGAGACGGGAGTAAGTAAAAATGTCGCTATACTAAACTAATAATCAGAGAAGAATTTGCGATATTGTAAGCATGTTTATGAAGATTTTCACTAGTCATTAATTCAACTGAAATTGTGAGCAAGTTCCATTTACGACTTTACTGGAAATGCTGAGATAGCTAGGACATACGGCACAGAAACAGGCCATTTGGCCCAACCAGTCCATGCCGGTGTTTATGCTCCTCTCCTCCCATCTTATCTTAAATAAATCTATCAGCATAACCCTCTATTCCCTTCTCCCTCATATCTAGCCTCCTCTTAAATGCATCTATACTATGCTTAGACAATCTTCAGAAATGCAATTTCCTGAGAAAGTGGGGTGGACCTTTTTAAACTCACATTCACCAGTGTAACTCTTGCCCACAAGCTTAGAAAAGCACCCATTACTGTATCAACGTGATGCATTGATTTCCTGTCTGCTTTCTGCAAAACACGCACAACCAGAATCCACAAATAAAATGCTTTTATAGCCACACCTACGTATTAAGGGCTTCAGTATAAGACACCATCTCCATTTCAGAGACGCAGGTGACAATAACCGAGATGGTGTTGCAGAAGGGAAGTCGAGCACAATGCCCAGAAACGAGGGATCCGGGATCCTATTGAAGACTGAGGACTTCACGGGCTAGATTTTCGGCTTTGCTGATTTCCGGGCGGTAATGGCGGCGGGGCGGTAAAGTTTGCGCCCGGGAACAGTTTGCGCTTCAGTCAGCAAAATTGGACAGCTGTGCCCCGAATGTGGGGCGGAGCGCTAAGGGAGGCGTTCCACATCGCTCTCAGGGCGCTAGGCCGGCTGAGCATGGGAAAATCCGGCCTCGGAGCACCCTGAGAGGGGCCTGGGGAGAAAAAAAAAAACCCTGAAAAAACCCCACCAAAAACATTCCTGATCTATCGCCCAATGCCACCACAACATAAATTGCAAAAAAAAAAAGAAAAAGCAACCACGCTTACCTGAGGTGGACATTACTTACCTCACTGCTGCCGGTATAGGTCAGTCTGCCCGTTTTCCCAGGCGGTCCCAGCAGGGGGCGCTGCGGGGTGTACAGGAGTCCAAAATCGAGCCGGTGTCACAAACAGGGGCGTTGCACACCGGCTCATCTCTTCCGAGTGGTACTGCTCAGCGCCCCGGCAAAACCGGCCCCAAAAAACCCCCGTGGGGCGCTGGAGGCTGGCCGCCCGCCGAGAAGAGTTAACCGTCGCCATTGCTGCCGCTCCGGGGCGACAACAGAGGCGGACATCACTGGAAAATTCAGCCCCACATCTTTAGAACAACACTTCTTCCAAGGCCAAGCCTGTGCAAGCCAGGGGATCTCGTGAAATAGATGTAGCAGCACATCACCCACGGTAGATCTGTGCTGATCTTCCACCATACATCACATCTTTCAGCTGCCAGAAACTGGCTCAATACATCAGATTGTCCAATGTCAATGAAACAGAGGAGTTTGAGCTCGCTCAGGAGAATATTGCAACAGTGGCACATGTAACACACAAACATGGTTGTACATTATCCACCTCCATGGCCTCACTCCTCCCTATCTCTGTAATCTCTTTCAGCCCTACAACTCTCTGCGATCCTCCAAATGTGACCTCTTGACCACAATTATAATCGCTCCACCATTGGCGGCCGTGCCTTAAGCTCTGGAATTCCCTCCTTAAACCTCTCCGCCTCTCGACCTCTTCCCCCTCCTTTACGATGCTTCTTAAAACCTACCTCTTTGATCAAGCTTTTGGTCACCTGCCCTAATATCTCCCTATGTGGCTCGGTGTTAGATTGTGTTTGATAACACACCTGTGAGGCGCCTTGGGACGTTTAACTACGTTAAAGGAGCTACATAAATGCAAGTTGTTGTTACAGGGTGGGACTTTCCTGGACCAATGTTTCTCTTTCTCCATTAACAGTCTGTTGGCTTCAAAGTAGTTGTTGCCATGGCAGATTTCTGCTCACGCCTCATGCTTCATTTGACATAATTTGGAGAAGTCCATTATTTTGAATATTAATTGTTACGGTTCGAAAATGTTGTAGTAACAGGAAGTACACCTTAAAAAAAACAAAGGAGGCGAAGCTTGCTAGGCCCCAGACCTTTCTGAAACCATACTTGATGATTCCCTGTGGCAGTGAACATGGGAGGCAAGACCCATTGTAGTCTTCAAGTGGAGTGAGACCGGAGGTCAGGGCAGAATTGAGCCAGGACAGACACATATGTTTGCAACAACAATAACAACTTGTATTTATATAGCACCTTTAACGTAGTGAAATATCCCAAGGTATATTATGGATGGAGTATAAAAGCAGGGAAGTCTTGCTCCAGCTATATAAGGTATTGGTGAGGCCACACCTGGAATACTGCGTGCAGTTTTGGTTTCCATATTTACGAAAGGATATACTTGCTTTGGAGGCAGTTCAGAGAAGGTTCACCAGGTTGATTCCGGGGATGAGGGGGTTGACTTATGAGGAAAGGTTGAGGAGGTTGGGCCTCTACTCATTGGAATTCAGAAGAATGAGAGGTGATCTTATCGAAACATATAAGATTATGAGGGGGCTTGACAAGGTGGATGCAGAGAGAATGTTTCCACTGATGGGGGAGACTAGAACTAGAAGGCATGATCTTAGAATAAGGAGCCGCCCATTTAAAACGGAGATGAGGAGAAACTTCTTCCCTCAGAGGGTTGTAAATCTGTGGAATTCGCTGTCTCAGAGAGCTGTGGAAGCTGGGACATTGAATAAATTTAAGACAGAGATAGACAGTTTCCTAAACGATAAGGGGATAAGGGGATATGGGGAGCGGGCGGGGAAGTGGACCTGATTCCATGATCAGATCAGCCATGATTTTACTAAATGGCAGAGCAGGCTCGAGGGGCCGTTTGGCCTACTCCTGTTCCTATTTCTTATGTTCTTATGTTCTTAAAAAATAAAAAAATTTACACTAAGCCGCATAAATAGAAATTAACGCAGGTCAAAGAGGTAGGTTTTAAGGAGCGTCTTGAAGAAGGTAAGAGAGGTAGAGAGGAGGAAAGGTTTAGGGAGGGAGTTCCAGAGCTTGGGGCCCAGGCAGCTGAAGGCACGGCCACCGATGGTTGAGCGATTATAATCAGGGATGCTCAAGAGGCAGAATTTGAGGAGTGCAGACAGCTTGGGGGAGGGGGTTGTGGGGCTAGAGATTACAGAGATAGGGAGGGGCGAGGCCATGGAGGGATTTTAAAATAAGGATGAAAATTTTGAAATCGAGGTGTTGCTTAACCCAGAATCAATGTAGGTCAGCGAGCACAGGGGTGATGAATGAGCGGGACTCAGTGCGAGTTAGGACACGGGCAGCCGAGTTTTGGATCATCTCTAGTTTACATAGGGTAGAATGTGGGAGGCCAGCCAGAGGTGCATTAGAATAGTCAAGTCTAGAGGTTACAAAGGCATGAATGAGGTCTTCAGCAGCGGATGAGCTGAGGCGGGGCGGAGGCGGGCGATGTTACGGACATTGAAATAGGCGGTCTTAGTTATGCTGCGGACATGTGGGCGAAAGCTAATTTCAGGGTCAAATATGACACCAGGGTTGCAAACAGTCTGGTTCAGCCTCAGACAGACACAAGTTGGGGAGAGGGATAGAGTCAGTGGCTAGGGAATGGAGTTTGTGGCAGGGACCGAAAACAATGGTTTTGGTCTTCCCAACATTTAATTGGAGAAAATTTCTGCTCATCACTTTTAACTGTAAAGTTGTACATTCTGACCCTTTTTTTTGGACATGTTACTTTGTTTTTTTTAATTATTATTTATAGTGAAAAAGCAAAACTTTGAAAAATTTGGGAAGCAGAGAAATAGAGTTGGTTGGTGCTAAGGTGTTTTTCTGCAGTATAAACTGAGGAGCTGGGAGATGCAAAACTGAAGTGCTACAGCGCCACCATTGGAAGAAGGGTGCAATTACAACATGACAAGTTTACATAGAGTGTTTCCTTTTTAAATATAGACATAGGAAATCACAATAGGGAAATGTTGACACAAATGCATGACATCCAGAAGGAGAGTTTGTAGACCGGAAGTGCGTAGATAGATGATGCCATGGTGCAATGATTTAAGATTAAGATTTTTATTTTACTACGTTAGTGTTAGTTGTGACTCAGTGGGCAGCACTCTCGTCTCTGAGTCAGAAGGTTGTGGGTTCAAGTCCCACTCCAGAGACTTGAGCACATAAATGTATGGCGACACTCTAGTGCAATGCTGAGGGAGTGCCGCACTGTCGGAGGTGCCCCTCTTTCAGATGAGACGTTAAACCGAGGCCCCTTCTGCTCTCTCAGGTGGACGTAAAAGATCCCACGGCACTATTTCGAAGAAGAGCAGGGGAGTTATCCCCGGTGTCATTAACAATATTTATCTCTCTACCAACGTAACAAAAAAACAGATTATCTGGTCATGATCACATTGCTGTGTGTGGGAGCTTGTTGTGTGTGCGCAAATTGTCTGCTGCGTTTCCTACATTACAACAGTGACTACACTCCAAAAGTACTTCATTGACCGGAAAGTTCTCTGAGACATCCGGTGGTTGTGAAAGGCGCTATATAAATCCAAGTCTTTCTTTTTTTCACGTCCACTCTCTAACTCCAAGGAAGTTATTGACCTTGGAAACAAAACCCTGACCTGTTCAATAAAGAATAAAATAAAACAGAATTGTCTCGAGAACTTTTTGTGGCCAGGAGGAATCTGCCAAATTCTCCTGATAAAACTGTCCAAACTCATTTCACTTAGGACTTTTACACCCATTAGAATAACTGGATCTTCATCTCATCATACATCTTAGCTTTAATCAATGAAAGAAGTTTGCAGAGTTCACCGTGTTCTCTCAACTATAGACAAGAAAACCCACAAGGCCCTCACGCGTTGAGTACCTAAAGAGCTACATGAATTTAAGAAGGTCGATCAAGTTCAAGCATGGTGTTCATAGGTTCAATTACATAGATTATGCCTCACTAAAGGGAATGGTAGCATAGCGCTCTACTCGGAGCTCCTACATGGCAAACGAGCCAAAGGTGGGCAGAGGAAACATTACAAGGACAACCTCAAAGCCTCCCTGATAAAGTACAACATCCCCACCGACACCTGGGAATCCCTGGCCAAAGACCGCCCTAAACGGAGGAAGTGCATCCGGGAGGGCGCTGAGCACCTCGAGTCTCATCGCCAAGAGCATGCAGAAATCAAGCGCAGGCAGCGGAAGGAGCGTGCGGCAAACCTGTCCCACACACCCTTTCCCTCAACGACTATCTGTCCCACCTGTGACAGGGACTGTGGTTCTCGTATTGGACTGTTCAGCCACCTAAGGACTCATTTTAAGAGTGGAAGCAAGTCTTCCTCGATTCCGAGGGACTGCCGATGATGATGATGTTGGGTAATTGTGATACAGTCTTACAACATCACTAAAGCTCACATACACAAGATGGCTCCAGCACATCGCGCGGCTTTTATTGTATTTCCATCAACAGTTGCATTACCACAGAAGTGCACTAGGTGGAGCAGTGGTCCACTAAGGGAGCTGTACATTACAGTAATGTTACTGGGCCCGTAATCCAGAGACAAATGACCAAATGCCATCACAGCAACTGGGGACTTTAAATTCAGGTAATTAAATAAATCTAGAAGAAATAGAAAAAAAGCTAGTAATGGTGACCATGAAACTATCGGATTGGCGTAAAAAACACCATCAGGTTCGCTAATGTCTTTTAGGGAAGGAAATCTGCCGTCCTTACCCGGTCTGGCCACTATGTGACTCCAGACCCACAGCAACGTGGTTGACTGAAATGGTGGCTCACCACCCCTTTCTCAAGGGCAATTGGGGATGGGCAATAAATACCGGCCTTGCCAGCGACGCCCACATCCCATGAACAAATAAATTTAAAAAAATTAAACCCCCATTAGGTAATGACGTTTAAACATCTTCCAAACAGATGCTGGGCACAGCTTTTGAATACACCTGGGGAAATTTCCCCATTAAGATATTATCGGCGCGAGGCATAACTAGCCTATGGCGAGTGTGCTGCCCACTGAGCCACAGCTGACTCCAGGAATGTGCAGAAGTCCCAAAAGAGGCTGCATTTCCAGAGTACCCCCTTATTATTCCACATCCAGGCTGGGCCAGAGTGCCTCTGATTCATAGAAACAAAGAAAATAGCTGCAGGAGTAGGCCATTTGAACCTGCACCACCATTCAATATGATCATGGCTGATCATGCTGATTCACGCTCATTGAGGTCCCCTGGGCCTTTATTCACTGGAGTTTAGAAGGATGAGAGGGGATCTCATAGAAGCATATAAAATACTGACGGGACTGGACAGGCTAGATGCGGGAAGAATGTTCCCGATGTTGGGGAAGTCCAAAACCAGGGGACACAGTCTTAGGATAAGGGGCAGGCCGTTTAGGACTGAGATGAGGAGAAACTTCATCACTCAGAGAGTTGTTAACCTGTGGGATTCCCTGCCGCAGAGAGTTGTTGATGCCAGTTCATTGGATATATTCAAGAGGGACTTAGATATGGCCCTTACGGTTAAGGGGATCAAGGGGTATGGAGAGAAAGCAGGAAAGGGGTACTGAAGGAATGATGAGCCATGATCTTATTAAATGGTGGTGCAGGCTCGAAGGGCCGAGTGGACTACTCCTGCACCTATTTTCTATGTTTCTATGACTCAAAGTGATGTCTTTGATCTAGTGCAATAGAAAAATGCTCCACGCAAACATTCCCCACACCCGTTCCAGCTGTGAGTATTTTCGAATGGGAGTGACGGGTGGAATGATAGCTCGAGCGATTTGGGGAGGGTTTGAGGCCGTCTGTGTGTTCCAGCTCGTGTTGGTGAAGGTGCAAACAGCACATGGCCAGCAGCTGTTGGCGAGGCCCGGCCCCGATCATCAATCACACAACATTTCACCACCAACACTCACAACTTCCAAACCAAGTCACAACAGCATGAACAGCATCCATTTCACCGAGCTCCTTTATAACAGGGTGCTGACTGATACACTTCAGCTTTCTGCAAGGGCAGTCAATTCAAAGTATTTCCCTGCGAATGGTGGCGGGAGGCAGCTGCCCCCTTTGCTCCCTGGTTAAGTTTGTCAGAAATCCAACCATTGTTGGGGAACAACTCTTCAGCATCTTTTCCAAACTCTGCAGTGACTATGATAGAGTCATTACTATTACGGCACAGAAAGAGGCCATTTGGCCCAACGAGTCCATGCCGGACTGAGAGTACGAAGTTTCAAATTATTGAAAGTCTGTGTTGCATTTTTCATTTGCCTGTTTTTTTGGGGGAGAATGGGGGGCTTGGGGGGGGGGGGTGGTGGTGGGGGGAGACGATTTTCAAGATCAGGTATTTTGCTAGCGATCCGAAGAATGAAAGACTTGCATTTATATAGCGCCTTTCACAACCACCGGACCTCTCAAAACATTTTACAGCCAATGAAGTACTTTTGGAGTGTAGTCACTGTTGTAATGTGGGAAACGCAGCAGCCAATTTGCGCACAGCAAGCTGCCACAAACAGCAATGTGATAATGACCAGATAATCTGTTTTTGTGATGTTGATTGAGGGATAAATATTGGACCCAGGGCACCGGGGATAACTCCCCCCGCTCTTCTTCGAAATAGTCTCATGGGATCTTTGAGAGGACAGACGGTTAACGTCTCATCCGAAAGACGGCACCTCCGACAGTGCAGCACTCCCTCAGCACTGCCCTGGGAGTGTCAGCCTGGATTTTTGTGCTCAAATCCCTGGAGTGGGACTTGAACCCACAACCTTCTGACTCTGAGGCGAAGGTGACACTGCTGCACAGAGTTATTTTACCCCTGGGAGCTTTCGAGTCTGATTAGCCAGAAAGTTTAGTAAATATACTGATGGATGTAAAATGCATTCTTTTAAAACCAAACTGAGAGAATGTGTTTTTCTTCGTAATTAACGACCTGCTAAAAAATCGGAAAGAATGTGTTGCTGGAGATATGTGGTTGTTGAGAATACAATTTTGTTAACAGGTCATTAATTTCAGAGAAAACTGGCCATTTATTGTAAGAGAAACTTAATCTCGGACTGAAGGACTAAGTCTTAAATAAGTCAACAAGCGAGAGAACAGAACAAAGAGAGAGAGCGAGTCAGAAACTGTAATGATTCCAAGTGTCCCATTTGTGTTTAAATCACTCGCTTATATTTATTGTTCCTGATTTGGAAAACAGTACAGTTGTGGCAGTGTATACGGTTAGTCGCATCCATTTCGATTCTCCCATTTATTTAAAAGACATATGAGACAAGTAGCACGGCCTGAGGGTGGGTGAGGGGTGCGAGGGGGGGTTGAGGGGTATGGGGGGGGGTGAAGGGGGTCTGGGGTATGGGGGGGGTGAGGGGTATGGGGGGTGAAGGGGGTCTGGGGTATGGGGGGGGTGAGGAGTATGCGGTGTGAGGGGTGAGAGGGGTATTTGAAGGGTATGAAGGGTGGTAAGGGGGGTGAGGTGCGAGGGGGGCGAGGGGGGGGCGAGGGGGGAGCAAGGGGGGCTGAGGATGTGCGAGGGGGGTGAGGGGGCGAGGGGGGGTGAGGATGTGCGAGGGGGGTGAAGGTGGGCGAGGGGGGTGAGGGTGGGCGAGGGGGGCTGAGGATGTGGGAGGGGGTGAGGGTGGGCGAGGGGGGCGAGGGGGGGTGAGGAGGTGCGAGGGGGGTGAGGGGGGGGCGAGGGGGGGTGAGGGGGGCTGAGGATGTGCGAGGGGGGTGAGGGTGGGCGAGGGGGGTGAGGGGGGTGAGGATGTGCGAGGGGGGTGAGGGGGGGCGAGGGGGGCGAGGGGGTTGAGGGGGGGCGAGGAGGGCTGAGGGGGGGCGAGGGGTATGTGAAGGGTATGAAGGAGGGTGAGGGGTATGGTGAGGGGTATGGGGGGGCTGAGGGGTGTGAGGGGTGTGCAATGACGAGGCTGTCGGGGTGGGGTGCTAATTTAAAAAAAAACATAACATATTTAAAATTAATCAAAATGGAAGTTAATTCATTATTTAAAACAAAACATTACATTTTTGAAAAATAAATGTAAATATTTTAAAGGATCGGAAACCTCCGACCAGACATTCTGGGCCTATATTTGTAGCGTTTGAACCCACGACCTTCTGATACAGGTGCAAGCACTACCAAGCTAAGTCGAACGGTAATAATCCAAGGATAAATTCCAAGTTCATGTCAAAGGCAAACAAGAAATAAAATGTCTGAGCCGTAACTGTGGAAATACAATCTTTTAAAAAGCTGATGTACTTGGAGTTAAAAGCTGCCAAAGTGTACTTTCAATATTCTGTGGTTAACGGATGCAACACACAGTACTTTGCAACAGATACTCTCTCTGGAGCTGGGTATTATGCACGGGAAATCTGCATGTAACACACGTCACAAATTTCTTAATTCATTAACTGCCTCCTTAAGCTTTCAGACTCGTGGAAAAACTCGTGAATAATCACCTTTCCCAGTTGCTTTGTGCCATGAATGTGACCAAGGAGCTTCTAAATTAGAGCAAGAAAGGAAAAAGAAAGACTTGCATTTATATAGCGCCTTCCATGACCTCAGGAAACATATATGATTATGAGGGGGCTTGACAAGGTGGATGCAGAGAGGATGTTTCCTCTGATGGGGGAGACTAGAACCAGGGGGCATAATAGAATAAGGGGCCGCCTATTTAAAACTGAGATGAGGAGGAATTTCTTCTCTCAGAGGATTGTAAATCTGTGGAATTCGCTGCCCCAGAGAGCTGTGGAGGCTGGGTCATTGAATATATTTAAGACAGAGATGGACAGTTTCTTAACCGATAAGGGGATAAGGGGTTATAGGGGGCGGGCAGGAAAGTCCATGATCAGATCAGCCATGAGCGTGTTAAATGGCAGAGCAGGCTCGAGGGGCCGTATGGCCTAGTCCTGCTCCTATTTCTTATGTTCTTATGTAGGATGTCCCAAGGACCTTTACAGCCAATTAAATGCTATTTTGAAGTGTTGTAATGTAGGAAACGCGGCAGCCAATTTGCGCGGACTGTTGCCAGCATTTTTGTTTTTATTTCAGATTTTCAATAGCCGCAGTATTTTGCGTTTGGGTTAGTTATGGGCAAGGGCCTCTTTGTCCTACCAGGAGGAGTTCATTGGCTGCCGACTATGGACGTACATGCCAGTTTGGTTTAGTGGATGGAATTCTCGCCTCGAAGTTGGACGGTTATGGTGTTGAGCCTCACACCACGACTCGAGCACATATTCTGGACTGACCACTTCACTCAGAGGTGCTCCATTTCTGGTGAAAACCAACGTTCTACCTGCCTTTTCAGACGGCTCCATACAAAGACAAGCAGCACAGTTTCCTGCGTGGCCAACATCCCTGGGTCAGCCGTGGCTTAGTGGGTAGCACACTCACTTCTGAGTTTCAAGGCTGTGGGTTCAAATCCAACTCCAGGGACCTGAGCACAAAATCCAGGCTGACACTCCCAGCACCGAGGGAGTCCAACACTGTCAGAGGTGCTGTCTTTTGGATGAGACATTAAACCGAGGCCCCCGTCTGCTCTCTCAGATGGACGTTTCAAAGAAGAGCAAGACAGTTCTCCCCGGTGTCCTGGGCCAATATTTATCCCTCAATCAACACAACAAAAAAACAGATTATCTGGTCATTATCACACTGCTGTTTGTGGGAGCTTGCTGAGCGCAAATTGGCTACCGCATTTTCTAAATTACAACAGTGACTAAACTTCAAAAGTACTTCATTGGCTGTAAAGCGCTTTGGGACATCTGATGGTCATGAAAAGGCGCTATATAAATGCAAGTCTTTCTTTCAATTAATACCACAATACAGATGGTCAATAACTAGTCATTCAGTGTTGTTTGTGGAACACAGAATGGTGACATAAGGCAATTCGTTGTGTGAAGGATTTTGAGACGTTTTGAAGTGATAAGATGGTATATAAATGCAAGTATCATTATCTCACTGCTGTTGGCTTGAGTTCACTAGTACAGGTACAACGTCTCAAACCGGCTGTCCAAAAACCGGCCATTTTTGAGAAAATCCCATCTGATATTCAGTAAAATAAAATCCGGAATTATTGTCCAAAAACCGGCGGGCCAGACTAGTTAATCAGCTTCGCCGCTATGTTTTAAATGGTGTGAGATCGTTCCGAGCCTTGCCCAAAGACCCTCGACCCTGCCTGACCCAGCCCGATCCCACGCCAACCTCGGTACTTTGTCTGTCTCGGTCGCAAACGCATGCTCTTGATTTTCTTGTCCGAAATCCAGGAAAAATCCAAAAACCGGCATGGACTCAGTGTCGAGGTTGCTGGATTTGGGACGTTGTATCCTGTCGGAGGCTTTTAAAAGTGTTTGGAGACAGAAAACTCTTCAGCTTTGAAAGTAAGGTTCAAAACCTAGAGGCAGCTAAAGGTGTATGGAGGATGCAGCCTTAAATCTGCTTGTCAGCTTCCCTGGCTGTGGCCATTATAATGCCTCGAACGCAAGTCTCCCAATTCAAGGCACCGTTAACTGCTTTTAAACTACCCTAGGCTCCTATGGGTAAATATATTCTTTTTTGCTTCTTGTGACAATTGAATGAAAGCCTTTTAGCAAAGACTGAGGGGCTGTCTCTTTAAGGAATTCTCCCTTGTACCTCTCTCTCCACACTCTAGCTGATGTGCAGGGAATTCGCAATCAGACCCAGTGACAACAGGAGGCAGCTGTAGCCAATTGGGAATCTCGTGTAGACAACATAGCTGTTAATGTGCATTGAGTGGAAATATGAGACATTCCCAGGAACATTTTCCTTGGCCTTGTTCACACAGCTGTGTCGACTTCAAGGTGACCATAAGTGAGTATTGTCAATGTAATTAAATGAAGTGTTTATGGTCAACGGCCAATTATTTCTCAAAAGCCAAATATTTCTAATTCACCCATTAAATGACTAAACTTCCCAACCAACTGCTGAAGCACGTACTGTTCTTGCACACAGAGAAAGCAAATAGTTCTGAGGCAGGAATTATCTTTGACTCCATGCAAAACACAATTGTAGAAGGCACGTCAGAAAAGCCACAAGAAAACTTAGCACATGAATGGTGTTGTGGCATCTTAAAACAGGCAAAACTGGCCGACAGAACTAGCCACCAAATTCCAACCGCGGAATCGCTTCTGGCATTTGGAGGGGCTGGGTACAACCGTGACCCCCGGCCTGCGAGCACTATCGGAGCAGGCCAGGGAGCGCAAGGAGCAGCTTGGTGGTACTCGCCAGGGAGCAGGAGAGCAACGGCAGTGAAGAGGGACATCACCAAGATCCAGGTCGGTGATTGGAGCGTGGGCAGGTACAGCAGGAGCAACGAGGTCGGGGCGAAGGAGCGGCGAGAGACTGTAGAGGGATGTGACCGGGGCCCAGGAGAGGCGAGGGCCCAGGGGCAGCACGGGCCCAGCCCACACTGCGATGTGTGCGCGCACTGGGTCCGTGCAGCAGAGCTGGTCTCCAGTCGTCCTGGTTAACCCTTGCCACTGGACCAAGACCTCGCTCTGTCAAGCCCGTGTGGTGGCTGGTGTGCAACGGTCACCCCACGTTAAAAAAAATCCACGCGCAGGCATCTTCCACCCTTCAGGATGTAGTTCAGGATCTGGAATTTTAGGTCCATCATGGAAACACCTGTGAGCTTTTTGACGTGGAAGCAAGTCATCCTCGATTCGAGGGACTGCCTATGATGATGATGTTGATGTACAATTTCAATCTGAAATGGCTTCCATTATAGATCAAAGTCTTTCAAACACTAACACAAAAGCAAAATACTGCGGGCGCTGGAATCTGGAATAAAAACAGTAAAATGCTGGAAATCTCAGCGGGTCAGGCAACATCTGTGGAGAAAGAAACAGAGTTAACGTTTCGGGTTCACGTTAACTCCACTTCCTCTCCACAGATGCTGTCTGACCGGCTGAGATTTCCAGCATTTTCTGCTTTTATATCTTTCAAACACTCGCTGACTTCGAAATCGCGCTGTGCGACATTAGGAGAAATGTGAGAATGCGTTTGTGAGAAGCTCTTATCGCTGCTGCCTGAATGAAGGCGCCAACCATTTCAAATGGACTAAAAACAGAAAATGCTGGAAATACTCAGGGTCGATGGCCCTGACTCTGTGTCTCTCTCCACAGATGCTGCTTGGCCCGCTGATTATTTCCAGCGTTTTCTGTTTTTATTTCAGATTTCCAACATCCGCAGTATTTTGCTTTTGATTTAAAATGGACTGACGGACGATTTTGTTTACTGCTTACGGGGCATTACTGGGACAAAATGTGTGTCTGAATAACAATAGTCACTGTTTTTCACAACATAACTGTATGTGTGGAACACTTTGCTGTGAGAAGGTATTATGTAGCCTCCTTCAACCCAACAACCCCCCGAGATGTCTGCACTCCTCAAATTCTGCCCTCTTGAGCATCCCTAATTATAATCGCTCAATCATTGGTGGCCGTGTCTTCTGTTGCCTGGGCCCTAAGTTCTGGAACTCCCTCCCTAAACCTCTCTGCCTCTCTCCCTCTCTTTCCTCCTTCAAGACGCCCCTTGAAACTTACCTCTTTGACCAAGCTTTTGGTCATCTGCCGTAATTTCTTTTTGTGTGTCTCGGTGTCAAATTTAATTTTGGCTTAAAACACTCCTGTGAAGCACCTTGGGATGTTTTACTACATTAAAGGCACTATATAAATACAAGCTGTTGTTAAATAAATGCAAGTGCATGTCTGTTAATAAAGGCATACAACCCAAGTTCAACCTATTTGCATTGTGGGGTTCTTTTTTTGGGGTGTTTTATTATTAATTCTGTCCTGTGATCGCAGCACAGAAACGGACGGGGCTGTGGTAAAAATAGTTCTGTGATCAGAGTGTCACGACATATGGAGCAATCACTTTTCACTAACAGTGACACTAATGTTTTAAAATACAATTTATACAGTTGCATGTTTAGCCATGAACTCATTGAATGGCGGTGCAGGTTCGAAGGGCCGAGTGGCCTACTCCTGCACATATTTTCTATGTTTCTATGTTTCTAAACAGAGATATAGAATTGAAAAGTGGGGAAGTTATGCCAAACCTAATTCGAACCCTGGTTACATCACACTTAAGAGCACTGTATACAGTTCTGGTCTCCATATTATAAGAAGGATATAGAGGCACTGGAGAGGGAGCAGAGATTTACAAAAATGATACCAGAAATGCGAGGGTATACATATCAGGAAAGGATGAACAGGCTGGTTCTCTTTTCTCTGAAAAAAGAAGGCTGAGGGGTGATGTAATAGAGGTCTTTAAAATGATGAAAGGTTTTGATAGAGTGGATACAGAGAGAATGTTTCCACTTGTGGGGAAGAGCATAACTAGAGGCCATCAATATAAGATCGTCACCAAGAAATCCAATAGGGAATTCAGGAGAAACTTCTTTACGCAGAGAATGGTGAGAATGTGGAACTCGCTGCCACAGGCAGTGGTTAAAGCAAATATCGATGTATTTGAGAGGAGGCTAGACAAACATATGAGGGAGAAGGGAATAGAGGGTTATGCTGATAGATTTAGATGAGGAAAGACGGGAGGAGGCTCGAGTGGAGCATGGACTGGTTGGGCCAAATGGCCTGTTTCTGTGCCGTATATCCTATGTAATCCTATGTAAGTATTTGGTCAGTGTTTATAGAGGAAACATGTCAAATTTCTCAAAGTACTTCCTATTGTGTATGCAAGCACTCTGTAGTGACGACTCCATGAGGTAAGGGTATAGTACTTGAACTGTATTGACCTTTGTCCTTTATCGCAGCTCCTAGAGTGAAGACACCAAGAGGTGAGCTCCCTTTTACACTGGGTTACCTGCAGTGTACAGGTGACGCTTAGGTCTCCAGCAGCAGCACCCTCTGGTGTACAGGTATGGTGTATACAGGGTGAAGGTACATTCAGTGGTCTAGTGTTACAGTACATACATTAACATGCATACATAACACTTCCCGTATAGTGAATTACTTTGAAATACAATGGCTGCTGTTATGTTGGCAAATACGGCAGCCATTCTGCACTCAGCAAGATCCCACAAAAAGCAATGAAATGTTTGACCAATTGCTAAGTTTTAGCTGGTGTTGTTTGAGGAGAAATCTTGTTCGGGACTGCTCTTCAAACAGTGCCATGGATCGTTAACGGCTGCATGAACCAGCAGAACAGACAGACAGACCGGGCTTCAGTTTAACATCTCATCCATAGGTGGCACCCCTGACAATGCAGCACTTCCAATTTATACCACTGAAATATCAGGTCAGATTAGGTGGTCAGGTCCTGGAGTAGGGATAGAACCCACAGCTTTCTGACCCAAAGGCTACCAACTGAGCAGAGCTTACAAGAAACATTAAAGAAAGGAAAAGAAAGACTTACATTTATATAGCGCCTTTCATGACCACCGGATGTGTCAAAGTGCTTTACAGCCAATGAAGTACTTTTGGAGTGTAGTCACTGTTGTAATGCAGGAAACGCAGCAGCCAATTTGCGCACAGCAAGCTCCCACAAACAGCAATGTGATAATGACCAGATAATCTGTGTTTTGTTATGTTGATTGAGGAATAAATATCAGCCCAGGACACCGGGGATAACTCCCCCAATCTTCTTCCGTGGGATCTTTTACGTCCACCTGAGAGAGCTGATGGGGCCTCGGTTTAACGTCTCATCCAAAAGACAGCACCCTCCGACAGTGCGGCGCTCCCTCAGCACTGCACTGGAGTGTCAGCCTAGATTTTTGAGCTTAAGTCTCTGGAGTGGGACTTGAACCCACAACCTTCTGACTCAGAGGCAAGGGTGCTGCCCACTGAGCCACAGCTGACACTTTAAAAAAAAATGTATGACTGTAGATTCAAGCAGTGTTGTTAATCATCAAATCAGGCAATATTACCTGACTTGGGGTGTCCTACAGACATCAGTAAGTGGAGGAATTTCAATCATGTTGCCTGGGCTAGATTCACAAGCGAAGCGATCCTCTGTCGCAAACTGTTCCATACAATTCATCATCAGAGTGAAGAGATATTCCTGTCAGATATTTGAGCCAGATTTAAGCCTGTCCATGAACTCCACTTACCTCATCTGTCAAGTCAACAGGATTTAGAATTGAAGGACATTGCTCTGAGCAGACACTGGAGTTGAATCTATACAATGTACTGGGGAAAACTCAATGCTGGAGACATGCAGTGCTTCTTCTGTCCTTTGTATGTGATTTTAAACATTGGCTCGAAACGTCTTCAATCCAGTGACAGGTACTAATTTATTACTTCCTTGCTAACAGTGATATTAATTTAATCACTGCTGGCGCTCAGATTAAAAAAGCTGAGGCACTTGCATTATCCCGACGGTGTCACAGACAGGCCATGACATATCTTCCATAACCTATAACCTCTAGTTAATGATATCATAAATTCTTCGCAGAGCATCGGCTATAATGACACTATTTGTCTGGAATCTCTCGGAGTTAACTCCTGTGTCGCGCGATTCCTTCTCGGAAAAGGTGGGTACGAGGAGTTTCACGGGCAGGATTGGCGAAGCTCGCGGGCAGCATTTAGTTCCCCCCCCCCCCCCCCCACCGCCCCCCGCCCCCAGGCCACATCGTGGCTAGCGCTGAAAAGCGCAAGAAAGAACTTGCATTGGCATAGCGCCTTTCATCACCCCAGGAAATCACGAAGCGCTTCACGGGCAGCGAAGTCCTTCTTTTTAATAAAATGTTGTCACTGCTGTAATGTAGAGAAACACGGGAGCCAATTGTCACACAGCAGGGTGCCAAAAGCAGCAATGAGATTTCAGCCCGGAATTTTCAGGTCTGGATAAGGGCGGGCTGTCAGCATTCTCCTTCATTCCCCCTTTGAAACAACAACAACTTGTATTTATATAGCGCCTTTAACGTCCCAAGGCGCTTCACAGGAGTACGATGCGATAGAAATTTGGCACCGAGCCACATGAGTAGCAATTAGCGCTCGGCTGGGTGAGCAACTGAATATCTCGTGGCTGAAGAGCCAACTTCATAGCGCCCGAAGAGAGGCTTCCCTTCAAAAAAAAAAATCGGAAGAAAAAAACATTTCCTATACATTAATCACCCCAAATAAAGTTAAATCTAAAAATTTAGATCACTCACACTTAGCTGGTGCAGTCATTCCTTCCCTTCACGCCCCGCGACAGCTCTGCACGCCAGCTTTCTCTGGCGGGGTCACCACGGGGTGCTGTGCAAACCAAATTTTGCTTCCTTGTCAATAACATAAGAACATAAGAATTAGCAACAGGAGTAGGCCATCTAGCCCCTCGAGCCTGCTCCGCCATTCAATAAGATCATGGCTGATCTGGTCGTGGACTCAGCTCCACTTACCCGCCCGCTCCCCATAACCCTTAATTCCCTTATTGCTTAAAAATCTATCTATCTTTGACTTGAATACATCGTCTCTGTACCCCTTCCAAAGCTAGTATATCCTTCCTTAAGTAAGGTGACCAAAACTGCACGCAGTACTCCAGGTGCGGCGTTACCAATACCTTATAAAGTTGCAGCAAGACTTCCCTGCTTTTGTACTCCATCCCTTTCGCAATGAAGGCCAACATTCCATTTGCCTTCCTGATTACCTGCTGCACCTGCAAACTAACCTTTTGGGATTCATGCACAAGGACCCCCAGGTCCCTCTGCACCGCAGCATGTTGTAATTTCTCCCCATTCAAATAATATTCCCTTTTACTGTTTTTTTTCCCAAGGTGGATGACCTCACACTTTCCGACATTGTATTCCATCTGCCAAATCTTAGCCCATTCGCTTAACCTATCCAAATCTCCTTGCAGCCTCTCTGAGTCCTCTACACAACCCGCTTTCCCACTAATCTTAGTGTCATATGCAAATTTTGTTGCACTACACTCTGTCCCCTCTTCCAGGTCATCTATGTATATTGTAAACAGTTGTGATCCCAGTACCGATCCCTGTGGCACACCACTAACCACTGATTTCCAACCGGAAAAGGACCTATTTATCCCGACTCTCTGCTTTCTGTTCACCAGCCAATTCTCTATCCATGCTAATACATTTCCTCTGACTCCGCGTACCTTTATCTTCTGCAGTAACCTTTTGTGTGGCACCTTATCGAATGCCTTTTGGAAATCTAAATACACCACATCCATCAGTACACCTCTATCCACCATGCTCATTGTATCCTCAAAGAATTCCAGTAAGTTAGTTAAACATGATTTCCCTTTCATGAATCCATGCTGCGTCTGCTTGATTGCACTATTCCTATCTAGATGTCCCGCTATTTCTTCCTTAATGATAGCTTCAAGCATTTTCCCCACTACAGATGTTAAACTAACCGGCCTATAGTTACCTGCCTTTTGCCTACCCCCTTTTTTAAACAGAGGCGTTACATTAGCTGCTCTCCAATCCACTGGTACCTCCCCAGAGTCCAGAGAATTTTGGTAGATTATAACAAATGCATCTGCTATAACTTCCGCCATCTCTTTTAATACCCTGGGATGCATTTCATCAGGACCAGGGGACTTGTCTACCTTCAGTCCCATTAGTCTGTCCAGCACTACCTCCCTAGTGATAGTGATCATCTCAAGGTCCTCCCTTCCCACGTTCCTATGACCAGCAATTTTTGGCATGGTTTTTGTGTCTTCCACTGTGAAGACGGAAGCAAAATAATTGTTTAAGGTCTCAGCCATTTCCACATTTCCCATTATTAAATCCCCCTTTTTATCTTCTAAGGGACCAACATTTACTTTAGTCACTCTTTTCCGTTTTATATATCTGTAAAAGCTTTCACTATCTGTTTTTATGTTTTGCGTAAGTTTACCTTCGTAATCTATCTTCCCGTTCTTTATTGCTTTTTTAGTCATTATTTGCTGTTGCTTAAAATTTTCCCAATCCTCTAGTTTCCCACTAACCTTGGCTATCTTATACGCATTGATGTTTGATTTGATACTCTCCTTTATTTCCTTGGTTATCCACGGCTGGTTATCTCTTCTCTTGCCGCCCTTCTTTTTCACTGGAATATATTTTTGTTGCGTATTATGAAAGAGCTCCTTAAAAGTCCTCCACTGTTCCTCAATTGTACCACTGTTTAGTCCTTGTTTCCAGTCTACTTTAGCCAACTCTGCCCTCATCCCACTGTAGTCCCCTTTGTTTAAGCATAGTACGCTCGTTTCTGACACAACTTCCTCATCCTCAATCTGTATTACAAATTCAACCATATTGTGATCACTCATTCCGAGAGGATCTTTTACGAGGAGATCGTTTATTTTTCCTGTCCCGTTACACAGGACCAGATCCAAAATGGCTTGCTCCCTTGTAGGCTCTGTTACATACTGTTCTAAGAAACAATCCCGTATGCATTCTATGAATTCCTCCTCCAGGCTACCCCCTGCGATTTGATTTGACCAATTGATATGTAGGTTAAAATCCCCCATAACTACTGCCATTCCTTTTTCACATGCCTCCATTATTCCCTTGATTATTGCCTGCCCCACCGTGAAGTTATTATTTGGGGGCCTATAAACTACGCCGACCAGTGACTTTTTCCCCTTACTATCTCTAATCTCCACCCACAATGATTCAACATTTTGTTCACTGGAGCCAATATCATCCCTCACAACTGCCCTGATATCATCCTTTATTAACAGAGCTACCCCACCTTCTTGCCTATCTTTCTGAATCGTCAGATACCCCTGTATGTTTAATTCCCAGTCTTGGCCACCTTGCAACCATGTTTCTGTAATGGCCACCAAATCATACCCATTTGTAATGATTTGTGCCGTCAACTCATTTACTTTATTTCTAATGCTGCGTGCATTTAGGTAGAGTGTTTTCATCCTAGTTTTTAAACCATGATTTTTAGTTTTGACCCCTCCTGCAGCCCTTTTATATTCAGTGGCCCTTTTTGTTTCTTGCCTTGGGTTTCTCTGCCCACTTTTACTCATCTCTTTTCTGTCTTTTGTTTTTGTCTCCTTTTTGTTTCCCTCTGTCTCCCTGTATTGGTTCCCATCCCCCTGCCATATTAGTTTAACTCCTCACCAACAGCACTAGCAAACACTCCCCCTAGGACATTGGTTCTGGTCCTGCCCAGGTGCAGACCGTCCGGTTTGTACTGGTCCCACCTCCCCCAGAACCTGTTCCAATGCCCCACGAATTTGAATCCCTCCCTGCTGCACCACTGCTCAAGCCACGTATTCATCTGTGCTATCCTGTGATTCCTACTCTGACTAGCACGTGGCACTGGTAGCAATCCCGAGATTACTACTTTTGAGGTCCTACTTTTTAATTTAACTCCTAGCTCCTTAAATTCGTCTCATAGGACCTCATCCCTTTTTTTACCTATGTCGTTGGTACCAATGTGCACCACGACAACTGGCTGTTCTCCCTCCCTTTTCAGAATGTCCTGCACTCGCTCGGAGACATCCTTGACCCTTGCACCAGGGAGGCAACATACCATCCTGGAGTCTCGATTGCGGCCACAGAAACGCCTATCTATTCCCTTTATGATTGAATCCCCTATCACTATCGCTCTCCCACTCTTTTTTAAGCCCTCCTGTACAACAGAGCCAGCCACGGTACCATGAACTTGGCTGCTGTTGCTCTCCCCTAATGAGTCATCTCCCTCAACAGCACTCAAAACAGTGTATAACGGAGGCACTGCACACTCTTATCGCTCAAAAATCTGTCTGTTTCCACCTTAAATATATTCGATGACTCAGCCTCCACTGCTCTCTGGGGCAGAGAATTCCAAAGATTCGTGACCCTCAGAAAATAAATTCCTCCTCGCGGCTGCAAACCCTTCAGCGAGGGGCGCTATCCAACCAATTGTTTCCCCCCAAGCGCCTTCAGGCCATCATTTCCCAAGTAAGTATATATCTCCCGTTTAAACACTTCAATTGACTTTGTATCTGTGGCCTTCTGAGTCAGCGCTTTGTGTAAAGAAATTCTCAACACTTTGTGCGAAGACATTTTTCCTGGTTTTCTTTTCACCAATTTAATTCTAAAATTATATCCTCTTGTTCTGAATTTACTTTAATTATTCTATCAGTTCTATTCATTATTTCAAACACTTCGATCAGATCACCTATTAGTCTCCTCAACCCCAGGGAATATAATCCGCATTTGCCCAGTCCATGATCATAGTCTCTCCAGCCCAGGTATCATCCCGATAACATAAGAATTAGGAGCAGGAGTAGGCCATTCGGCCCCTCAAGCCTGCTCCGCCATTCAATGAGATCATGCTCCACTTTCCCGCCCGATCCCCATATCCCTTGATTCCCTTAAAATCCAAACATCTATCGGTCTCTGTCTTGAATATACTCAACGACTGAGCCTCCACAGCCCTCTGGGGCAGAGAATTCCAAAGATTCACCACCCTCTGAGTGAAGAAGTTTCTCCTCATCTCAGGCCTAAATGGCCGACCCCTTATTCTGAGTCTGTGACCCCTGGTTCTAGACTCCCCCGACCAGGGGGAAACATCCTCCTTGATGAATCATCAACTGGACTTTCGCCGCACCCTGTAAATCCTTCCTATGTAGTGTGGCCAAAATTCAGAATAATAGGAGAGATTTTTCCCCACTGGCGCTCACAGTGAATGTCAAAAACATGTCTGGGAACATTACACATCCCAAGTCTGCAGAATTTCATTTTAATAGTCGGCAATCATTCCAATCCGCCCCGAGAATGTCAAAGCGGAAAATCTCTCCGAATACTCTGAAAGAAATCTGGTCAGCACCCTGTATAATTGTAGCAGATGCAGCGTCCTCAATCCGGATCCTTCAGGACCAAGGCCGTTCCGGATACCGTGTTTTTTCCGGACTTTTGAACGTCTTTCTGGCGTCACGAATCCAGAAATGCCTGAGCTCAGGTTCAGGTAATTCCGGATTTCGGAACGTCTGAAAGGAGGGGGAGGGTGCTCGCCAAGGAGCTGATCGGGCCAACGGCTCCGTCGATGAGGTCGTCGGGCGGGGCATAGCCACCGAGGTGTTCGGGCGGGCCCCACCGAGGAGGAGCTGGTCGGGCAGGCCCCACTGAGGAGGAGCTGGTCGGTAAGGGCCCCACTGAGGAGGAGCTGGTCAGGCAGGCCCCACTGAGGAGGAGCTGGTCGGTAAGGGCCCCACCGAGGAGGAGCTGGTCGGGCAGGCCCCACTGAGGAGGAGCTGGTCGGTAAGGGCCCCACCGAGGAGGAGCTGGTCGGGCAGGCCCCACTGAGGAGGAGCTGGTCGGTAAGGGCCCTACTGAGGAGGAGCTGGTCGGGCGGGCCCCACTGAGGAGCAGGTGTTTGGGCGGGCCTCACTGAGGAGGTGATCGGGCGGGCCCCACTGAGGAGGAGCTGGTCGGTAATGGCCCCACTGAGGAGGTGTTCGGTAAGGGCCCCACCGAGGAGGAGGTGGTCGGTAGGGGACCCGCCGAGCAGGTGGTCGGGCGAGCCCCACTGAGGAGGTATTCGGGCAGGCCCCACTGAGGAACTGGTCGGGCAGGCCCCACCGAGGAGGAGCTGGTCGGGCAGGCCCCACTGAGGAGCTGGTCGGGCAGGCCCCACCGAGGAGGAGCTGGTCGGGCAGGCCCCACTGAGGAGGTATTCGGGCGGGCCGGCGAGGAGGCCCCGAGGTAAGGGCAGCGGCAGCGAGGCGAGGGGCGGTGAGGTGGGGCCCGAGGTCAGGCAGCGGCGGGACCCTGAGGTCGGCAGGTCCGGATCCCAGAACATTTTACGGATTCCGGACGACCCTGCCACCGATCGGTCCGGAGTCCGGAACATTCCGGAACTCTGGATTTCGGACGCTGCACCTGCCGTACTTCTTTGTTTTTATCTTCTTCATATCTCTGGTGACGAAACCCAGCATCACATTCGCCTTTTTGATCACTTCTAACTGCACGGCACTTTTAATTAAATCCCTTTGTTCATCCATCACTCACTCCACGCTTCCTCATTTAGGATACACATCACCAGCCATAAACTCAGGGTCATCACAATAACCATGAAGGGGGAAATTAGAAGTGTTATTTTATCTGTGCAGAACATGGAATGCTTTACCTCAAGTGACTTTGAGGCTGAGATTATAAAATCATTTGAAAGGGAACTGGTTACTTGTTTTAAAAGAAAGAATAAAGAAGATTATTGGGAGAGGTTAGGAAAATGTGATTAGAGGAGATTAAAAAAAAGACTTGCATTTATATAGCGCCTTTCACAACCACCAGACATCTCAAAGCGCTTTACAGCCAATGAAGTACTTTTGGAGTGTAGTCATTGTTGTAATGTGGGAAACGCGGCAGCCAATTTGTGCACAGCAAGCTCCCACACACAGCAATGTGACAATGACCAGATAATCTGATTTTTTGTTATGTTGATTGAGGGATAAATATTGGCCCCAGGACACCTCCCCTGTTGTTCGAAATAGTGCCATGGGATCTTTTACATCAACCTGAGAGAGCAGATGGGGCCTCAGTTTAACGTCTCATCCGAAAGACAGCACCTCCAACAGTGCAGCCTCGGGTGTGTCAGCCTAGATTTATGCATTCAAGTCCCTGGAGTGGGACTTGAACTCACAACCTTCTGTTTCAGCAGCAAGAGAGTGCTACCCACTGAGCCATAGCTCCAGGTCTATGGCCAAAGACCTCTCTAAATGGAGGAAGTGCATCCGGGAGGGCGCTGAGCACCTCGAGTCTCATCGCCGAGAGAATGCAGAAAACAAGTGCAGGCAGCGGAAGGAGCGTGGGGCAAACCAGACTCCCCACCCACCCTTTCCTTCAACCACTGTCTGTCCTACCTGTGACAGAGACTGTAATTCCCATATTGGACTGTACAGTCATCTGAGAACTCACTTTTAGAGTGGAAGCAAGTCTTCCTCGATTTCGAGGGACTGCCTATGACGATGAGCTCCAGGTAAAGGGGCGATATTGGACTGGGTTCAATGGGATGAATTTTCTCCTCCTCCTTCTGTGCTGTAACTTCTTTGATTCTATGGCTGAATTCGTCAGTCTTGTCAAACCGTATCCAATTTGGCAATTAAATTCAAACCAATCCCACCATGGTGACCTCTGCTAATTCACCACTCTCATCCTACCACAATTTCTTCAGTCCATTTCGGTTGGGAGTATATCCTCACTTACCCAGTGATGGCAAAATACAATCACCCGCACCCCCCCCTCGCCGTTTCTCAGATCCCCTACCCTCTTCCGCTGTTGAATTCAAGAAACCTACTTTAGCTACAACGCCATAATACACTCATACAACACATGTAAATGTATTTCACATGTGTAAATTTACTTAACAAATATTTACCACCATTCAGTAACCAAGGAAGTAAAGCACTCACAAAAAACTTGTACACTCTGCTTTTTCTCTTAGAATTTTGGCAACAAATGCACAAAAGGGTAAAATATACACCCGTACGCCATGTGAATATTGAGATCACATACCCAAGGAATGTGTCAATTACTCATTTGTTATTTACGAATCAGAAGTGCAATTAACCAACATCTGGTTTCCCAAACATTTGCGGTGGAGGTTTGGAACTCTTTTCCGCAAACGGAAGTTGCTGCTGGGTCAATTGTTAATTTTAACTCCGAGACCGATTGATTTTTGTTAACCAAAGGTACTAAGGGATATGAGGCAAACAACTTGTATTTATATAGCGCCTTTAATGTAGTGACATGTCCCAAGGCGCTTCACAGGAGTGTTATGAGACAAAAAATTTGACACCGAGCCACATAAGGAGAAATTAGCGCAGGTGACCAAAAGCTTGGTCAAAGAGGTAGGTTTTAAGGAGCGTCTTAAAGAAGGAGAGAGAGATAGAGTAGTGGAGAGGTTTAGGGAGGAAGTTCCAGAGCTTGGGACCCAGGCAGCTGAAGGCACGGCCACCGATGGTTGAGCGATTATAATCAGGGATGCTCAAAAGGGCAGAATTAGAGGAGCGCAGACATCTCGGGGGGGGGTTGTGGGGCTGGAGGAGATTACAGAGATCGGGAGGGGCGAGGCCATGGAGGGATTTGAAAATAAAGATGA
This sequence comes from Pristiophorus japonicus, assembly GCF_044704955.1. Lineage (NCBI taxonomy): Eukaryota > Metazoa > Chordata > Chondrichthyes > Pristiophoridae > Pristiophorus > Pristiophorus japonicus. Next base: position 8,943,360 of record NC_091998.1, on the reverse strand, counting down.
GAAATTTGAAATTGAGGTGTTGCTTAAGGTCACAAATCAGCCATGATTTTATTGAATGGCAGAACTGGCTCGAGGAGCTGAATGGCCTCCTCCTGTTCCTATGTAACTAGTGGCAAATGTATTGGACAAGACTGCTGTAGGTGGCAGTACCTCTCTGTGCCATTTAGATCTGTAATTAGCCCATTCAGTACAAGAGCAGTGTGACTGCATTTGATTACTCAATTGGGCAGATGGATATCGGCGCCTAGTCTAATCTTGAAAGGTGTAACACACATCATCATCATAGGCAGTCCCTCGAACAAGGATGACTTGCTTCCACAAGAGTTCACAGATGTTTCAATG